>NC_135620.1:73611666-73972500 GCF_053574225.1 Canis aureus
ATCTGCATGAGGCAAATGAAAATAATAAGGGACAGATAACTAAATAATTTATCCAGAGTCATGCAGTTTATAATTGGTAGATTAGGCATTTAGTTCCTGTCTACCTGATTCCAAAGTACTAAGTCTTAGCCACAGTCCTTGTGCTGGGCACTGTGTTGAATACTTTGCCTGCATTGTTAGATTTCACACTCCGAATCTCATTATGAAATAAATATAGCAATTCTTCATTTAACAGACAAATGCCTTGAGACGTTAGGTGAAAGAAAAAGGAAACATAAATTTTAAAGAAGCCTATAAATCCATTAAGCTAGTAGAAAAGGATAGATTTTGTATTTAGCTTTGTTTGCTATTTCTTCCTTTCTTTTCTATTTGAGGATTATCTCTGAATTTATAAGTCATGCATTAAGTAATAATTTAAAAAATTGATGTGCTTTCATTTGACTTTTTTATTAAGAAGTATATTCTTGGATTTTCATTCCATGATCCTTTTCTTGCTTTTACCCAAGGGAGGAAGTGCTACTAATCTTATTAAGATGTCTAAGAATTTGAACGACCAACAGGTAAGAGTGGAAGGTTATACTGAACCTAGTCAAGTTCACACTCTTGCTTTTTGTTTTCTTAGCCCTGAGCAGAGCCTTCCTTTCCCGTGTCATTTCGTCATTTTGCTTTGCTTCTTGTAATAGCTCTCAGTTCAGAATCCCACTGAGAAGAGTTCTCATCACAACAATACCAATTTCCAACAATAACAGCCAGTACTAAGGAAGGCCTCTCTTCTATTGTCCCATATGTCCATTGAGTCTATCAGTAGGCTTTAATCTTGCATCATAGGCCCTCCTAAAGGCACCTCCAAGGGAGGGATCTGGGGTACCTATGAAAGAATGCAAACTTTTCTCTATGCTTACAACCTCCAGACTTTTTAAGGTTGAGTACTTTAAAGGAATGGAAAGTTTTTCTAAGTTTTTGTTTCCTTTTTTTTTTTTTTTTTAATTCCCATTACTTTATGTGTGGGATCTTTAGAGGAGGAGATGACCCATCCCATAAAGGGATGGATGAAGATTTTGCAATGTAGAAATACATCAAACCGACATGCTATATACCTTATACCTTCACAATGTTATGTGTTAATTGTATCTCAATAATGCAGGGGGAAAATTTTATCACCAAATCCCCAAACATTAAAAAAAAAAAAAAAAAAAAAAAAAAAAAAAAGATTCCAGAAGCATTGCAATGGAGTTGCAAGACTCAGAGAGGTAGCTGGATTCTGGAGGTCAGAGACCTTGCCTCGCTGTGTTAATGATCTGAGAATAGGAGGAGTATCTGCCTAGAGAAGTGCTGGGACAGATGCAGCAGTCTTTCCTGGGGTGAATTCCCTTTGTGAGGACAAGTATGATTCACCAAAATCTGTCACAAAGGATATCTTACCTCTCTCTTGCTAGCCTCCATATGCCAATTCCCTTTATTTCTTCCCATCTTTACAAACTAGATAGTTTGAGAGGTGCTTAAACAACCTCTTGACCAAATATTACTTTTCCCTTCATCTGCCTGAAAACAGTCTCAGAAATCTCCATATTTCACACTTCACTAGAGAAGTGTTTGTGGCCCTCTTTAAAATGCAAACAGACTCCCAAGTGGAAAAATTATAAAACCATCATTATTCATTCACACCTTGGTGTGAATTAGCTCATCAGAGCTATTACCTAGCAACACTAGGATAGCCTGGTGATTTATGATCTGAGATGAAGGAGAACTTTCCATTGATTAATGGTAATGGCCTGGAGAATGGAAGAATGTTGAGAAGGGCATCGGACCCCTCAGAGAGCAAGGGCAATGCAAAGGAAATATTTTACAACAGTGGCAAAGAACAAGAGCTCTCAAGCCAATCTATTTGCTTTCACTGTTTACCTAAGGTGATCGCTCTATGTAATGAAGTTTCTGTTGTTGCTCTTGTAATGATCATTAGCATTCTTATTTTAATATTATGAGAGTAATCCTGATATTAGAAGATTTGATTCACGTAGTTCAAGACAAGGAAGAAAGCTTTTTGTACAGAGGTTTCTCAGACGGCCAGGCCCCAATATAGCAGTGCCAAAGAAAGATGGTCAGAGTTAGATTCAGTGACTTCACTCAAGATATCAAATTTCTGAATTTCAGGGTCTTCATCTGTAATTTGGAACTGGTGATTCCTACCCCACAGGTGTGGTTAGGAAGATTTTAGGTAATAGTTTATGTGAAAATTTGTATGAAACTAAAATGAGTGTGTGCATGCGCTTAAATAATTTTGTAGATGAAAAAAGAATACTGTTAACAGTATAGGATCTGTTAACATGTATTCATGTTTTTGAGACTTACTTGTTAATCAGATTTTCATAAAATTATAAAAACAGCAATATTTAAAAATTCTCCCTCAGCCTCATACCCAATCATTTTTAATAAATTGACAGGTAACATGAGGTAGGATTACTTAAATGTCTACATATCTGCTGTTCCCTTTGTTCCACCCACTGGTCCAGATAATTGTTTTAGGATGAACCTAGTGATCTCATATATTTTGTGCTTGTGATATTCGTGTTAGACATTAGAATTCATGAAAATTGGAAGATTTAGGATTTTTAAGTTCTAATTCCAAGAAATCTTAAAATGTTAGGAGTTCCAAGTCATAAGTTCCCTTTGATGTTTTAAAGGATGTGATACTCCTGAAGTAAAAAAAAAAAAAAAAAAGGTTAAAACAAAACAAAAACAAAAATGAAACAAAGTCTCTCCTATTAACTCTGGAAATCAAAAGGACTCTGATTTACATGAAATCAGGTCAGAAATTTACACTTTTGGGATGTGCTTAGAAGTCAAACCACTGTCTCCTATGGAGGACATTAATTTCAGGAGAATAATACTATTCAGTTAATAAAACCTGCTTTGCTTTGACTTTCTCAAGGTTATCTTAAGGTTCTCCAGAAACTCTAGGATGGAGATTCTAAACCAGAGTCCATTAATCAGGACTGCGTATGGTGGGGAGTGGAAAGGGGGAGATTGCATTTATTTTTTACTGTCCAATTGAAATTTAGCATTACGGTCATTTATTAATGTGAAAACAAACTACATTAATAATACCAGTAATTGCATTAAGAGTGACTTTGCATTAATAGACTCTAATATTTTCATGTCATATTACATATTATATACATATACATATTGCAGTCAAAGATATCTTGAAATATTATTTGCACTTAAGACAATTATGGTAGCTATTAGTTCTATGCAGATCATTTATTTAATACATTAATAAAAGCAATGTACTATTGTTACTACAAACTGATTTTTAAATATTTAGATAATTTTATTTTAGTATAATGAACTCTTGGCAATTCTAAATTATTTTATGGGTTTGAAAACGTTGTTAGGGAAAGGGGTCCATGTGCTTTCACAAATGGTCAAAGTGGTCTATGGAATTAAAAAAAAAAAATGTTGAAACCTTCTACCCTAGAGAAAGGAGTCCCAGACAGCAAAATACTTTCTATAAACCTTTCATAACGCATATAAACAGGGCAGTTGCTTTTATACAAGTGAATTTCTATTAGGATAGAAAAATAAAGCCAAAGTTAACAAGAGAACCAAATTACCTGTCCCCACATTTTGTCCACATGGATGATCAAAGTGTAACCAATGGCCCAGAGATACCAGACTCTGCTTTCTTTGGAGTTATCAATAAGTGTAAAGTGTCTGAGATTTCATCCTACTTGCAAGCTAACAAGTTAGCATGATGCATTTTTGTGGACAGAAAACATGAAACTCCCGGGTCAGAGATAACGGAATTTTTCATTGTACAGCAAGCATTAGTTTCTTTTAACATCAATTCTCCTAGCATTTCAGTCCCACAAGACTGATGCAGAGCAGCCCAGTCAGATGCTTTGAATCATCATAGCTAAGGGATCTCAAACTTAGGGTACTCTAATAGTTATAATTGGCTGCAAGCAAACCTGCCCAGTCTTTGCTCTGACCCAAGATACTATCTTCATTATACCAGAGAGCAAACAAACTTGCCCTCTGCCCCAGAAGGAGACATTATCTCTATTTGCTAATTATAAAACAGCCTTGAAAAGACATTCTGGACCAAACGGTGTCAGTGTCTCTGCTCACAAGATATGCAGAAACATGAACTCCATGGATTGTCTTCCAGGAGGAACTTAAGCCACCAAAGATCACTAAAGATGCCATTTTTCTCAGTTATAAACATTGTGTGTTATGATTCTTCCTCATAGCATGAGTTAAATATGTGTCTGTATGTATTTTGTTTTATATATATGTAGTATTTATCATGTATCTGGCCTTTCTCTCCTAAAGTTATATGGTGAGGTTTACCTACCCGGGTGCAAAAAGTTGTTAATTATAGTTACTGTATTATAGTTCTTTTGCTGAATATTTTGACATACATATATAATTTAATTGTATATATATAATAAAATATATGTTTATATGTCTTATTTATATAGTTATCATATGTATGTTTTATATAATCTTATATAATTACATGCATATGCATTTATAATATAATGTCTATATTTATATTTTTATAATCTCAATTATACCTACATACATTTTGTATATAAATATATATTTATAATATATATTAAAATATATAAAGTGTCTATATTTTTCTCTAATCAATTTTATACATGGTCCAAGGTAAGAATCACTGCTCTAGAAAAAAAATCACATGCAAAAAAAAACACTCTGAAATATTACCGAGTGAAGACCTCCTACTCAGTCTTCACACAATTGAATGCTATCCTTTGGATTTCTTTTGTCATCAGAAAAGGGAGGGAAACCCTAACTAGAAGAGCTAAGAGCTACCATCTCTGGAAGCAGTCAAGTATAAGGACTGACATATACAGAGCATGCTGTCTGAACAGTAAAACACTTAAAGTAGAAATTAGTAACAAGTCATAGAGAATCATAGCTACCTGGGAACTAAGGATTGTACATTTGAATAATCCAAATATCAATAAAGAAATCATAGTGACAACCAGTAAGAGCTTTCAAATTGAATGATAATGAAATCACAACATATCAAAGTATGCAGCAAAAGTAGTATAATACAGCAGAGATAATTAACAACTTTATGCACAGAGTAGGTAAACTCTATCATATAACAGAAAAGCCAGACACATGTACAATACTGTATTTTAAAGAGTATTTCAAAAATAGGCAAAACTAATCTATGATGATAAAAATTAAGATAGTATTTCCCTTGGCGGGGATGTTGACTGGGAAGAGCCACAAAGGGTGTTTCTGGGATATTGGTAATATTTTATGTGTTAGTCTGTTTGCCAGGTATCTAAATTTATGAAAAAAAAATTAAACCATCTGTACTTGAATTGCATAATTTTCTGCATATATGCTTATATCAATGCAAAAGTTCATTTTAACATATCTGTGTAATAACATGCAAAATGTTTATAAAAAACAAAAAGCATGATTGAGTGACGCACTAGAACTGGCATTAGCTGAAAGAATATGTCAACCATTTTCACATATCCTTAATCCCATTTCTACACAACTGAATAAAACAAGAATAACCAAGGGACGCCTGGGTGGCTCAGTGGTTAAACATCTGACTTTGGCTCAGATTGTGAACCCGAGGTCCTGGGATCAAGTCCCACACCAGGTTCCCTGTGGGGAGCCTGCTCCTCCCTCTGCCTGTGTCTCTGTCTCTCTCATGAATGAATGAATAAAATCTTAAAAAAAACAACAAGAATAATCAAGTATGATTTTTGATTTGAGATCCTATAAAATAGGATACAACTAGTATATTGGGCCATTCTTGAATCTTTCTTAACTCTCAGCCTATTTTTTTAAACGAAAACATTTACTTGGCATGGGTGATGAACTCAATATTTATTGGAACCAAGGTCAATGTGTAAACCCAAGGTCTGGTGCATAATTAGACAGTAGATATCCATTTATTTTTCCAAGTTGGCCCAGCTTTGTCTCAATTTTTAATCCACCTGTTGCTTGTCCTTATTAACATTCATTCTCCTTCTATGGCTTGTTACTATGCTTGCATTCAAAAAAGCCTAAGCGATTGAACCATTTTAGACATGGGCTCTTCACAGACCTCGTCCTAGTGGCTTTACTCTGTAATTTACATACCAGTTTGGCTGTCTGGGCCTATACAGACATCTCCAATATTCATAATTACTACTTCTTGATTCATCAATTAGATCTTGGTTTAAAATCAATTTTCTCTGGCAAGTTTTCCCTTCTAGATTAGGACCTCTAACTTATACTCCAAAAAAGCCCTACTTTTCCTACATAGCATTTATTACAACTGTTCTGAAGTGTTTATGCATTGTTTATTATTATCCTTATTTCCTACTATGCTAGGATATCAATGAAGACAGGACCCTCTGCTTTGTTTATTCTTGAAATCTTAATACCTGGTCCAGTGTCTGCAACTTATTGAAAAATAAATCAATGAATGTGCAAATGAAGGAATGAATGTACTCACCTGGCTCATGGATTCCTGGATGTCTTTCTTTATATGCCTAATTGTTGACCTAACTCCTGACATTTCTAGAATTTTAAATGAGTTATTGAGCCTCTTCACTCTCATTGTACTGACCCTCTTAGATGTACTTTCCCAATTCACATCCTGAAGGTCAATTTGTTTTTCAATGATTAACCCAGTGCCCCTGTGTTAGTAGCATCTCCAACTTCTAAAGCAAACTTTGGAGTAGTGGCATTTTTGGCAGGATATTCTTTGTCATGGAGAGGACAGGGCACAGCGTGGAACTTTGTAGAATATTTAGAGGCATCCTTACTCTCTCTCCACTGGATGTTAGTTGGGCAGCCTCCCTACCATCTGCCCTCTCTCTAGTTGTGCCAACCCAAAAATCTCTCCAGTTATTGACAAATATCCCATGGGGGTCAAAATTGTTCCAGGTTGAGTATGGTTGCTGCAAGGGGAGTTCTGTTTTTAAATAATGGCATAAAAACAAACTTTCATTTTTGTTTTTAAGGTTTTGTTCATTTATTTGAGAGAGAGTGAGCAAGAGAGAGAGCATGAGCTGGGGGGAGGAGCAGAGGGAGACTGAGAAGCAGGCTCCCCGCTGAGCAGGGAGCTTGATACTGCTAGATCCTGGGACTCTGGAATCATGACCTGAACTGAAGGCCAGCCCCTAATCAACTGAGCCATCCAATAGCCCCAAAACAAACTTTCATCACATTCCTCAAACTGACCCTATAAATGGGGATAGAACTGAGAGTTTGTGGTCAGATGACATTGTTTCTTCCAGGTTGCATTTCTCTGGCTAGCTGAGTTGCCCCATCCCTTGCCTTGTAACAGTATTTAATTGGGAGGAAACTTCCATTTGAAACCATGGAGTGTTCTCCATAGAGTTTGGGAGTGGTGGTAGGTATTATGCACAGTGTTCTATTTTTCTGAAATGCCTTTTAAAAAAAAGTTTAAATACTGGGATAATCCTTTCTCCAACCCCCACATTGACACTCTATTTGATACATTCCTTAAAAGGCTCAACAATCTCCCCAGGCTGGTATCCCTAGGAAGTAGGAAAATAGCCAAGAGACTTAAATCTTTTATTTTACTTTTTTTTGTATTTTTTAACCCAAACCACCTATGTGTGAGTGTGAATACCTACATACAACAAAAGGAGGTAACATTAGGAGACAAAAGGAAATTTCCATTTTCAGAAATTATCACAATGTAAGAAAGCTTGAATTGCCATGGAAACAGCCTAGTCACATCCTATTGAATGATTATTTTTCCAAAGGAGTCTTTGAGACATCTTTTGTTTCCTTGAAATTGGGTGGAGAAGGGTCATGTGTGTCAGAGTAGTGGGGGATGTGGGATTTTCCAACACTGCCATTCAGGGGGCTGGCATCTGCTGGGAGGGATATATTCAGCTGCTTCTTCCCAAAGAACTTTTTTACCCCAGAATAATTCAAATACATATTTTCCAAGGGAGAATGGCAAAAGGCGGAAAAGTGCAGAATGTTTTTAAAATTGAAGATATCTTGTTTAATATACATCAGTGCAGTCATTGTGTATGAGTAGCCGAGGAAGGTAGAGAACATGAAGACCTGAGAATATATCCACCCTGAGTTGTGCTTTGAATTCAGGCCACTTCCATAGTCACACTTGAGTCTATGTTAACTCTTTGGCTCACTGCACAGAGCCTTCCAACTTAGATTTCCTGCATCCAGGCTCACTACTTTTTTCAATTCTTTATCTCATGAGGCCAGACTGGTCTTTAAGAAATGTAACACCGATCATATCACCACCCAGGTTAAGGTCGCTCATAGACTGCCCACCGTCCTCAGGAAAAAGTTCACATGTCCTGATCCAACCCCCAATCTAGCCCCTGCAAATCTGTTCAGTGTGAGCCTCATCTCTCCTCCCCTTCTTCTTTAAATTCCAGCAGGACCAAACTTCCTTCATTTTCTTAGACTTATTGTCTCTTACCTTTTACTCTGTATTTATTTTTCTGTACTCTCAGACAAAAAGGCCTTATGCATTTCTCAGCCTTCTTCCCCATACCCCTTGTCTGATTAATTCTGACTCTTCCTTGATGTTCATCCTGGGCTATCACCTATTCCAGGAGAGGATTGCTCTAACCAGTTCCCTTGCTTTCCAAACACCAAACTGTACATGCACTGGACACAAAACTGAGTGAGGCCTTTCTGTGCTTTTATAATCTCCTGGTGCTTATCCTGTATAATATTCAATTTGTAGTAGGTTTACTTGTCCATCTTCCACACCAAGAGCTCTTTCAAGGTAGGATCTATGTTTTGTCCCATCTCTCTGTCTTTAGTTTCTAGTAGCGTGGTACCATATTGATTATTAGTAATTGACTGTTGATGAATAAATGAACAACTTAATAAAAATAAATGAATACATGAATTCACATACGCAAGACAAAATAAGTTCCAAACATCCTATTCTGCTCGTGGACGAAGTCCTATGTTCTTCTTCACCTCACTACTACTGTGATATATAACCTTTTCCTGCATTTGAATATCTCCTGTCCCTTCCATTATCTTCCTTACTTTTTTTCCTCCCTGCTTTCTCCACATTTCCTGCCTTCTTTCTCCTTTCCCTTTTACTTTTCCTCCTTCAGTATTTCCAGTTTAAAGTGAGGCACAACATGTTCAGTGGCACTGAGTGACTTAGAACCACACGGCTCTAACTTCAGTAATGGAGTCTATACAGACCAGGGATGTACTGGATCTGGCCTGTTCCATCCTGCAAGATCCCCCACTCTAATTTGTGTTGTTCTGGAATATAACACTTGGGTTTTCTTTCCTGTTCCAAGCTTTTAATTAAGACATTTTTTTTCCACTCTTGTGGGTGACAACATCTGGCCCCCAAGTCCATCTCTTTGTTTTTTTCCCAGACTCTGATTTTTTTTTTTTTTTTTTTTTTTTTTTTTTATTCAGGACACTTTACTCTCTGGTTCTTGTTTCCTGAAAACAATCCAGCATAATGTAATGGGAAATGAGCTGACCTGGGAACCAGGAAGCCTGAGTTCTTCCTGCCCATCATTAGCTGGGTAGTCCGTGTGACATCTCTGATCCTCGCTATCCTCACCCAAGGAAGAGGATCAATGAAAACACCTCACCGAGTTCCTTAAAGGCTTGAGGTGGTTTGTGTGAATGCATTTTGTAAACCTTAGAGCTGCTTAAAGTTGGAAGTTATATTAATTAGCATCACTGTGCTTTCCCAAGTCCTCTATATCTTAATGGATAAGCCACAGTTCCTGCCAAGCCAGGGGATAGTGTTTCTTGGGCTCTGGTACCTTCTCATTTCTACTAGTTCCACCTCCCCTGGGTCTTCACCGGCACCAGGCAGATGAGATCTGCAAACATAGCTCACTTTAGATTCAGCCAGGGTGTTCTCTCTTGCCAGATAAATCCCAGCATGTCCTTACTGCACGGCTCTCTGGATCTTGGATGTACAGATTATGAATACACCAGAGCCCTTGTGTAAAGACAAGGAAGCTGGCCCCATTGATTGCCTCCCTGGATAACTCTGCAACGCAGATTCTGCTGAACCCAAAAGCTGGCTTATGGAAATGAAGGCTGTAGGCGGTTCTTGGATAAGCCTATGACTTGGGCATGATTGGTGATCCTAGGGAAAGAGAGTCTCTTTTATGTTTAATCTCATTTGCGTATTCCCAGAGAATAAGAGTTCTTCCATCCCCACATGTCTTTCCCCCTTATCCCAGTGAAAGCGTAAGCAATCCTTCCTAATAAAATATCTTGAATGGGAATAGAATTTGCAAATTGAAATGTAAGGCTAGAACACCTACTTTTTTCCCCTTTGACTAAAAGAAAAAGTATATTTTAGGGTGCTAGGGAGGACTAAATTGTTGTGTCTGCCCTATTCAGTTATGAGACCTGGCTACATCCACAGTGACTTAGTGATTGTGTCACAAATACAGTAATAAGGGCTTCACGGGTTACTTTTGGAGGTAAATAGGTCTGGGTTTGCAATTCAGGTGTGAGATTGTAGGCAAGCTATGCCACCTGACCACTTCTATCACTGTCTTCTTATCCATAAAATGGGGATAATAATACATATATCACAGGATTGTTGCAAAGATTAAACAGAACTCCTTATGAGACCTTAAAGTGGTGCCTTATCAAAATCTGATACCTTAGTAAGAATGCAATAAATGGTACTTTTTATTAGAACACTATATTTCAAATAAATCTCAGTTAAATCTGGTCATAATTCTTTGAAGTAGGAGGAATACAGAATATTATCCATCCTATTCTCAAGGAGAAGAAAATGAGCAGGGATGTTGAATAAATGATCCAAGCTTATGTAATCAGTAAGTGGCAAAGCTGGTATGCCAAACCAGGTCTTTTGACTCCCAAAGTTCATGCTTTTTCTACTTTTTTTATGCTACTTCCTACGACTTGCACCACTGCTGACCTTTTTTAAGGTATGAAATTGTTGAATAAATATCTCATGAATGACTTGAATTGTTCCTCACATATTATTTGATTAGAAAGTATACACTGTAAAGATAGAAATATAATTTATGCAGAATGGGAAACTCTTGTCTCAAAAGCTGGCATTTTAGACAAATAAATATTCCCATTAGAATACAGTTTTGCGGGATCCCTGGGTGGCGCAGCGGTTTGGCGCCTGCCTTTGGCCCAGGGTGCAATCCTGGAGACCTGGGATCGAATCCCACGTCGGGCTCCCGGTGCATGGAGCCTGCTTCTCCCTCTGCCTGTGTCTCTGCTCTCTCTCTCTCTCTCTCTCTCTCTGTGACTATCATAAAAAAAAAAATTAAAAAAAAAAGAATACAGTTTTGCAAAGCATAGTGACACTTTGGGCAGGGTAGCAAGAATCAGAAAGCCCTGTTCTCTATAACGTTTTCACAAAAAAATTTAAAGCCAATACTATTAATAATAGTCATATGAATAATGACATGTTTTAATAGTACTTTGCAATTTATAAATCACCTTAAAAACAAATGGGCCATAATGAAGTAGCGGGTATTAAACTTATCCCCCAGTATAAACAATAACCAAACTTGGAAAAATAACCCTTAAAAATGGGCAAGATATTGGAATATATCACAAAATAGAATATGTATAAAAATTTCCCATTCTTGGTATACATCAGGAAAATGCAAATTAAGACCTAAATGAGATGGCAGTGCACACTTACCAAATTGTCTACAACTGAAATGACTAGCAATGTCATTTGTTGGTAAGAATGTGGAGCAACTAGAACGCTCATGTATTGCCAAAAGTGTGAATAGTTTTATCCTCTTTGGTAGTATCTCTTGAAGGTACAGACAGGCCACGATCCAGTAGTTACACTCTTCAGTATATAATTGCCAAAGTCAGTGCAAATGTCTACCAAAAGAGATGAAGAAGCATGACCATACTGGCTGTATTCATAATATCCTTACTTTAGTACTAATATACATACATGAATAAGAGAATAAGCAAATTATCCTATATTCCAGAGCAAACTATTATACATATACCAACACAAATGAATTTTGAAAACATTATGTTGAGCAAAATAAGACACACAAAAAGCACATTCTGTGTAATTCCTTTTACATGAAGTTCAAGAATATGCAAATGAACCTGTAGTTGATAGAAATAAGAATTAGAGTTACTAACAGGAAGTAAAGATGGAATTTTCTGAGCAAAGACATGGCAGGGGTCACAAATACTACATGGGACATACTTACATCAAAAGTTTATATGCTATCTTAATTGGGTGTCCTGTATTTTTATTTTTTAATCTGATGAAGCATTATGGGGAGAACTTTGGGGATTAGGAAGTATTTGCTATCCTGATATGGATATTGTCACATGGGTGTATAGATATGTAAGAATTCAGTTAGCCTTACACTTTAGATCTGGGTACTTAACTGTATATAAATTTATTTTGATATCATGTAAAAAATAAAACTAAAATTAAAAATTCATTATATCCATCATCTCAACAGTATTTTGACTCCTTGTTGAGATAATAAAATAATCTAAAAAGCTGTAAAATGATTTACTCAAAATTACCTCACAAGTAGCAGAACTGAGTCTAAAACCTTAGTCATCTGATTTTTGTCACCAGAGATTGCAGCCATCACAAGTATGGATAAACTTGGTGACAAAGTCATCTTAGTTGATTTGTTGAGAAGTGTTTCAAATGTCCCTGTCAACAAATGTATTTTCTTTTTGCTAACTCTTATTCTTGTTCATTTGACTTAAGAAAAATAATTGAACTAGACAAAATACTTGGATTGGTAGCCCATTAGTCAACATCATTCTGTCATTCAAGTTTGAACCTTGGGAATCACTGCGATTTAGATACAAGTACATTGGATTGGTTTGCAAACATCATAGATTCTACTTCTAGTTCTGCCTTTGGCTATCCATAGACTTGAGAGAAAAATCCTTTATTTTATCTCACATGCTGTTTCTTTAGGTATGAACTTAAGTCATGGGGAAAAACTACTTAAGTCTGTCTAAATTATTCATTATATGGTCCTTGAAAATATGGGCATAACCAAGTCATTTCATGGCTTGGAATGAAGATAGAAGCCTGTGCTTTACTAATGAGCATAGTTTGATGCTGCTTGAATGAGGATATATGGGCATTGTTACTAAAAAGAATGCTAATTGACAGCTTTCTATGTACCTTTTGCTTGACATGTGTTATCTTGATTAACTTTCTGAATGCCCTATTCATAGATATTAATATCTGATTTTATAGAAAGACAGTCTAAATATTAGATACTGGGGACAACTAACCAAGACCATGCAAACAATAAATGATGTAGGCAAGGTTAGAACTCAAATTTTCCTGTCACCAAAGCTATATTGTCTCTCTAAATAAGATACCCAACACCATGGTCTTCTGCCTCATCCTGGCTTCAACCAAATGAGAAGAGATAAATAGTTTAGTGTTATCTTTCTTTTCTAAGACAAGAGACATTGTTGGACAGTCTGTAGAAGAAGCTGTGAGTAACACACCCGGAGTCTCAATGGTTATAATGAAAACCATAGGGAGAGAGACACTGAATGAAGACAGTAACCTGTATGTGTTCAGTAGAACTCAAATATTGTTTGAGAATCTATTGAAAAAAAAAAAAATAGGGGTATTAAATGGGAGAAGGAACAACCATGGAGAAATATGTCACTTCCTACAAATATCTGTAGTGTTGCCATGGGGCAGATGAAGAGCATAAATTCAGTTTGATGTAAAAGCAGTGCTTTTACCAGGGAGAGCAAAGAGAGGTGATGCGTCAGAACAATGGAGAACACTGAATGTGACAGACTACAGTTCAGTGCCACCTCAGGCACCTATCAGAATCTAATCACAACGGGAACTTCCTCAAAATTTCCAAGCCTGGGGACACCTGGGTGGTTCAGTGGTTGAGCATCTGCTTTTGGCTCAGGTCATGAACCTGGGATCCTGGGATCAAGGCTCACATCAGGCTCCCCACAGGGGCCTGCTTCTCCCTCTGCCTATATCTCTGCCTCTATCTCTGTGTCTCTCATGAGTTAACAAATAAAATTTTTAAAAACAAATTTCCGAGCTTGAATTTCCCCCATATATAAAATGGAGATATGATTTTCTGCTTCTTAGTTCCATTATGGAGATTAAAGGACTAAGCATATCTGAAACACGTAGTATGGTATGTGGTGTAAAGTAAGAATTAACTAAATGTGGTTCTTCTTTAGTTGTTCCTGTATCCCCAAGTCTTTCCCCTTCTCTTCCCACTCCTCTTTTCCCTCCCTTTTTTCTCATTGTTCTTACCCCTTCTATTTGTCTCCTTTCTTCTTTATTCTCCCTTCCTTGACCCTCTCCTACTTTTCCTCTTCTCTTGGCAGAAATCACATAAAATTCCCAGTGTGAAATAACTACTGACTCACACATACAAGGTTGTTAGAGCATCTGGTGAATATCAGGGTTCAATTTTTGTTATCAATTGCTTCAAGTTGGAAGAGCACTCTATCATTATTGTCACTAAGATTATTCAAAGCCATGTGGAGAATGGTGTAGATAAATCAGAGTAAGGTGTGGATAGAAAAATCAACCAACATGTTTAAAGAATAAAATTACTGAGTTTTTACTATGAGCACAATGGAATTTTAGTTACTGAGGTACAATAAAGAAGAGTAGAAACCTTTCCCAACTCTAGAGAAGCTCAAGAGTGAATATGAGAGGTTTCCTGGGTCTTCAATTAGTTAAGTATCTGCCTTTGGCTCAGGTTGTGATCCCAGGGTTCTGGGATCGAGCCCTGCTTTGACATTGGGCTCTCTGCTCAGTGAGGAGACTACTTCTCCCTCTGCCCCTCCTCCCAACCCCTGCTCTCTTTCTCTGTCTCTCAAATAAATAAATAAAATCTTTTTTAAAAAAGGAATGAATATGAGAGGAAAAAAAAGTGAGGATTAAGCTTCAGGGACCTTGCTTGCATGAACTCTTTCTCCTTCCCTGAGAATTAATGATAATTAATCACTATGTCCTTCTCCTATTAATCCCCCCTCATGTTTTCCTGTATAGTCTATTTTGGAGTAGCCATGAAGGTTTTTCTTCAGAATAGGTGAATAGTTCAAGTTTAATGGGGGTATTTACAGAACGTTCACAAACCCTTAAGCTAGATTGTGATGGATAGGATTTTACTAGATTGAAATGTGAAAGAGGGAAATGACAAGAGAAAATGCTTAAAGATAGTATATATACAAGGTGGAAAGGCAAGGATGTTGGGAGATAAAGGCTGGGAAGTTTAGTTAGAGCCAAATTGTGAAGGGCTTTGATGTCAGTAAAAGGAAACATGTTGTCAAAGGAAGTTTTAAGCTAGGGAAGGGCATGCGCATAACACAGTATAGTGGGAAGAGCATGGGTCAGACAGATCTGGATTTACCCTATCCCTGACCTCACTAAATATGTAGGATCATAAAATATCTTTAAGAGATCCCTGGGTGGCTCAGCGGTTTAGCGCCTGCCTTTGGCCCAGGGCGTGATGATGATCGGGCTCCCTGCATGGAGCCTGCTTCTCCCTCTGCCTGTGTCTCTGCCTCTCTCTCTCTCTCTGTCTCTCATGAATAAATAAAATATTTTTAAAAAATATCTTTAAGCTCACATCTTACTGGAGAAGAAATTATCAAATGGTTGAAAGCATGGCTCCTTGAGTGTGTCTGCCTGTGTCTGAAGCTTGATTTCATCATTTACTAGCTATGTGACCAGGAGAAGTTTACTTAACCTGTCTGAGTCTCAATTACTTCATCCATCAAATGAGCATAAAGATTAAAAGGAAAAAAAAAAGTCATATATAATTCTTAGGATAAAATGAGCAGGGAATATGAAATCTCTGAACAAATGGAAGACTTGGTAATGCTAGCTTAATTTTTCCCCCTATGAAACTGATTCTTCTTTGGAGCAGAGAATTCACTGGAAGGAGGCAAGACTAGAGATAGGAACACTAGTTAAGGATGAAAGCCTAGATGAAGAGCAGAGCTGTGGGAATGTATAAAGTAGAGAGTAGATTTGAGGGGTAAATGATCAGGTCTTGCCCCAGTTGCATAGGCAGTTGAGGGAGGAAAGGCCAGTGAAATGTGACAGCAGCTTTATCCCGAATTAATGAAATTGATAATGTCTTAATGACATTGTGGTTGGAAAAAAAGGTAGAGACGTATCCAATTCTTTTAAGTAAATGGAAGAAAACCTTTGGAAGGTTAATGATGTACCTCACATAATCTGGGAAAAGTTCAACAGCCAAGTTGGAGGAATAAGGCAGTTCCAGGGGAAAAATAGTTATTCATAGTTTCTTTGGTAAGTGCTTTACTCCGACTACACGGCTCACTTGCCCCGTCTCCAAGTCTGTTCTGTCTTATTTGAAATTGTTAGAAGAGATAGACTGATGGGTAACTGGCCAAGTGTCTTCTTTGAGCCAGGTATCCAGCCCTATGTCTTTTGGGAAGCTGTTCTCAGAGAAAAGAGAGGCATCTTCTAAAGACAGTGATGTTATTAATTTTGAATAAAGAGATGGTATCCTAGAGGCAGAAGGAGAGAAATGGAAATGATACACCTTCCATTCCTAAAGTCCTCCAAAACCATGAGAGTCCAGATTTGATGCTTGATGGTTGCCTTGGCTGTCACTCTTGATACTTTTCTTATTAACAAAATCATATTTATCTGGTCCTGGTTTACTCAAGGTATTCACTTAGGACATTTCAGCATTCACAGATGTGAGGCTGCAGTAACGTGGCAGGGGGATCTTAAATTGCTCACACTGGAAGGGTCGGAGATCTTACGCACCTACAGCTCACGTCGGTATGGGTCATGTCTTGTATATGAGAACAATCAACAAGTGTAGTTGCTGCCAACCAACATGTGACATGTTAATATAACCCAGACTTACAGAAGAGTCAGTGCAATTACCTGTGTTTATTGGCATTTCAGAATTAAAGTCACTATGATGAAATCATGTTGTTAGGATTCCTGTTAACTTGTCCACATTCTCCTGGTTGGTTTCTAAGCAATGTGCTTAAACAGGTGCCCTTGTCCTCAGGTTATGGACTGATTTGGAAAACATACATATAAGAAGTATGGCAACAAGTAATTATAAAGAGGAGAAGAAGGTCACAGCCATTCACTTCCTCCTGCAGTCCACTTTATAGGCTTTCTTAAATCCGACATCAGGTTGTCAGAGGCAGAACTTCATCATAAGCACAGCTGGGACGGGCAATGTTGCATAAATGAACCTTGACCAATGAAGCAGTGGGGGTACCTTGCAGAGAAGGTTCTGCGATTTGTACTGAGCTCCTTGTATAAGGCACTTGGAATCAAAAAAAAAAAAAAAAAAAGCACTGAGTGTTTTATCAGAAAAGAGAAGCTTCCGTTCCAACACTGCCATTAATATGCTTTGATGATTATTTGCATGTTTCTGAACCTCAGTAAGCATGTCTGTTAAATGCTAAGTCATAAAGAACTCTCTCAGAGAGTCGATCTGAAGAACATGTGAGATGATCCATGCTGAGGTGTTTTTGGAACTGTAAAATGTTGCACAAATGCTAAGTGAAGTTACTAAGTTTAATGCTAGAATCTGCAGCTAAAATGAACATGTACCTATTTGCCAGGTAAACTCCACACTTTCCCACTCTTAGGTCCAAACATCCCACCACCATCACTGCCTCCACACAGCCAATGTCTCTAAATTCTTATTGATGGTTGCCATCAATAAGACGCATATACATATATATGTGTATATATATGATATAAGCTTATATATAAGATATTATATATTATATATATAAATATATATATGTATATTAAATATTTAATATATATCATTTTAATTAATTAATTTTTATGTTTATTTAATATATAATATATAAATATTTATTTAATTTATTTAATTATTTAATGTATTTATTTGATATTTATAAATATATACTATATATAACATTATATGTAAATATATATTATACAAATTTATATATATATATTCTTTTTTTTTTACTGTGATCAGATTATATAAACACTTTGCTAGTGTTCTCCTCTAATCCTCACAGAATAATCAGTAGTAGGCATTATGTCCATTATAAAGATAAAGAAACTGAGGCTTAGAGAGATTAAGTAAGTCTTCCAGGCTAAGTGATAGATCTGCTGGGAATCAAATCCAGGTCTATTTAAGTTCACAAGTTATAGTCCTTACCAGAATTCCATACATCCTCTTTGTTCAAATGCCACCCTTTCCACAAATTTCTCTTTGATATTATAACACAAAATAAATTGTTCTTCCTGTATACCTCTTAAGCCTTTGCTTTGGGAAATTTTATTCATTCAAATAATTTCTTTTTTTTTTTCCAAATACTTTCTTAAATACTGTCTGTTAGGGGTGCCTGGGTGGCTCAGTCGATTAAGCATCTGCATTCTGCTCAGGTCATGATCCCGAGGTCCTGGGGTCAAGCCTTGAGTTGGGCTCCCTGCTCGGTGGGGAGTCTGCTTCTCCCTCTGCCCTTCCCCTCCTGCTCATCATCCCTCTCTCTCTCTCAAATAAATAAATTAATCTTTAAAAACAAATTCCTTCTATTGACAGACTACTACGAGCACTGGCTACAAAGATGGTAAAAATGCACGTCTGTGCTAGCCAGCATAGGCTGTGTTTCGCTGTGGTCACTAACGCTCCTAAAATACTCAGTGCCCTGGACACCAAAGACATTTTTCTTGTTCATGTTCCATATCCAGCTGATGTAGGTTGATGCTCCGTGAAGTACGTTAGAGACTCAGACCTGGCAAGTGTCAAACTGTGCTTTTAGCTTTGCTAAGGAAAAGAAAGAGGGAGAAATGGGAAATATTGCAGATGCTCTTTGATTCTTCATTGCTTCAACCCAGAAGGGACATCTTATTTCTTCTCATACCTCATTGGCTGAAACTCATCACATGGCACCGCCTAATTGCAATGAGGCTGGTGAATTTTGGAAAGCAAATGGAATGTCTGTGCCATATCTTTGCACCTAATGGTATAGTTCAGTGGCATTTCTTAGAATATAAAAGTCACAAGAACAGTGAGTTCTGTCTCTTTTGCTCCCTGACACACTCTAGGTACTTAAGACAATGTCTGGTATGAGGTCAACACTTGATAAATATTTGCTAGTTGAGTTGATTCATGTAGAGAGATGTACAGCAGTATCTTTGCACTTCATCCCTCTCAAGACAGTGAAAGTTTTGAGTTAATGATTTGCATTTTATACAGCTTTGTCTTCCTTGCCTCTCTCCTCACAGTACCGAGGGTAACATTTTACATACCGAGGAAAATAACTGTTTCCTGAATAATTCCATGATGCGGGTTTCTCATGCTATCCGAAGGTAGAGTGTTTCTCTGAAACTTTTTGTAAACTGAAACGGTAAAAAGCAAACGAGCAATTGGCACTCATTTTCATGGAAAGAAATCGAGTGTTCCCAGACCTTAAAAATAACCTTTTGTAGGCTTCTCTGATGCTGTAGGACACATCTTGCTAATGGATGCACAAAATTAATTGAAATAAAGCACAGATGCTCACAGACACTGCTCAGACCTCTGGAGGCTGATACTGAGATGCTGAGCATAATTCCCAGGGAAGTAGCTGGGTGGGGTGACCCCAACTGCTTGGGTGCACACTGCCTCCATAACACCTGCAGAACAAACACTATTTTAACTTTTCACTGTTTTGTTTTTTTTTCCACAAAAACAAAAATCCTCTTTGGATTTCTTTTAGCTAATAAACACAGGTATTAGTGTAGGTCTTCCATAAAAACAAAGTGGTGTGATGTGGGCGTTTGAGAAGTAGGGGATACCTGTCCATTTCTGAGATTTGTGAGGCAGTTGTAATCCTTTCCATCTCCTTATCATATACATGGAAATATATGAACTATGTATCCAAAGGCAATGAGTAATAGATACACGTTCAGACTTTGCCTTGAAGTGGCTCAGAATTCAACCAATTCCATGGATTTGCTAATCTAATTTTGGAGTTGAAGATTTTACTGTTTTTCTTTCTTCCTTACTGCCTCTGTCTCTCCCTGTTGTTTATCTCTCTTTCCCTTTCTCCTTTTTCTTTTCTATTCAAGTAGGACATTGACAGTTTCCTATTTTCCAGTTAAGTGTCTCAAATATTAGAAACACTTCTATTGACTTGTAACTATTATGATAATCACGCATTCACCCCTTCTAAAAAGTGAAGAATTGGTAAGATATCAATGTAACCCTTGTTTTCTGGGTGGTCACAGTGTGTAGGATATAATTAATAGATAATGTGGCTTGGTGACTCATCCTTGTTCATCTGGAACATAAACTGCCCTTACCTTCCTTGATGGCCATCACTCTTATTCAAGGCTTAAGAATGTCAAGAAAGAACATATCATAGTGCCTAAGAGCATAGGTGTTCATTAATGCTTTATTTTTGGTTTGATTGTTTTTCAAGCAATGCTTGTTCACTTTTAAAATATGTGATAGTATATAGAGTTTAAAATGTCAGGGGGATCTAGCAGTCAAACAGGTTATGTTTGGATCTGGCTGCATGGCCTTGGGCAAATCACTTATTTGTCCTTTGTTTTGTAGCAACTATTTTATTAAATAACACAGAGATGATGCTGAGTATATGAAAGGACTGTTTTGAGGATTAAATGAGTTGGTGTCTATAAAAGGGTACAGCACTTGGTTTGTGGGAAGCACACCATAAATCTTAGTGGAGAGAAATAAAAGGAAAGTGCTCACTGTTGATGTGATCTTGATTGTCAAGGTTTCCTAATTCAATTATGGCCAAGAAAGCCATTGTGCCCCAATTTGGTTCTATTTCTGCCTCTGCTCCTTTTCACAATGAGAGTTCAGTAATCCCCGTATTCAAAATCAGACCCAATGAACATCAAGCAGGAATCTATGATATCACCATGTTCAGCAACAAGTATCAGAACCGTCTCCCTCCCAAATAGTAGCTTAAACAAATTAAGGCTTCACTTTTCTTTCACACAAAAGAAGTTAAAAGGTTGATAGTCCTGGGCTCACAAAGTCATCAGGGACTGAGATTCTTTCCAGCTTTTGACTCTACTGCCTCTACTGTGCGTTCAAAACTTTAAAACGACCATTTTAAAGGAAGGAAGAACGGAAGCGGCAAAGGGATAGGGCTCCCTTTAAAAGAACTTGGGAAGCCTTTTCTAATACTGTCCATTGACATTTCATTAACTACCCTTAGCCATATGGAAGATAGAAAATATAGTTTTAAGCTCTTCATTTCTCTCGTCCAACCTCAAAATTAGTTTATTCACTATTAAGAAGGGAGAATTGGAAGGTTGAATTTGGAATAGACCATAAATGGTCTTTGCCACAGTGGCTATTCTCCATTCATTGAATACATGACTTTATTTTTCTTTTCATTTTAATTCCAGTATAGTTAACATACAATGTTATATTAGTTTTGTGTGTACAATTTAGTGATTCAATGCTTACATATATTACTCAGTGCTTATCAAGATAAGAGTATCTTCATCCTCTTCACCTATATCACCCCACCCCCTACCCACCTCCCCTCTAGCGACCGTAAGTTTATTCTCTATAGTTAAGAGTCTATTCCTTGGTTTATCCCTCCCCCCCTCTTTTTCCCTGTATTTATCTGTTTTGCTTCTTAAATTCCACATATGAGTAAAATCATATGATATTTGTCTTTCTCTGACTGGCTTATTTCACTTAGCTTTATACCCTCTAGTTTAATCCATGTTGTTGCAAATGGCAAGAATTCATTCCTTTTTATCACTGAAGAATATTCATATATATATATATATATCAGAAATACTTTATTCACACACACACACACACACAACACACACCACATCTTCTTTATCCATTCATCTATTAATCAATAGATGAATCAATAATCATCAATAGCCAAGTGTTTGGGCTATTCCCATATCTTGGCTATTGTAAATAATGCTGCAATAAATATAGGGGTGCATATGTCTCTTTGTTTTAATGTATTGTATTCTTTGAGTAAACACCCAGTAATGCAATTACTGGATCATAGAGTCGTTTTATTTTTAATTTTTTAAGGAGCCTCCATACTGTCTTCCATAGCAGCTGCACCAGTTTGCATTCCCACTGACAGTGCGCAAGGGTTCCTTTTTCTCCTGTCCTTACCAATGCTTGTGTTTCTTGAATTTTTTATTTAAGTCATTCTGACCGGTTTGAGGTGGTATCTCATTGTGGTTTTGATTTGCATTCCTGTGATGATGGGTGATATAGAGCTTCTTTTCATGTGTCTGTTGGTCATCTGTATGTCTTCTTTGGAGAAATATCTGTTCATGTCTTCTGCCCATTTTGATTAGATTATTTGTTTTTTAGATGTTGAGTTGTATCAGTTCTCTATATATCTTGGATACTACTACTTTATTGGCTATGTCATTTGTCAATATCTTCTCCTGTTTAATAGGATATCTTTAGTTTTGTCTTTAGTCTTCTTGGTTGTTTCCTTTGCTATACAAAAGCTTTTTATTTTGATGTAATCCTAATAGTTTATTTTTGGTTTTGTTTCCCTTGCCTAAGGAGACATATCTAGACAGGTGTTTCAGCCAGTGTCAGAGAGATTGCTGCCTGTGCCTCCTTCTTGGATTTTTATGGTTTCAGGTCTCCCATTTAGGTCCTTAATCCATTTTGAGTTTATTCTTGCGGAGGTGTAAGAAAGTGGTCCAATTTCATTCCTTTGTGTGTAGCTGTCCAGTTTCCTCAATACCATTTGTTGAAGAGACTGTCTTTTTTCCATTAATATTCTTGCCTCCTTTGTTGAAGATTAATTGGTGAGATAATTGTGGATTTATTTCTGGGGAATCCATGACTATTTATTGATGACCCCCTATGTGATAGGCACTGTGCTGAGCTGCAGAAATGGCCATGACAGATATCACCTATTCCTACTGTTACCAAGAAGGGAGAATAGAAGATTCAGGTTAAGTGTATGAAGTTCAGGAAACATATGGTTTTTAGCCAGGCTGTAAATACCAGAAATAAAGTGCCAATAGATGTGGAAGGCGGTCGCAAAGCTACTGCAGGAACCCTGGTGATTACAGGAAAAAATATAGAGGCAAGCAGGCAATGAAGAATGTTACCTCAGATTCCAGCCACTTTTCCTAATCATGAATTCTTTATCCTAAATCTGAATGTAGTTTTCCAAAGGGTAAATGACAATGATAAATGGTGTGTGTGTGTGTGTGTGTGTGTGTGTGTAACCAACTATGGTTTGTGGTAAATTGGATTATTATTCCCAGTTCTTCAGCCCTTCTGTGTGGTCAAATTATATATCCACAGCCTATTCCAGTGAATTTTGAAAGCCTCTGAGCAGAGTAGGAGAGTGAATTGCCTATTCCAATATGGGCTTGACCATGCGACGATTTGGCCTATGAGATGTCGACAGATACAGTGTGAGCAAAGCCGTTAGGTGTGTTTATGTGGCTTGCCTTGTCCTCTCATGCTTCTGCCATCTGCCATAAGAACATACCCTTGGTGGCTGTTGGTCACACTATGAGGAAACGTGCTGAGCAGATGTGAATGTATGTATAGCCAAGAGCCAAGCCCAGTCAATCAGAGCAGAATCATAGCCAAACCATGGAATTGAGAAATAAACTTGTAAGCCACTAAAATCTGGGATTGTTTATTACACAGAGTTATTACAACAATCCACAATTTTTTTTCTTTTTATGTCTTATTTAATGCATGTTATAATTATGCATGTCATACTCATCTTAGAGATTAAGAAACTGACATTATTATAAACCATTTAGCTTAACTGAAGGCACAGAGCTAAACAATTTATAAAAGTCAGAAATACTTTGATAGCTGTTAGCCTCTAAGATTCATATCTTTCTGGCTTCCCAGAAATTGTACCTCTCCTGGAAATTCTATCTGTCTCTTTTCTCAGGAGGTTGTTGTAATCACATAAAAAAAAAAAAATACTGAAAATATCTTTGTGTAGCATAGGAAACCTGTTCCAGTTTTCAGTTTGAATTTCTGGTGCGTCCAAGTCTATGCCTAAGAGAAGTGATTGGCACAGGCCTGACCAATTGCAATACTGGAGACGTCCTATTAAAGTGATTGGTTCAGGATAGGAATACAGCTGAAGCCAGATTGATCAGAAACCAGACACCATCCACCAAGAACCAATTCTTCTTTCTGTGATAGTGGGCACTAAAACCCAAGTAGGCTGCCAATGGCCATCTTTGCTACCACATGAAGAAAATCTGTTTGACTAGAAAGCTTTGCAGAAGAAACCACAGCTGAAACACTACCCCCAAAAAAGACAGAAAAAAAGAAAAAAAAAAAAAAAAACATGTTGTGAGGACACCAGTTGAATCACTTGATCTAGTCATACCTGGAGCTATACTTGTCCTGCTGTAGGATGACCAGTATCGCAAATGTCTTACTTTTGTAGGTGCAGTAGAAATAAGCCATATGGACAATAAAAACTAAAATATCATATAAGCAGAGATATACAAATACACATTTTTTTTTTCATTTTTAGCCAATGAAAGGAAAATGGGGATGGGATACGCTATTCACATCACTGAAAGTATGGTGAGTCTAAGACCTTGCTTTTGAGTTAAAAAAAAAAAAAAAAAGAAGTGTCCCTGGGATCAGATATTTTAGCTGCCATTTACTACTGTGTGTGTCTTAAAATTCTTGGTTACATAGTCAGGTTAATTAGGCGGTTGCTACTGCTGGAGTCTGATTAATCAGAGATTCCTTGTTATCGTTCCCAACTTTTGCTTATCTTCGAAAAGGCAACAACAGAAAGTCTTTGTTGCAAAGATAACCTCTAGCAACACCCTCCCCTCCCTAACACCCAAAGAAGAAACTCTGACGAACCTTGCTTTAGAACGTATAAAGATTTCATTTTTGTCTATTGTATATCAAACATTTCTGCTGTGTGCAGCTCAGTGATCGTGTTTACTCTTGAGTAAACCAAAGATGGCCCTGTGTGTCAGGAAAGCATCGTGTATTACTAGTGACACGTTGCCTTTTCTTTAATTTCACATATCATAGAGCTGGTTACAAAAGGATGGTTTGAGGATTTAATGCCCTCTCTTTTCTGATTTGGAAGATCGTGCTTCCACCCAGCTCCTGCCTCTCAGGACCTGTTGTCCTATATGAAAGCTCTTTATCCAACTGTCAAGTATTGCCAAGAAGTGGGGGCCATAATTTGAGGAAAGCAGGATGTGCTAATTACCAAAAGAAGATAGTATCCACCCAACATTATTTACTGCGGTTGTTTTGGAGAACTGAAAAATTGGGCTGGAGTATTTCTCTACAACACGAGAGAGCGGGAGGGCCTGGAGGAGAGGACAAAATCTGAGCAATGGTGGGGACCGTGGTCATTCTAAACATACATGAATTTACACTTTCAAGTCACCATGAGAAAATGAAAAGCAAGATGTGTAAGAAGTGAGGTTTGGTTTTATACCTGTGTGTGTGGGTTTTTTTTTTTTTAAGTCTATTTATTTATTTTAGAGTAGGGGGTGTGGAGGGAGAGGAAGCAGGAAAGAATCTCAAGCAGACTCCTCACTGAGTGTGCAGCGTGATGCCCGGCTGGGTCTCATGACCTTGAGGGCATCACCTGGCTGAGACCAAGAGTCGATCACTTGATCGCCTGTGCCATCCAGGTACCTACCCCTCATACCTGCGGTTTATAACCAAATCATCTAGTTGGTAAACTGGGCAGCCGGGATCTCAGCCTGGATTTGTGTGACACCAGAACATAGATACTTGATAGGTGAGTCACATATATCCATTAAAATTAAAATAATTATTGTACTTTTAAAATTAACTGTGCTTTTAAAATTAAAATAATTATTCAGAATTCTCTCTTTTTTTAAAGATTTTATTTATTTATTCATGAGAGACACACAGAGAGACAGAGACACAGGCAGAGGGAGAAGCAGGCTCCATGCAGGGAGCCCGATGTGGGACTCGATCCCAGGACCCCAGGATCATGCCCTGGGCCGAAGGCAGACACTCAACCACTGAGTCACCCCAGGCATCTCAAGAATTCTCTCTTTTTAAGTGAAAGCTTTTCAGATATTTATGCTCAATTTTCATCTCCTGGTGGTATTCTCTAGGCTATCCCTCTCCAGTTACTAAGTATCATTAAAAACACAGTTTATGTGGTTACTATTATGAAGATTTGATGGTAAGGAGGATGATAACCCATATTTCTATTAGAAACTAAGTACGTAACTGCTTTGCACACATTCTGCTGTCTCTGGGGGCTTGGACATAGCACAATGAACAGAACTATCTGTCTACAGAGCTCATGTTCTAGCAGGGGAGACTGAAGATAACCAAACACACACGTAACGTACGGTACGTTAAAGATAGAGTAATTTCATGGAAACAAACACACAGTATGTCACTTTGCTGTTAACCAAATGCTTCTATTTCTCCCTGTTCCTGGAGCAAATGGTAGGATTTGACTTGCTGCCCCTTGCAATTCAGGCTAATGAATTGTTTGCAGATGTGATGTCTGTTTTTTCCAGTTCAACACATTTAAGTGCCTGAATCTGAGCCCCTGAGCTCCCTTCTTCATCTTGCACAGGTGGCAGCAGAGTTCAAGGTGGGCTTTCCCCTAGCATCATGGGTCACTGAGCGACCAGACTCAACCTTGATGGACAAGTAGAATGAGGGAGAAATGTAGGTGGTTCTTTTAATCCACTACTAGTTGGGGGCTTTTTTTAATGACCAGAAATATTTTGATTAGTGTGTTGGATACTATGCATGTTACAGAGTTTAATATTTACAACAATCCTATGAGATAGGCATTTTTATCTCCATTTCATTAAATCACACAGAACTCAGATTATCCACTGCCATGTAACAAACAATGCTGAAACCTAGTGACTTATAACATTTATTTATGTTTTTATGGCATTCTACATCATAATTCTCACGTCTCATTATTGCATCGATGACTTGGTATCATCTAGGAAGTTCTCAAGTGGAGTCTCTCAGGTTGTCTCAGTGAGATGTTGACTGAGGCCGTAGTCATGCGAAGGCTTTCCTTGGCTAGTACTCAAGATGGTGCCTGCACTTGGCTGGAAATGATTCGGATTTAGGGCTGGGAGATCAGCAGGAGCTGTCAGCTGAAAACCATACGTGTGGTTTCTTCATGTGACTTGGGCTTTTCAAGCGTGGCAACTGGGTCGCTTCGGGGAGCATTCTGAGAGCTGTGGGCAGAAGCTTTAGCTTTAGTATAACCTGTTTTTGGCAGTCTACCACATTCTATAGTAAAGCAAGTGACTAAGGGAAGCTCAGGTTCAAAGGGGAAAAGAATAAATACAAGTCTTGATAGAGCACATGTCTGTACAAGGAGAGAAGTAATGCATCCATCTTTGGAGTCTTATGCGTTATGTGCAGTTTACAATCCTGTTCCTTGATGATCTTAAAATATGTTAAGAGCTTAAAATACGTAATGGAGCTCATGAAAATAATCCACTGGGGTTGGGGGGGGATAGAAACCGAAGGTGGACAGGCCGTGGTATTGGATATAATGTGTGTAGATCAAGGTAGGCTGCATTATGTGTGAAAGTAAACCAGTCTAAAACCACCGAGACTTAGCACAACAAATTTACTACTTGTTCACACTGCATGTGCAAAATTGGTCAGAGGGGACTATGCTTATTGTAGTTGCTCAGGCATTAAGGCTGATGGAGTTTCGTCTCATTAGATTCTACCTCGAGATGCATTTCCAGTATTAATGTTGCAGAAGAGGGAAATATAGTACATTGCATCCTGGATCTTAAAGCTTCCACCTGGGAGTGATACCCATAATTTTTCTTACATCCCATTGGCCAAAGTAACTCATATGATCACGTCTAAATTCCTGCCATGTGCCCACAAGGAGGATCAGAATATTTTGAAACAGTCCTAATACTTCTCTACCATTGTCATCTGAATTTCCATATATTGGGACTAGACTGACTTTATTGGAAACTACCTTTTCTTCCCGGATCTCACAACTCTTTAAATGGTCCTTAATTTTCAAATGCTATTACCTTTGCTCAGTGCAGTAGGCTAATATCTGCATTCATATTTGATATCTTACGTAACGTTACAGTACATGCGATACTTCCACCTACCTCTATTTCCTAATTTTTTAATCATTTCAATATAGTAGTTATTATTTGTTCTGGTTTGTCATTTGAAAAAGTAGAGTCAGGAAATAAAATAATCGGCTCAAAGTGTCATTGCTTAGCTCTTTGACCCTCAAACTATGTACTTCCACCTATATCAAAGATTTTGTACTCGGGGTCCTACCTAGAAAGGGTTCAGGGTATCCCACAAAGCCTGTAAAACTGCAGTGTTATGTGTGTGTTGTGTGTGTGTGTGTGTGTGTGTATTCTTGGGTGGTTTATATTCATTATACCACTCCATGTTGTCAACAATGAATAGGTAGATAGACACTGATATCCTCTTGCTTCACCTGGTTCCTAGAGATGGAATCTGTCTTAACTTCAAAAGGTTGACGTAGAGTTCAAAATAAGACTTTGTGGCGCTTCCTACACCTTCTTGTTTACACATTTCATGCTGGACTCCTTGCTGACTCAGGTCTCCTCTCTCTTGCCCTGGGCTCTGAAAATCGAGGCTCCCTTCACAGGAAGCCATGGACAGGAGATGCATGTTTTTAGTGCTAAGTCCATCATTTCCAGCGTGGCTCCCATCTCTATGGGCCACAGAACTTCCTGAATGCCTGGAGAAGCTTCTGCAAATACTCATGCGCTTGTCCATTAATTTCAGATCGCCAGCTTGTTTCCATTAAGTAATCATTTTTATTTTAAATCTTTATTTACACTTATCAAGGCCCTTTCAACTCAATTTGCAAAATGATGATTAGCATGTGTCTAAAATAGTACATTGTGGAGCTCAGGTCACTTTCATTCCTCATTCACTGAATACCTATTTGATGTAATACAGCAGTACAGGAAATTACAAGCATAAGGCATGGGCCGTGCTAGTCTGGCATGCAGGCAAGTAATCTGAACATCAGCATACATAAATAAATATGGCACTGAACAGTCAAAAAGACCTAGTTTGAATCCTTCTTTTCCTGTTAGCTTTGTGATCTAACTTCCTTGAGTTTCATTGACTTCGGCTGTACATATAGGCAAAGATTATTGTGAAGAGATTGTTGTGAAGACTTCATAAAATAATGCATGTAAAATATCACTTCAAATTAAAGCTGACACAGGTGAAAACACACAGCTGAGACTAAGTATGTGACCTATTCAGGGAATGAATTCTGAGTATACTGAGATAACCACAGGGAAGTACACGGAAGAATGAGATTAGAGAGACAAACCATGACAAATCTCAGGCTCATCCGTTTGGACTTTATCCTGAAGTCAAAGGAAAGACAGTGAAACATTGAGAGACAATTAGAGAGAACATAATCATATTTTTAACTTTTAAATTTTGAAATACTTTAAGACCTGTTAAGACTTTGCAAAAAATAGTGCAAAGTTTCCCTGGCCTTCAATGAGCTTGCCCCAGCGGTAATGTTTTATGTAACTATAGTATGATATTCAAACCAGGAGACTGAGATTGGTACGGTATTGTTAAATAAAACACAGAGGTTATTCTGGTCTCACCGGTTTTTACATGTACTCATTCTTTTGCGTGCGTATACAGTGCTTTGTAACTTTTATCACGTTTAGATTTGTGTAATCACTGCCACCCAAATCAGTATGCAGAATTATTCACCAAAAGAAACTACACGATTCCCTTAAGATCTTAGCCACTACATGTAGCAATATTTCCTTTGTTTGATGGCTGAGTAGTGTTCAGTGGTTTGGATGTACCATGGTTTGTTTGTCCATTCACCAACGAAAGGAAGACATTCGGGCTGTGTGTAGTCTGGGATTATTACAAATAAATCTACAATTAACATTCATTTCCAGGTTTCTGTATGGTCATAATTTAATCTTATTTTAGTAAGATAATAGGGGAAAGCTGAGACTATTGAAGAAATGGATCTTCGAGTATAAGAGAAACAACTCAGGTGATTGTACAGCAAGTATTTCAATGATGGGGCACTGAAGTAGGGCAGCGGTGGTGGGGATAGAAAGGAGGGGCTTGGAACAGGCCATTCAGAGTGTAGAAGTAACTGATCTTAAGAAATTCCTCAGATGTAAGAGGTGGTGATTTGGATAGGGTGTAGACAAAGGTAGTTGTAAAGTTTGTAGTTGGAGGATTTGGTACCGATGATGCATGAACTAAAAGACATAAGGACAAGTGTCTGTAGATGGAATCAGGAGTAAATCTTGGTACTATTGAATATGAAAGGGGGAAACATCCTTGTAGAAATGTCTGACAGGCATTTGGGGAAATGAGTTTAGTGTTAAGCAGTGGGATCAGTGTTGACAACATAAATATATATAAATCATCACCATGGAGGTCATCACCATGGAAGGGACGGGTGTTTCCATGGTTGTCAAGGATGTTTGCTAGGGAAGAGAGGCAAATATAACAATAGGAAGATCCAGGGTATGATTTCAGTTTGACGGTTTCTAGGCCAGACTATGGCAAGAATTTCCAGATTTTAGGCACTTTGACCCCCTGATTAGTGTTCTGTGGAAGTCCCAACTCTCCCCAAAGTTCCCACAAATTCCCTAAGGCGTATTTACTCATAATCAGTAATCAGTACTCCTGGCACTGTGGCTGTGTTTTTACACAAGGTATTTCTGTTTGACACTGTTTTGTGAACTCAGCCATGACCTTCAGCCTTCTACTTGATACCACCAACCATGCACCCCAAACAAAACAAAATGAAACAAATGAAAAACAGTGATGGAAATAGCCAAACTTTTACACAAAACACTCCACATTCATTTAATAAATATCAAGCAATCTGTTTCTATAATGTCCAAGCAATTCTTGAGATGTTTTAAGCAATAAAACTATCTTTAATGTAATCAAATAATAAGTGAACAAAATTTTAAATTTTCCCCAGCACTTGAAATCTATGGTTGCTTTTTCCAATTTAATAATTTTTTACCAGGTTATTGGAATGTTAGGGTGCAATATCACTTTGGGGAGCTGGAAAACAGAATGATTTATATCAAATAGTGACCCATAACTAAGTAGGTTTGTGACATTTCACAAAGCCATTGAATTTCTAGGAGTCTGTTTTCTCATCGTTGAAATGTGTGTAATAATCTAAATCATTTCCACTAATAGGTACTTTGAGGGTAAGATGGATTTTTGGTATGGAAATTTGGAGAATTGGAAGTACCTCAAAATGTTAGCCATTCTCACCATAAATAATAGTCATATTTTCATTCCTTTATTCTTCATTCCAGACTCACTGCATATCTACTACATTCTAAAACACAAAAATGGCCATATAATTTTCTTGCTCAAAACACTTTTATGACTATCCATTACCCTCAGAAGAAAGTGAGCCTTTTCCATCATGAGTTGTGGGGCCACTCCTGTTCCGGCTCACATCGAACAAACCAGCCATGGCAGCTTTCTACGTGCTGCTCCTTCTTCCTAGAATTCTCCTCCCTGACTCTGTACCTGATCCACCAGGGCCCTGCCCCACCTCTCCCACATCCGTGAAGCATTATTTAAAGGTGCCTTTGCTTATGTTCTTGTATTAAGCTTTATTTTTCTCTTAATACCACACTCAAGACTTTTTTATTACCCTTTCTTGTTTAGTTGTGTTCACCCTATGGGTAGTAAACTCTGAGTATAGTGGTAACTACACACCATTCTCGCTCACTATCCTATCTGTGGTACTTAGACCTTGTAAGATGCTTGTAAGATGAGAATCCATAGCCCATGAGTAAGAGGTATGGAAAGTATATAAATGAAAGAGATGTGGATCTTCCCTTCAAGATGTTGGTAGTCTGCTGAGTAACTTTTTATTTTAAATTTTTTTCCTAAATTGTATTTTCATTCATTTATTCATTCATTCATTTGGGAGGGAGCGCACATGCACACAAGTAGGAGGAGGGACAGAGGGAGAAAGAGAAAGAGAATCTCCAGCAGGCTCTGCATAGAGTGCCAAGCCGGACCCTGAGATCATGACCTGAGCTGAAATCAAGAGTTGGATTCTTAACCGACTGAGCTACCCAGGTGCCCCTGAATAACTTTTTAAAAAGGAACATTTTACTTATTCACTTTTTAGCAGAATGTAAGCTTGAATTTTTGGCTTCTTTTACAATAATTTGGTTGCCCTCTTAACAGGTGCTTCTATAGGGCCACTAGGTGATTAGGAGACCCACTCATTGACATTGCAAACCTCACAACTCAAATTAACTCTAGGTATGAAGGAGCTGGGTTGAATGCCTGAGATAGAGCCCAGCAACGACAGGGCCCAGATTTATGGGGCGGTGTTTACAATGAAGAGACACGGCCTATTTTTATTTGATCTGCACCATCCAAAAAGAAAATTGGAATTATAATTAAAGCGGGGGAAATGATAACTTAGGCATCGATTTTCCCATAAATGTGCCAACCCTCAGAACGGTGGCTGGTCTCTATGTTCCATATCCTGCTGTGTAACTTAGATGAGTGAAACCTTCTCTTTTGATAACTCGACTTACACCGGAGTGTATAAATTTCAGTTTGTATGCCCTGATGACTCATCTTTATAGCTGAGATACTTCTCAGGGTTTGGATTAAAGGGAAAGACCCTTAGAAAAAGCAGGAAGAGGTATCCTGTTGGGACTAGCAGTTTGCTATTAGACACTCTTTATAGATCTGCCTCTGATAGACATTCAGCCCCACCAGTATTTTAGATTTCCCCAATCTCTTATGGAGATTAAACACAAAGGAATTACCATTTATCTGTAAAGGTAAAATTTATATCACCTATAATCTTTTCATAAATAGATATATCAACTACCACATTAATACAAAGTACAATCTGAAGGCAGAAGGCCATTATATTTGCTTACTGTCAGATATAAAGCTGCAGTTGCAAGTCATGCATGATTTTAATAAGGTTTGATAATATGCTATCAGCTGGTGGGAGCTATAGATTGAACTCCTAAAGATTTTTGGCTTCAGTTTCCAAATAATCAATCATGTCAAGATATGAAAATCATTTCATTCCCTTCAATTGAAAAGAAGATGTGATTTAAAATGTCAGCCCTTGGATATATGAGCAGAATTCCTGTAATCAATCATGTGAAATAAACCATCTTATTTAGTAGCTCTTTGGAAGAAGGGAAGCTTTGGGGGGGAAAAAAAAAAACAAACTTTTTTTTTTTTTTTTTTTGCATAATGTGGATGAACCTCAAGCATCCTATGCATATAAATAGCAAAACCTAAACCTGGGTTTTCTCATTTGTTTCTTCTTTCAGCTCAGTAAACTTAGCAAGGAATTGAATGGATTTGGAAGACCTGAAACCACTGGCACAGAAGGACGATATTGTCTATTTTATGTAGGTACTAAAATCAGGAACTGGATTCAGGTCATTTGACTTCTTTTAGAATCATCTACCTGGATTCAATTCAGCTGCATCACTGTCTGGATAAGCCACGTCAGACAGATCTTTAAATGTGAGCCTCAGTTTCCCTATCAGTTATCAGCTTACTTCCATCTGTTCCTACTTGTGTACGAGGACATGCTAGAGAATGGATGTAAGAAAGCTTTGCAAATAGAAACTCTGTGAAGTTGTCCATAAGCCCAAGTGGTTATCACTATGGCTAGGCCAAAGAATAACAAAGGATACCAGCATCACTTCTTGGCAAACCGTTGGAAAACAGAGCAGGGCCCTTGGAGTATGTCCGGTTCGACTGAATTCACACATAGAACAGAGGGGCTTGCTTGAGAAAATTGCTAAATTGCTCTTACTCTCAGTAAGTGAAACAAAACTGAAGATTGTGCTAATTTGCTGTGTGACTTTAGGCAAGTCGTTCAGCTTCTCTGAACTACATTTTCCACCTAAGTAAAGCAAAGGGTTTGGATTGTATAATCTTTAAGATTTCTATCCAGCTATAAAAATTGCTGTTTTTTGTTTGTTTGTTTTTTGTTTTTTTCTTTTTAGACTTACCGTTAACCTCAGTAAAAATACAGGTCATAGCCACAGCACATTCCTTCCACACATAATACAAATTCCCAACTTGAGTCTAATTTCTTTAACTTGCACTGAGTTTGGAGAAGTCCAATCAGATTTGGCAATAAGTCTACTATGACAGTAATGACGAACAATATATGTAGCGGCCTTAAACTAAGTTATTTTATTTATGTAGGTTTAACAAAAATTAGTGGTATCACCAAAGCTCCTTCCAAATATCACCTTTTGTGAATCCTGTTTAAACAGGCTTAACTGAGTGTGTTGGGTTAGAAGTCCTGAGGGGACCTTTATTAATGATTCATTGTAAGGACAAATAATTATTTTGTCAACCTTTATGTATTCCTAGATGCTTTTAATGTGCCTTGGAATATTTGAAACTAGTAAATTATCTTGAGCTGTTTAATATTTACACAATTGATTTCTCTATTTATGAAAAATAAGAGGACTTTCTTAAATTAAGGGAAAGCTTAATACAGTTTTTTTTTTTTTTCCTCTCTGAATGTTCTTGGTGCCAGAACTCATGGACATGAGATTTTTAAAAAAGGTTGATAAAAGGTAATTTCATTCCTCAGAAGCCAAAAGTAGCATGTGGAGGCACAAATTAAGATAGTCAGTGTAGAAAATGTGTTTGACATTTGCTGCAACATCCAGAATATTTTATATGTACGTATATATGTATATGTATATATAATAGTTTACCTTCCTGTCTTCAGCAAATCAACCTTGAAGCTCTTGTTTCTCGTATCTCACCCTGTATATGCAGAAGAGTACTGTGTGTTTTGCATATTTTCTCTTTCATTTTGACTGGCTGCCAAAAGTTACTCATATTTTATGAAGCACAGAGAGTGGTATGATAAGAGTTCCTTGTTCCATCATTTCTCCGTACAGAAGAGAGATGGGTTTCTCTTTTCCTTCTTGTTCATTAATGATGCACGAAGCTGAGACTTTTAAACTCTCTCTCTCTAGCTTTACCTCCTGTGTTTCTTAGGAATTTCTCACATTACTTGACACGCATGCTTATATGATAAAGACTCACCAGGGCTGTTAATCCTGCTGGTATGCTTCCTGAGCAATCTTGGCTCATCAACTGGCTGGCAAAGTAGTCTGTCATTTTTGTAGAATGACCACTTTATCTAGGAAGGGAGGAAGGGAGAGAGGGAGGAAGGGAGGAAAGAAAGAGGGAGGAAGGAGGGAGGGAGGAAGGGAGGGAAGAAGGTGGGAGGGAGGAAAGAAAAGAGGAAGAGAGAGAGGGAAGGAGGAAGGATGAAAAGGAAGGGAGGAAAGGGAGGGAGAGAAGAAGGGGAAAGGGCGGGAGGGAAGAAGGGAGGAATGGAGGATTGGAAGAAAGGGAGGGAAGAAGGGAGGGAAGAGGGGAGGGAGGAAGGCAGGACAGAGGAAAGAAGGGAGAGAGGGAAGGAGGAAGAGAGGAAAGGAGGGAGGGAAGAAAGAAGAGAGGGAGAAAGGAAAGGAAGGGAGGAAAAGAGGGGAGGAAGAAAGGAAAGGAGGAAGGGAGGGAGGGAGGGTTACTATGCCCCGAATGTCCACTCTCCTCACAGTGTTATTTTTCTCTCTCACTTCCAGAGTGTGGACTCCCAAATTTGACCTTTCTCCATCCTCCAAAATTAAAAGAAAATACTCTAGTGTCTCACCGAGTCTGTGATGGAAGGAGGCAGGGGCTGGTGACCTCTGCTAACGTTTCCCCATGTTTGGAATTAGAATCAGTGGATTCGAGATCTAAAATCAGCCTTAACTAACTCGTGGTGTGATGTCAACTCGCTTTTCACTCTCTCCGTCCCGAAACATTGCTCTACTTGGCTTCCGGTCCACCATAGCTCATGTCTTTTCTGCCAGGTTTCTCAGTCTCGTTTGCTTGTTTCTCATCATCTCTGACATCTCTTACTACAGGAACACACCAGCTGTCAGTGTTTGAAGTTCTTGTTCCCTCCTCTCACTCTCCTGGAGATGTCTTCTGGTCCCGTGACTTTAAATACCATCTGAACCAGATTGCTCACCTTTCTACATCCAGCCCAAGACATTCTCCTAAATTCCAGGCCTGTATATCCGTCCATGTATCTGACATCTCCACTTCCGTATCTGTACGACATTTCAAGATGGACAGGTCCAAAACCAAACTCATCCTCTCCACACACGGTATTTCCCATCTTCATAGATCACAAATCTGTATTTTCAATTATTCAGGTGTATCCCTTGGAACTAATCTTGACTCTTCTCTTGTTCTCGTAGCTTGCATTCAGTCCAACAGGAGACCCTGGCACTCGGTCATCAATAAAAGCTGGAAATCCCAAACACTTCTCACCATTTTACCAAGACCAGCCTTGTCCAAACCACTATTACCAGCTGCCCATATTATTAAGGTGGCTTCCTAACTGGTCTCTGTACTTCTGCCCCCATGCCCCTGTGTGTATTTGGAACTTCATTCACAGGTGTCATCCTGTGACACATAACACATCATGCTGCTCCTCTGATCAGAGTCCCACAGGGGTTTTATAGCTCATTTTAAATAAAAAATGAAGCCCTTGAATGACATGCAGGGCCCAGCAAAATGTCCCATCCCCTAGCACTTCTCTGAGCTTTCCTCTCAGGACTCTCTGGCTTACTTTTCTCCAGCTACACTGGCTTCTTGATCCCTGCAAGGTGCCAGGCACAGTCTCTTCTCAGGGCTTTGCTGTTTGGGTTTCCTCTGCCTGGAATGCTTTGCACTGGGCATTCATGCGGGCTGCTCTCTGCTATTTCCTTTGCATCTTTATGCAAGGTCACCTTTTCAATTAGGTCTTCCTTCATCATTTTATTTAAAATTGCACCACATCCAGTGCTCCCTAACCCCCTAAAATGCAAGCTCCGTGGGAATAGGGATTGTTTGTTTTCTTTGGGCTAGATTCCCCATACCCAGAAGAGTACCTGAAAGAAAATATTTACTGCTTAAAGATTTGCTGAATTAACGAGAATGAAAGCTAAGCAAGCGATGGTGCTCCCTCATCAGTCTTTCCCAGCTGCCTGTGAACCATCCCAACTCCTCTGAAACTTCTTTTATATCCTGAAAAATGCTAATATACCTTTATCCTCCAGCCTTTTACCTCTACCACTCTGTACCCCACAGTCTCTCTTTGAATTGGAAATGTTTTCAGCCACAAGTAGCAGGAATCACAATGGTGGCTTAAACAAAGTTTTTCATTCTTCTCACTTGAAGATGTTTAAAAATGAATATTTGCTGGCACTGACTCAGCAACTCAGTATTATAAGGACTCTGAGAAAGTTGGCCTTGCCTTATGGTCACCCGATCCCGTAGTAGCTCCAATCTTACAACAGCTTTCAGAGGTATGAAGTGGCCTCTGGTGTGAGGCAGGTAGGTTCTGTGTATGTGCCTCCCAAGAACCGGTAGCAACGGACCCTTGTCCTGATGCTGTCTTCCCTGTGGTAGACTTCTCTTGATATTTTTCTTTTTCTTCTTCTTTTTTTTTTTTTTGATATTTTTCTTAAAACTCCACTTCTCTGAACAAAAGTGAAGGTCAGTGAGGGGCACCTGGGTGACTCATTTGGTCAAGCGGCCAACTTGTTCGTGGTTTCTACTCAGGTCAGGGTCCTGGGATCAAGCCCCACAATGGGATCTGTGCTCTGTGGGGAGTCTGCTTGTGGATTTTCTCTCCCCACCCGGCTGTGCCCTCCCTCTCTTGTTTTCTCTCTCAAATATATACATATATAAACAATATATATGTATATTAAAAAGGTGGGGATGGTTTTTGGTAGGCGAAAGTTCTTGCCAGCCTCACCGCCCTTCCCCTTTACTCATATTTCTCCTCTAGTCATAAAGGCAATAACCTTTCACACTGGAGGCCTTTCCTGATCCACCTCTTCCTAGAGAAGTCTGGGCTAAATGCCCTCCTCCTAGAGTTCCATAAGCCTCTGAATTTTTCTGCAACAATGCTTTTGTGCAGTGCTAGAAATCAGCATTCTTTGTGTGCCTCTCCTCATACCCCCACTCCCCACCCAGTCCAACACACACACACACACACACACACACACACACTCATGAACACATTGTAAACTCCTGATTAGAGAAGCCAGCATAAGAAAGGATTGAGAAGTCAGGATAAAGACCGCATTTTTATTGTTCACATTTGAATTCCCAGCATCTAACGCTTATCTATAGAATAAATGAGTACATGCATGAATGAATTTTTTTTAAATTGAGGGGTTCTCTTAATGGCCTTTAAAATCAATTTTGCATTAAGTCACTGTTTTCAGGATTATTTCAGTCCTTTTCTTATGTATCTATAGCCTAAGCTGATATTTAAACTTTTATTATCCCCAATCCTCCTCCCCTCTTTTATTTTTTTTTAGAAGACTGCAAGTCTCGTTGGTTAAATAATTTAATACATTGGCATAATTAGGGAAACAAAGTATGATGTGGATACACCTCTCAAGTTGTAGGTGAAAAAAAAAAAACTATTACTCCTTCTAAATGATCACAACAGACGTTCTGTGCCCACTATGACTGTGCCAAGACTTTCCCTTGGACAAAGGTGGACATGGGTGAAGGATCTTATCTCTGTCTGTGTTCAAGGACAAAGCAGTACTAGAGATGGAGAAAGACACAACATGCTGCCCAAAACACAGCATGATTTTGCCAGACCAAACAGAAGGCACTGAAGAGTGGGTTCAGGGCACACGCCTCACAACAACCATCCCAACTCAACTTCCAGCTTTGTTTTCCAAATCATGTGATATTGGCCACATTAGTGAATCACCTCAAGCCTCTGTTTGTTCACCTGTGAACGGGGATCACACTTAATGACTCCACAGGGACTGTCATGAGCTTCAAATTAGACACTGTGTGTAAAGTGATTAGTTTTTGGCACATGTTTGTTCTCAATATGCCCTGAAATTTATAGTCATTATTATAAACAAGGCACTATTAGATCATAAAAATAGAGTAATTGGCTCTACAAAATTATGGGTTAAAGTAATTATAACAAATGACTTTAAATCAATATTTGCTTCTTCTCATGGTTGGGAACACTGTTTATTTTTTTCTGCTTCTCAATCCAGCCAAAGAGCTGGTCCACTATGAAACATAAAATTAACACAGTTTTCTAGTGGGTCCCATTCTCTCTGGTTCCTTGTGATGTCATTCGTTCACTTTCCTTGCCTCTTCCCAGAGTCCTATATTGTTTTATTTCAGCCTCTTGTTTCTAGTAGGCGTATCAGTGATGTGGTGTTTCAGGAATTTAAAATCAGAGTACCTTTAGGTGTAGAGGTGTCTTTGAGTTCAATTGGCACCGTCTCTTCATTGCACAGATGGGAAGATAGACTCTGTTGTGATTGGTTTGAGATTATGGAGCTGTTACCAGAGCTGGAGTTGAAACACAGGTCATTGGAATCCATATTTACTGCCTATCTTACATTGCATCCTACTGAATTATTCATGGGAGCAGAGAGTAGAAGTGGGGAGGCAGTGCTTTTTATAAGGATATTTGCAAGATCAGGTCAGTTTTAGGTATTTTTGAGCATGGGTGGTGATGATAGTATTGGGTGGGCCATGGGAGGTCTTAAACAGTCTTGTCATCAACTATTCTGCTTTCCACTGAGGGCAAGATCTGTGCCTAACCTACCTTCCATAGAGCTTATCTTCTAAGAGAAGATTAGAAATAAACAATACATGTAATAAATTAGTCAATGTTACAGTAGGCGAGAAGGTCATAAGGATTATTATAAAAAAGAGAAAAACAGAGCAGTGTATAGGGGAGTAAGAAGGCAAGGGATGAGGGGAGGTCACCAGGGCAGCATTAAGTAAAGTGGTCCTTGTAGGTCAGCAGAGGCAGAGAAGAATCTGGGTATGGTCTCGGGTCTCATGGAACTTCCATTCAAACATCCTAGTGAGCACTTTTTTTTTTCCTCTGGACATTGTAGTTCCTAATACTATGTTTGCATAAATATGATTATACATGAATGCATGCAAATGTTCATGAAGGTATAACTCCTGGCTAGAAGAAGGGCCTTAAAGACAATCTGTTGAATCCCCAGCCAACATTTGAAGCTTTTCTTTGGCAGCATTATGAGCTCAGATCAAATAATAGGTGAGAACAATTAGAAAGTTCATGAGTCAATGATTTGTTTACACACCTCTTATGAAGGCTAATTACTTGTTAGCTAAAACATGGGCCTCTATTTTGGTTGGAGAAGCCAGCATAAGAGAAGAATTGGCTAAGAAGCTGGAACCCCCATACTCCTCAGAAAACTGTCAGGAGAGTAAACATAATGGTTAAAATTCTAACCTTTCACATGTTGCCATAAAGGTCTTCAATAAAGGCAAAATATTATTGAAAACCTTAGACTATCTGCCTCTCTATCTGTCTCTCTCTCTCTCTCTCTCTCTCTCTCTCTCACACACACACACACACACACACTCAGTTACTCAGATATTTATATAGTACAAAGTTTATTTATTTTTAACTACCACCTCTGACATATTTAACAGTTTCTCATTTCCAGCCCTAGACTAGACAGGTCTTTAGGGTTGCCACATGGAACACAGGAGGCCCAGTTGAATTTGAATTTCTGATAAATAATGATTATTTTTTTCAGTCTAAGTATGCCCCAAATATTGCATGGGGAATTTTTGTACTAAAAACCATTTTTTGTTTATCTGAGATTCAAATTTAACTAGGCATCCTGTATTTTTATTTATGAAACCTGGCAACCCTAGAAGTCTTAAGTGCTCCAGAGAGAATTTTGGCCAGACACTACTTTTTTTTTTTTTTTTTCCCCTCCCTTCTTTGTGCTCTAAACTATATGGTCATGGAACTCTGAGAGGTAGTGCTGCTCTATGGTTGTCCATGCTTCAGTCATTAATTGATGCATTATTCACACAACATTATTTTTGCACACTCACTGTGTGTCTGATACAATGTTCTCTAAAAAGCTAAAGAGATCTGAGCCCTGCCCTCATTTTGCTTACTGTCTAATAATATCTATTAGGAAAATATCCCAAAGTGCAATAGTGCTATGTGGACTGAGCTCACATCACCACTGTGATTTGTCAACACACAGCATAAGCCGATAATCACCGTGCTAACATCACCGTGTAAATGAAAGAAGGAAAGTCTTTTAAAATAGTGGTTTCCAAATACTGATTTTACGTCAGAGCTGGACATGGTGCGTGACATTTCTGAGCACTGTGTGTTTGTCAAACATGGTGCTGGACTCAGCATTTCATTTAAAACGCGAAGCAACAAGAAGAGATGAATCCAGTTATCGTCTCCATGTTACTAATAAAAAAGGTGGGGCCGAGAAAGTTAAATAAACTGCCCAAATCTACACAACAAGGGGGTGATAAAACTGGGATTCCAACCAGGGGTCTGACGATTCAGAACACATCCTCTTCACCTCCGTACTCTACTACTTGAGGATAAATCAGGAAGCTCTACTAAATATCATTAATCCCAGAGCTTCTGAATCAGGAAGTCTGGGGTAAGATTTGGAGAACACATTTTTAACACGCTCCTGGGTGATTTTGGTCTTGCTAATTTAGACAAAAGTAATCTAGCTGAAACAACTTGGAAACCTTCACTTTTACAAGTGTCAGTTCTTAGGACCTCAGGGGTAGGGGTTTCCTGTTATGAGATGGGGGGAGGCAGTACGAGGGAGCTGAATGAATACATACTGAGTGATCCCAGTGCATATGCATCCCACTTTTTTTTCTGCAGACATTTTTCCTAGTTTGCAAAACCACTTCTCAGGCGATCTAGCTCTGGTGTCCTTTCCTCTTGACTATGCACCTCCATGACTCAACCAGTTTAGTTAGGCCAGTGACAATTTAGCATTAGGCATCTTTTCTTTTTCTTTCTTGCTTTCTTTCTTTCTTTCTTTCTTTCTTGCTTGCTTGCTTTTTCTTTCTTTTTCTTTTTCTTTCTTTCTCTTTCTTTCTTTCTTTCTTTCTTTCTTTCTTTCTTTCTTTCTTTCTTCTTTCTTTCTTCTTTCTTTCTTCTTTCTTTCTTCCTTCCTCCATTCCTCCCTTCCCTTCCCTTCCCTTCCCTTCCCTTCCCTTCCCTTCCCTTCCCTTCCCTTCCCTTCCCTTCCCTTCTCTTCCCTTTGTTCTTTCTTTCTTTTTTTTTTTTTTTTTGAATTTTAGAGAACCTGGGGTGGTGAGAGGTGGCACAGAAGGGGCACAGGGAGAGGGAGAAAGAAACTCAAGCAGACTCCCCACCTGAGACAGGGCTCAACCTCAGGACCTGAGCTGAAACCAAGAGCTGGAGCCTCAATGAATTGGTGCCACCCAGGCACCCCTGGGCATCTACTCTTTCTGAGGCATGGCTTTCCCACAGATTAGAAGGGAATTGGTTTAAAATGCCTGGTCTCATTGCATCTGTAACTTTGGGGTAAATCCCCAGCAGTGCAATTGCTGGGTCGTAGGGCAGGTCTATTTTTAACTCTTTGAGGAACCGATGTTTCTAGCAGCAATGTCCACAATAGCCAAACTGTGGAAGGAGCCACAGTGTCCATCGAAAGATGAATGGATAAAGAAGATGTGGTCTATGTATACAATGGAATATTCCTCAGCCATTAGAAACGACAAATACCCACCATTTGCTTCAACGTGGATGGAACTGGAGGGTATTATGCTGAGTGAGGTAAGTCAATCGGAGAAGGACAAACATTATATGGTCTCACTCATTTGGGGAATATAAATAATAGTGAAAGGGAATAGAAGAGAAGGGAGAAGAAATGTGTGGGAAATATCAGAAAGGGAGACAGAACATGAAGACTCCTAACTCTGGGAAACGAACTAGGGGTGGTGGAAGGGGAAGGGCGGGGGTGGGGGTGAATGGGTGACGGGCACTGAGGGGGGCACTTGACGGGATGAGCACTGGGTGTTATCCTGTATGTTGGTAAATTGAACACAAATAAAAAATAAATTTATTATTAAAAAAAAAATACCTGGTCTCCACCTGGTGTTTCCATTACCTTTCCCCTAGAGGGAGGCTATGTAGAGGGAGTGTCCAGGAGAGGGGGCCCCTGTGGCAGACGGATTTCCAGAAATAGTGAGGATGGAGTGCAGACCTGGGTGAGGCTGTTGGGGGGGGGGTCTCTGCCCAGAGGTGGGGGAAGTTCCAGCAGTTTGATGACAAATCCCAAAAGTGAACCAAAATTATGTTCTTTCTTCCTTCCTATTGTTTACTTGTTTTTTTCCTTCCTCCCTCTCCCTTCCCTCCTGCCCCCCCTTCTTTCCAATCCTCTTCCTTCATCCAAGCAATACGTGTTTAACTTTATTTTTAACTGCAGTACACTAATATACAGAAACGTGCACAAATCCAGAGTGTACGTCTTGATGGATCTTCACAAAGACAGCACACCTTTATAACTATCATGCAGGTTAGGAAAAAGGATCACATCGGGACGTCTGGGTGGCTCAGCGGTTGAGTGTCTGTCTACCTTTGGCCCAGGGTGTTATCTGGAGTCCCAGGATCGAGTTCCACCTCGGGCTCCCCGCAGGGAGCCTGCTTCTCCCTCTGCCTGTATCTCTGCCTCTCTCTCTCTGTGTCTCTCATGAATAAATAAATAAAATCTTTAAAAAAAAGAATCATATCAGCACACTAAAATTCAGCACATTCAGACATGTTACTATTCCCTCCAAGTTAAAATTATGTTGATTCATATCACCAGAAATTAGATTCGTCTGTTTTTTTTACTTTTTTAACTGGAGGGAACAATAAGCTGTGGACTGTTTAGCGTATGGCCAATTTTGCTCTACATGATGCTTGTGGAATTTATCGAAGTTGTTTAGTACTCCAGGAACCTGTTCCTTTTCGCTCCTGAATACTATTTCATTCTGTGCACATATCAAACTTTATTAATTCTACTGTTTGGGGGGAATTTAGTTTATTCCCTATTTCTGGCTATTACTAATATGCTAGTAATTGTACAATAGTAATAGCTATTACCAATAGTACCGCTGTGAGCGTTCTTGTGGCTCTCCTCGGGGAAACGTTCTTGCATATGCTTTTGGGTGCGCAACTGTGAAAGGAATGATGATGTCACAGGGTCAGTATGTTCACTTACGGGAGATATTGCCAAATAGTCTCCCACGGCGACTGGGTTAATTTACAGCCTACCAGCAGTCATTGAGAACTGCAGGTGTTCCATATTCTTTCTTTCTTTCTTTTTTTTTTTTTAATGTAGATATCCAATTAACCTACCCAGCGATATTTACTGAAAAGACTACCTTTTCCCTACTGAACTTCTTTCACATTTTCCTTAAATGAAGTGACAACCTATATTCAAGCAATATCCATTGATCTGGTTCCGTATTGAGTCCTGGCAACAGAGATGAAATGTGAGTACATACTCTGACCTCGGTCTGCAAATATGAGAAGAGCCATCTTCTCTATCCTCGCCTGAATTCTAGTTGGAGTAATAGATAATAAATAAGTGAGCCATCAAACAACGTAGTTTTTTATTATGTGATGAGTAGGATACGAGAAGAAGACACAAAAGAGAGGTTGATGTGGTGGAGAGTGGAGGAGGACGCTAAAGCAGATGAGGTGCAGGAAGGGTTCTCTGACGAGGTGGCGGTTAAACAGAGCTGAGGGAATGGGACTGTGCCAGCTCCTCAGGGAAGTACCTCTTCTGATGTTAGAAAAGTCCGCGGCACAGTAGGCGAGGCAGCCCCTGGCCCTCACCGCGGGAACTGTCAGGAGGCCAGGGTGGCAGGTGTGGAAGGTGCAGAGAATGGCATCACCAGGCAGCCAGAGGCAAGTGCAGGATCTCCCAGGGCCCACAGGCTGCCGAGAGAGATTTGTTTTCTTGCAGGGATGCAATGGGAAGCCACTGGGGAGCTCTAATGGGCCTGGTGTCACAATGTGCTTTCCGTGGCTGCGCAGTAAACACATGGGGTGTAGAGCGTTGCATCAGACCACAGGGGAGACGGGGTTCCGCTGCGGTGTCCCCAGGCCTTGGAGTGGGGACAGAGCAGGGCGTCAAGGATGGCTCTCATCCTGCTTGCTCACCCAAGAGTTCCGTTTCCTATGCAGTGAAGAATCTTACTCGTTTCTCAAGTCCCTAAGGGTATAAGCCTTTGCTGTCTTCTCCAGCCCATCCCATAGGCCCTCTCGTAGGAGCCTGTCTCCTCGCCTGGTTGCTCCTTATGCTTAAGTCCTGGCTGCTCAACCCACTTTGCAGGCTCTGGAAGAGAAAGAACAGCTTTCCTGTCTGTATTATTTTTTTGTTTTGTTTTGCTTTAAAGATTCATTTTTTTGAAAGAGAGAGGGAGAGTGTGAGAGGGAGGGTCAGAGGGGGAGAGAGAGAGAGAGGAGACTCACCAGCAGATTCCCTGCTGAGCGCAGAGCCTGCTAGAGGGCTCAATCCCACGCCCTCCACCCCCAAGACCGCAACCTGAGCCCAAAGCAGAGAGTCTGGAGCTTAACCGACTGGGCCACCCAGGTGCCCCTCCTCTCTGTATTCTTCAGAATGGAAAACTGGGGAGATTCTAAGGGGAAAAGAGTCGTAGAAGTCATGATTTTGATGCTGTCATTTGAAAGCCACCGAATCTCTGGCATGGTTAGGTGACGCCTCAGAGAAGGGGTGGCCTTCCGCTTTCACATATCCTGAACTTGTCAGAGTACTTCTAGTTGGCTGAGAGCTAGGACTTGGTATTGAACAGAACTCTTTGGTTTGACATTTTGTCCCTGTCAAGATACGTTCTGCCCAATACGGCCTTTGGTCACGTCTCTCTGGGCCTCAGTTTTTCCATCTACAGAGTGAGGAATGCTTCTTCCCTTGGTGCTTGCTTTTCAGAGTAAATGTGAGGATGAAATGAGCTACCTCACACGTGAATTACGGAGTGCTTTTCCATCGAAAGCAAGTGTTGATACATTCAGGATTCTTTGATCCGGCCTCTGCCTCCTGCCCACCAATCCCTGCCATTAGCATCAGGGCTGTCCCTTTGTCCTCTGTGCGTGGTGGGAGCTCAGGGGTTGCTTAATTCCACAGGGAATGGCAAGTAGGCCATAGTAAAGGCATTCTTTTAAAGGGGCTGCTTCCGAGGGAGCGGGCCATCCTCGGATGGGATGTTAGCACAGGTGTCGTGGCTCATGGGCCACGAGATGGCGCCAGAATTCCTTTGTGTCGCTCGCTCTTCCCATCACCACCGCCAGCTCCCACCCACTCTGCTTTTGCATCTGCGCAGCCTCCTCCGCTGGGGTTGTGATGAATTTGTTTGCTGGGAAAAGCGTTTCTCCCTCAGGAATCCGCGGGACAGAAAATGCCTTGCGGCCTCGGCTACCGTGGAACTTCCTCTTTCCTTGGTCTTCCAGGGATTTACCTCTTGAAAAACGCCACTGTCTCTAAAATTTGGAAGAAAAACAGTAAGGACAATGGTTTAGGCGAGTTTTCATATCTCTGGGAACCCTCCTTCCTGAGGCCAACTCACATCCCAGGTCTATTTGTACACACAAGGCGTGATGCATGCCCAGCTGCTCCTGATGAAGACATGATCTGCCTGCCTCTGCCCATCCCTAGGCACCAAGAGCGAGTTCTCCCATATTGTCACTGCTTCCTTTCCAGGTGGCCCCAGAAACCCTTCCCAGGCTTTTCTCCCCATGGGAGCTGTACTCATTAGTTAGGCCAGGTGACTCTCCTCTAGAGAGCAAATTCACTCTCCAAGAGCTTGGCCCAGCCAGCTTTGCCCCCACTAGCAACACAGGGTCTCTTGCTCTGTCATTCAGAGACCACAAGATCACAGCACTTCACAGATGGCAGGGCTGAGGGAGCTTTTCGGGTCCGCTAACCTGGTGGTGCTGTAACTTTAGCCTCCGCATCACCTGGAAGACCCCTTAAATGTGGGTTGCTTCACCCTACCCTGCAGTCTCTGGACCAGTTTGTCTGGGGTGGGACCTGAAGATGTGCATTTCTTGCTGGCCCTCTGCTGATGTGGATGCTACTGTCCCAAGGATCACAGCTCTGAGAGCCATGGGTCTCGTTCTGTTTTCTCACAGGTTTGGAAACTGAGGTTCAATGAAGTTAAATGATTATTCAAGGTCACAAAGCAAATTGAAATTAGCTAGGACTAGGAATTCAGGAGTCTTTTAAGCAAAAGCTTTTAAAGTCCGCATTCAAATTGGAGCTGGTTAAAAATTTCCCTTTCTACTTTTTATGGGGAAAGGATTTGCTGAGCAAATTTACAGAGGAAATCAGATTGTAGGGGGAATGTTTAATCTGTATTTAATCACTTAAAATAGAGTTCTATTATTTTTGAGTTTAAATGAAAGCACGAACTAAGAAGAACCTATTTCTGAGTAAAGAGGCTGACCTTTTAGTGTTGCCACTGTGATGATGTTCTTTCTAATGGCCATGGCACATAGGCAGGATGCCAGGGAAGGTTGTTCCACTGACTGATTCTCTTCCGAATATCCATCCCCAATATCCTCCCTTCTCTGTCCCCATCCCAAACCAGGATGTCCTCCTTGTAATAACTTGGACGTGTTGCGTTTGTTAAGATAGCCACATGGAAATGGACTAATTTAAACGTCTCTTAAAGAGGTTTATTCTAATACATTTTTCCAAAACTGTGGTCCGCCTAGCCCTTGTAAGTGGCATGACTTGAGAAGAATGTGTGTATGTGTAGTTATATTAATAAGAATAGTTATAGATTTATTTATAAGGATACCTTCTATTTGGGGCAATAGATGCTGTTTCAAAAAGTTGTGGTAGTAAGATAGACTTTCATTTTAAATACATAAGAGAAATGAATCAACTTTTTAAAAATATCTATTTATGCATTTATTTAGACAGAGTGTGAGCTGGGGGAGGGACAGAGGGAGAGGGAGAGAGAGAGAATCTCAAGCAGACTCCTTGCTGAGCTCGAAACCCATCTCGGGGCTCAATCTCACGACCCTAAGACCACGACCTGAGCTGAAACCAAGAGTCAGATACTTAACTGACTGAGCCCACCCAGGTGCCCCAATGAGTATGAGTCAATTTTTTTTTTTAATTATCACACTTTAACAGGATATAGTATGCAAATGTAGCCAAAACTGTCCAGATATCTGGATGAGGGAATATTGGTAAATACCATGCCAGTGACTGAAATAATGGGGCTTTACAACTGGAGCCTGTACACATTTATGCTCACAGATGTTCAAGTGGAAGCTGAGTCACTATGTGTGGAGATGATGGAAGTGTCTCCATAGATTCGATGATTAGATGTCCCCACCAGTCCTATAAGTCCTGACTTTCCTCTCTATTCCATTAATCTGTCAAATGCTGTCAGCCTCCACGATTTTGGATAAGCTATTCTGTTTTGGAGATGAGGGGTCTGTGTTCTGCAGGTAAACATCAACACTCTACTCAAAGTTCATCCTGTGTCACGTGAAATCTCTCATGAAATGCTCATTCCTTCTTGTCTTCCTCTGGTCTGTACTCTTTCGGTCTGTGCTCTGTAATATTCACAGTCTAATAGATCTGGCCAACATTTATTGAATACCTATAATGTCTGAGGTACTGGCGCATGAGGATTGACTTTGCCATTAGGCAGGTTCAGACACCAGGAGGAGGGCAGACAGGCAAACCAGTGGTGTTGCTACGTGCTGAACTGTGCCCTCAAACTCATATGTTGAAGTCCTACCCCCCCCACCCCTGTCTCTGAAAGGGCCTGGATTTGGAGATACAAGCTTTAAAGAGGTATAATGAGGTCATATGGGTGGACCCTAATCTAATAGAACTGCTGTCCTTATAAGAATAGGAAATTAGGACACAGGGAACATAAAGATCGAGGGGCAACCATGTGAGGTCACAGAGAAGGCGGCCATCTGCAAACTAAGGAAGAAAAGCCTCAGAAGAAACCAATCCTGCTGACACCCTGACGTGGACTTTCAGTCTTTAGAAGTCAGAAAAAATAAATTTCTGCTGTTTAGGCCAACCGGTCTGTGGTATTTTGTTATGGCAGCCATAGGAAACTCAGAGTAGGCATTAAGATGTGAATGCCAGCAAGGCAGATGAGTGGAAAATGTCTTCAGAGACCAAGAGTGTCTGAGGGATTCTCTCAAGACTGAAGATGAGTTTATTAGGCACACGATAGCAAAGGCATTCTCTAAAGAAAATATGCACAAAAAGCAATTGTTTATCTATCAGCTATTACTCTTTGCCAGTGCACAATTAGGTGTAGAAGGATGTTCACTAAAGCATTGTTTATCAAGTACATCCTGGAAAAATAATGAAAGTCCACCCATGGAGAAAGATGAAGGAGAATTAATGAGTCCATATAAAACTACATGGAAAAAAATCAGGATTCATTTCCTGTAAAGTGCTAGCATTCTGACAACTGATTTCGGGTACTGAAAGTCAAACACAAAAATAAAATAAACATACACAAGTAATATTTACTAAGCATTTATAATGCAAAAATCACTCTGAGGATTGGAGTGACGTTTTGGGGATGAAATAAGGAGATACTTGCAACGGGAAGGTGGTGCGAAGGAGAAGAACTGTACTCTATCTACTTGGCAGAATTCAGCCCAGGAAAAGGATGGCCCACTTCTGTCTTTATGTCTGTTGAATCGCTTGTGCGTAGCGTAGTCCTTAGAACCTGAGGGCTTCCACGGGCACCTGGGGGGCTCAGTCAGTGAAGCATTTGCTTTTGGCTCAGGTCATGATCTGAGTCCTGGGATGGAGCCCAGTGTCAGGCTCCCTGCTCAGCGGGGAGCCTCCTTCTCCCTCTGCCTGCTGTTCCCCCTGCTTGTGCTCTCTCTCTATACATATATATTAAATAAATAAATCTTTTTAAAAATTTTTTTAAAAAAAGAACCTGAGAGATAGTTTTTGAATGAATGAATGAAGAGTGTTAAAACTCTGAATTATAAAATGAGGCCTATGCTTCTGTTCTGGTTTTGGTATAATTTTGTTATAAGCTGGTAAGTAGGTTAATGGATATTAGATTGTTATCTGCATGATAAAGAGCAGAAACATAGCAGCCAAGACAGTATAACATTAAAGCAGTAAATGTATAATGGTTAAAAACACAGGTAAAACTAGGTTCTAAATCTGGCACCTCTAGGACCTACTTAACCTCTCTGAGATCCCATCCCATTCCCCCATTTGTGAAATGAGGACAGTCTGTTGTGTGTGTGTGTGTGTGTGTGTGTGTGTAAGTAAGTATGTATTTTTTCTGACTATAAAACTAAACACCCTTACTCTTACTGGTTTTAAAAATAAATGGATATATGTAAGGAAAAAAATAAAACAACCCTTTCCTCACCCATCAAGTGATAAGCACTCATAAAATGTTTGATATATTTCCCTTCAAATGTTTTTCATATGCATTTGTATATATTACAGATTTGGCATCATTTTGCATTTTCAAATTGGTGCACTGTTTTGTCACCTCATATTATATAGAGACTATTTTTTATGCCATTAAATATTCCCTGTAAATACCACTTAAATGGCTCTATAACATTCCAGAGTATGTATTTATCATAATTTATTTAATCATTCTCCTAATTTTGGACATTTGGCTTGCTTCCGATTGTCAGCATCAAGGGTTATTTTGCAATAAACCTCTTGGCACACAGAGTCATGGAAGGGAACCTGAAGTCAGTAGTAGTATCAATCTTAAGCCTCTTGATATATATTGCTAAAATATTTTTAATAAATGTTGTGCTGTTTATACTCCCATTGTATTTATTAGTTTTTGCTAGGTTATGCTGCAGTAAAAACCACATCAGCATTTCAGTGGGTTCAACAACCAAGGCTGATTTCTTGCTCACAGTATCCACTGACTAGGTCAGTTTGGGCTCTTGTCTACAGTCTCCTTCCTTCTGGAATTCAGACTGAAGCAGCAGTTTTATATGGAACACGCGGTTTTTAAACAGCAGGGAAAGGAAAATGGTGCAGTTGCATGATGCTTCCAAATGCACCTGTTCCAATACGTGCCCCTTCTGCTCACATGCTATTGGCTGAAGCAAGTCACATGCTCACACCCAAAATAAATAAGCAGAGAAAGCTACTCCTGTCTCAGAGGGGCACAGTCAGGGGCCCCTACAAGGGGCAGTGAATATTTAGAAGAATACATCCCAGGAGCACTGCAACAATTCTGATTCTCCCTCAGCTTTACTGAGTATGGCGATTTTTAAATATTTGCACATCTTATAGAGGAAGATGGTAACATATTTAATTTAATGAATTTATCTCCTTATGAGACTCAGAATATTTTCATGGTTTGTGCCATTTGGATTTGGTTTATTCAAGATAATGTATAAATTCGTAGACATTTTTCTATTATATTCGGTCTTTTAGAATGATGTTTTTTTGTTTGCTTCTTTCTTTGTTTTTTATTAAGAACAACAAGACCTTACCCATCAAGGTTAGTGTATTTTTTCTAATTTCCCTTTAAGTGTGTTTATATTATTTTTTGATAAATGGTGTATTAAAATTCACATGTAGTCAGATTTATCATTTTTTCTTTGTGATTTATTCCATGGCTTTCTGCTTAGAAAGTGCTTTCCTTTCCTAAAACCAGACACATTTACACCTCTTCTTTCTTTTGCAGTGTTTTGTTTTAACCCTTTAATCCATGTAAAGTTATTTTGCAGTGAGAGTGTGTGTGATGGATCACGGTTGACCTCACAACAGTAACCAGAACATAAGTTCTAGAGGCCTGTATCTATCATTTTCTCATTCACCTTTTTAATTGGAAACAGAAGCACAAAGCAGAAAGCTTATGGAATGGAGTAGGGAGTCCAGTTGATTTGAATTCTACAAGTAGCTTTGGGATTCAGTTGCATGACTTTAAGCACAATTCAAATAACTTTTCTTGCTGTGTACCCCTTCACCCGTAAAATGAAAACATTGGATCTCAAGGACTCCACCTATCCCCAGGTATCTTTGGCTTGCCTCTAGATCTAGTATATGCCTATTATGTATCCTATCATGGCCCAAACCTGTGGCAGATGTGGCTAATGCAATGTGCCACTTTTTTTTCCCCTTTCTGAGTTAAAGTGGCCAAATAATTCTTATAGTAACCCAAGAAGTTGCTGAATCAGCCTACCACTTAAAACTTAATTCCCAGTAATGTTCTAAGAAGTGGGAATTGTGAATTCCTATCGAAATGCCTGTTCTTAAGCAATTCCGCTTATTCTATTCAGAAATTGCCTTTTTAATCATGCATCTAAGGTCTGTTTTGATCCTACTAATAATCAATGTTCTAATACAACTGCTTTTGATCCTGTACTACTTTATTTATATATATAAATATATATTTTATATATACATATAATATATATTTATATATAATATATATATATTATATATAATAATATATTAAAAATACATATTTTAAAGCTATGCCCAAATCATTGTGAGATATGCTCAGATCATTACACATATTTTCAATGTTCGCAATTAAGTTGTACTATGACAAATAATGGAAGTGTTCTCACTTATTATAATATTAGTTAGTTTTGGGTCCAATTAGAGTACCAAAAGAAAGAACAGACCCATAAATACAGAGAACAAACTGGTGGTTGCCAGAGGAGAGGGGGAAAGGAGGATGGTCCAAAAAGGGAATGGGAAGTACAGGCTTCTGGCTATGGAATGAATAAGTTATGGGGATGACAGGGACAGCGTGGGGAATATAGTCAGTGATATTGTAATGACATCATACGGTGACAGACGGTAGCTACATATATGGAAAGCATAGTATAATGCATAGACCTGTGGAATCACTATGTTGTACACCTGAAGCTAATGTAATGTTGTTGTCAACTGTACTTCAATAAGTAAATTAGTAAATAAGTAAGTAAATAGTATAAAAGTTAAGAGCCTAGTCTGACAGTCACAAAGAACTTTATATCATCTATCCTAACCCATTTTATTGACCAAGTAGTCTTATATATCTCAGAAATATCAACCAGCTCCCATGGCTTTCATAATATAAAACAGCAACTTAAAAGGCAATCCAGTTCTTGAATCCAGTCCAAGGTCCAAATGCTAATGGATGGGACTTTTAAAATCTCTTGTGGTAAAAGCCTTCACTGGCATTGAGAGAGAACTTTTAGTCTACCTCTTTAGTATCTGGGGTCAGAAGTCATAGCTGCTGGAATTTTAAGTGATATCTCAGCTTTGTGCCATTCTGTGGTAAGAAATACTGTAATTATTCTGTTTCTTCTATATTTACAGACTATATTTTGGTGACAACTCCACAAGAGTCTCCTTTTGCTACGGTAACAGATATGTGCAATCTATTTGATTTTGGGGAAAAAAAATAGCTACAAGCCCATTGGTGCTAGATTTGGTTGTCTAATTAAGTTCATATCCCTTCATGGTTATGGACAGTCTTGATATGTCCAGAAAGTACACAGAGCAAATAGGAAAAGATGTTCATTGGGAAAAATATTTGAAGCTTAAATGCCTATTTATAATATTTATACTGATAATATTTCTTCTATGTTTTACTTTTCCCATCCTCTGACACACACACACACAAATATCTAATATTGGTGTTGGGTTGAGAGGAGATACAGGGAGTTATTGTAAAGTCATTGTTTATACTTTTTTTGTTACTCTCTTCCCTTTTGATTTAGTTTAGACCTTACATTATTCCCATGACTATGGACTGTGGTCTATGAGCTATGTGTTAATAAAGATCTTGTTACCTCTGGACTCTATCATATTATCAGTTACTTTAGAACTCAGTATATTCCCAACTACTCTATGTGAGAGTCAGACTAAAACAAGCTATTCCAACACTTTTAGTTGATAGCTTAAAGAAATGAAGTAACTAGCCAAAGATCTTGTAGGTTGGTAGTAAGAGTGGAAACCAACCTCTAGATCTCTAGCCTTTTAAACCCAGTGCTCCCTTATATATTAAATTTTTTCTCCTACAAAGTTAATCTTAAATTCTTCCATTCATACCAAGACCTGAAGCCATGAGCATTCCCCTTTAGTTGGCCAAGAGAAGAAATGAAACATTTACTTTTTGTTTTAAATGGCTACTAGCTAAAGCATATTGATATGGTCAAGATGGCACATTAAAATAAAAATTATGTAAGGAATAAAAGGCAGCATGAATTAGAAACATTTGCTTCCACTGTGGTTTAAAAGAGCATTATGCCAGCTTCATATAATATTGCAGGGGTAGGTTTATGGACAGATTGGGCAATATCTCAAAAACAACATTAAAGACCAAGGAGTTAGATATAGCAAAAGGCCACCACAGAGTAAATGTATGGTTGCCAACAGAGACTGTTCTCAGGAAATACTAAATTGTTCTCCCTGATATATGGGAAGACATGTACAATTATAGTGCTTATCATATATAGGTCCATGGTTATGCTCTGTTCCAATCCTTCATTAATATAGGAGTTTAGAGTTGAGTCACCTACCCAACATCACAGAGTTAGCTAAAGTAATAGCATGAATTCATTATTTATTATTATATAACAAATTACCCCCAGACACAATGGCTTAAAACACCAGCAAACCTTTAATATCTATCACAGTGTCTACATGTGAGAAATCTTGGAGAAATTAGCTGGGTATTTCTGTTGTGGAATTGCTCATGAGGTCACAGTCAAGGTGGTGATTAGAAAAATGGTCAGTAGAAGTCCTGCCTGGGGATGAAGAATTTGCTTCCAAGGTGGCTCACTCATATGGTTGGCAGAAGGTAATGACCATTGGCAGAAGGTCTCAGTTCCATGTAGCCCTCTTTATAGGCTGCTTGAACATCCATCCCCTCAGTATGGGAGCTGGCTTCCCACAGACCAAATGATCCAAAGGAGATCAAGGCAAAAATCACCAATGTCGTGTTTTTTTTTTTCTTTTCTTTTTTTTTTTTTTTTTTTTAAGATTTTCTTTATTTATTCATGAGAGACATATAGAGACACAGGCTGAGGGAGAAGCAGGCTCCCTGCAGGGAGCCCAATACGGGACTCGATCCCTGAGCTGAAGGCAGACACTCAACCACTGAGCCACCCAGGTGTCCCTCCTAATGTATTTTGAAACCCCATCTTGGATGTCACACACCGTGATTTCTGCAAAATCCTACTGGTTGCAGGATCAGCCCTATTTGACTTGGGAGGGGACTGCACAAGCGCATGGGTATTAGAGGGTAAGGATCAGTAGAGGTTGGAGAGCTTAGAGGAGTACCCAGTATATGTAAGAGTAACTATTTAGTAGTACATTACTAATAAGAGTAGTTAATATTCCTATTAACTTATAATCTTAGTATCTTACACCATATCATAATTCTAAAGATTCATTTTATTTTTTTTCTATTATTGTAGTCTAATTTTTCTAAGAAAGTGAGAAGCTAGATTCCTTGACTGTGATCCTGATAACCAACCTAAGTTGTAACTCTATCCTTTTTTTTTTAAAGAAAAAAAGTGAGATAGCAATATTTTATTTATATTTGGACATGAATATAATTGGATGGATGAGTAAAAGATTCAAGTAGCTATAATGTACACTATAAAATAACAAGAAAGGTCACACAAGAAGTTCACAAAGAATTCTATGGGAGTTTCAGGGTTTTGTAAACTTTGTGGACTGAGGAGAGGACTTTGTGTAAGAAGATCATTATAGCAAATTATTTTCAAATAATTAGATTTTTAAAAGAGTAGAAGAGTGGGAAGAGAGTTAAAATGCAGTGTTGGGAAATCGAAAAGTATTTTTGTAACCAAGAGAAAAGCATTGGTTTATTTGGCTGGAACATTGGATGGAGACAAGGAGTATGAATTTATTCTTCAGGTAATGTGGAAACATTGCAAGTGAAGAATGTCCTGATTCAGGAAGAATTCATAGGCAAACTAAAGTCGAACTGAAGGAGTAAGAAAATGGACACAGGGAGATCAGTTAGGAGGCAATTGCACAAGGTACTTGACATTCAATGAGAATCTAAACAAGGATGTGTGAAAGAATCAAAGTAGCTTATTTTAAAGATAGAACTTACAGCATGGGGCACCTGCCTGAGTGTGGGTGCTGAAGAAAAAGCATTAACCAAGCACTTTTTCTCCTAGAGCTAAATGGGTTGAATTTAGTGCACACAGTCTCTGTTTTCTCTATTCATTCACTCAAAAACCATTTTTCTAGTGACTACATTGTTCTAGTTCCTGTGAAAATTCTGTGGAGGTGAAGATGAGCAAGACTCACTTTATGCCCTCTGTCTCTGTTCTCTTAGGATAAAGTATGCTCAAAAAGAGTTGTTTATCCTTGTCTAATACTTTGGTTGGCTTTGGTTCCTCTCTACCTGTTTGCTCTTAAATTTACAGTCTTTGCCTTCTTTGTTTTAATAAGCTGTTTGTGTCAACTCACCAATAACCTCTATGTGGCTAAAGCCAACAGTCAGTTCTCAGCCTACTTGTTCTTTTTAGGTATTTACTCAGTTTGTCTTTTTTGACCCTTCTTACCACTTGTCCTATGTCCCTCTGCTGATTTCCCTCTTTTTACTGCCTACTCTTCTATAATGTCTGGTTCTTCTTCTTCTCTACTTCTCTACTTCCTTTTTTTTTTTTTTTTTTTTAGATTTTTAAATTTATATATTCATGAGAGAAAGAGAGAGAGAGGCAGAGACACAGGTAGAGGGAGAAGCAGACTCCATGTGGGACTCCATCCTGGGACTCCAGGATCACGCCCTGAGCTGAAGGCAGATACTCAACCGCTGAGCCACCCAGGCATCCCTTCTTCTCTACTTAATGTTAGAGTGTCTGAGGGCTCAGTTCTTGACGTTCTCTTCTTTACCGGTACCACTTTCTTGGGGATCTCATGTAGTTGCCTGGATTAAAATACTATTTTGGTGCTGAAGACATCCAAATGTATGTATATGTATATTTTTTATTTTGGACTTCTGACCTCTGAACCATATATCTATCCATCTGCCTACTCAGTATGTCCATATAGATGTAGAATTAACATTTCAAACCAAATAATCCACAACTGAACCAATCTTTCCCCCTAAATCTGTTCCTCCCACATGCTTTCCCATGTAAATCAGTGGTGTCTCTTTCCTTGGATTGATCCTTGGCTCCTTTATTTTGTCACACTACCCCATTCAATAAATACATCTCGATATCATTGGCTCTACCATCACAATACATCCAAAACTCATTCTCCCATGCTGGTCTGCATCACCACCATCTCTCACCTGGATTACTGCCCTCACTTGCTATACTTGCCACTCCCAACCCATCTAATCTCACCACAATGCAAGAATAATTACTTTAAAGTGTAAGTTGTAATGAGTCACTTCATTGTTCAAAGTGCTACACTGGTTCCACACTTCACTCAGTGAAAAAGGCAGAGTCATCATCTTACAATCATATGTCAGGCCCTGTTCATTCATTCCATCATCATCACCACATTAGTGCTCAAGATAACATTTTATCACTTCCTACTACTTTTATCTTTGCTTATTCCCCCCGCCCCCAAGGCTGTCTTGCCTTTTAGCAGTTCAGCAACACACCAGGCACAGTCATAAGGTGTCTGTACTTGTGCTCTTTGCCTGAAACTCTTGTTCTACTCTTTGTAAGGATAATTCTCTCCCCTCTAAAGGATACTTGCCGTGTTTCTTTTATTTAAAACTGCAGACTGTCACCTTCACTGAAGCACTCTTTAGTGCCTTTATGTCCCTTTCTTTTTTATTTCCTAGGTTTTATTACCTGTGCCATTATATACATATTTTTTATTCATTATGTTTGTTGTCTGCCTCTCCACATTAGAATGCGTTCTTCATGAGGGCAGGGATCTCTGTCTTTTTGTTCCTATAGGAATATGGCTCAGAGTAGACAGTAAGTAATAATTCACAACCCAGTGAGGGAACAGATTCATAAATAGAGCATGTATAGCTATGACCAAATAGCTGTAACAAGGAGGGGAGAGATCTACTACTTTCTGGGGTGAAAAATCCCCTTCAGTAAAAGGCTTATCTGAGTAAGTTGTACAAGTATCGATTTTGAGACCATGATTGTTAAATTTTAATAAGGATGGCAAATCTCTGTTCTTTATATCGTATAATGGAATTTCTGGTGAAGAACAGACAAAATGTTGAAGATTTCTCCTATCACACAACAGTATACAATTTAAGGTCCAAATAATTCCACTTGAATTAAACCTTAATTAAACATCCTGTGCATATAGATAGTTCCTGCATCTACCTGCCAAAATCCTACTGATTCATCAAGGCTAAGATCAAATGTAATCTCCTCCAAGAAGCCCTACATGCCTCTCACTAATCAAAAATAAGAGCTCCCTCTTAAAATCATTGGCTGGCATCCAATTCTCCCTTCTAAATTATAAACTCATTGTGTATATAGACCTTTAGACCTATCTTTGTGTTCCCTACAGTTCACAGAAAAGATACCTGCACACAGTTGGAAGAAGGTACACTACATTAATCCTCAGGATCCTTTAAAACCTAACAGTATATTAGATATCTCAATCCAGTTTCATTGATACGTCTAATTTTGGTGTACTGCCATAGGGCATATAGAAATTGAACCTATGAATTTAGTTTTATGGGATCTTTCAACCAAAAAGAAGAAAGAGAAAAAAAAATTACTCAACACCTCTTGTGTTTCAGGAAGAGTGCTAGACTTTTTACATCTGCTACCTCATATAATATTCGAAATAGCACCATTGAGCAGGTATAATTGTCCTTTTTATTTTTGCAAATGAGAAAACTGAGTCTCATAAATGTTAAATGACATCTTGAAGGTCACACATCCTGTGACAGAGCTAGAATTCTAACCCAGTTATATTATTCCAGTAAATCACAATCCATGTGACAAAGGAACAAAGAAGAAGTGATGGCAAATTCAAAATGTTGAGAAAACATTGGGCTACAATAAAATAGATATGATGAATGTCACTTTGGGGCATAGTTTGTGGAACTAATTCCACAGTGCCATAAACAATTGGTTCTTGGAAGAGTTCACATTAAAGCTTACAAGACAAGGAGCTATTCTTGACTGTCTTGGGTAAAACACTGGTGTCGTCAGTAGCATTAAAAAAGGTTACAATGGTAAGGCACGGTGATGGTTATATAATTAAGTTTGACATCTTCACTGGAGATCATATCAGGTGCTGCTGGCTCAATGAACTTTAAGAAAAAAAAATAGAATGAGTTAGAAACTGCCTGAAGGAAAAGTTATAAAATTAAAATCCATAGAATCCAAAGGAAATTGGTTTAAGAATAAATTATGAGAATCCCCAAAGGTTTATCAGGTACAGAAAAACCAAAAAATAGAAGCTAAGAGGGTGATAATAGAACTAGACTGGCTAGATGCAAGAAAAGAAATTGATTCAGGTCAAAGCATTCTGTTTTAAACAATATGAGACTAGCCTGTGTAATTCCAACTGTGAGAGATCTTTCTAAGGGATAGTAAAATAAGAAAAGAGAAATAGAAAAGAAAATAAAAAAATACTGTCTTGTATATATCTAAAACAAAGCGTATACCTTATTGAATACTTTATACAGCCCTATATATCCTATAGTTACATAATATGGGAAGGGAGATGAAACTTTGCAGGCACTATGACAGAACACCAGCACTTCACCAAAACATTTCTTCTTTCTGAGCACACATTTCCTAGCATTTCTTGCATTGTTTGTGTCCATGTCACTGAGCACTAACTAGTGGAACGTGAGCAGAATTGATGTGTGCTAGTCCAGGCGGAGCCCATAAAACCCTCTTAGGGATGAATCTCCATGCTCCTTTCCATTCTCTTTCATGCCCATAAACAAGACATCTTTGGAAAGCATGATGGACAATGATGGAAGCACAACATGGAAAGATACTACATCATGAGCTACATCCAACAATTAGGAATATCAGTTTTTGAGTTTATTTCTATAAGAAGTAAGTTTCTATAACTTTTGATCCACCATATATTTTGGGTTTGTGTGTTACAGCAGCGGCCATTACCTTAAATCATATAAAGACTATCTAATCCAACCACAACAGAAAAAGTAGAAGGAAAGACTCAGAGATGTTAGGAGTAGGGTTAAGAATGGGAGCAGGGCTCCTAAATACCTCTATGTGTGAGGCGAAGAGGCTACAGCTATGAGGAAAATTTGAGCACAGAAGCAGAAAATGATAGAGTGTCTGAAATGAGTTAGTTAGTAGATATGTTATTTACTCAAGAAAAATACACTAAATCTTAGTATGGAATTTTAGGATGTTGAATATTATGATTTCAGTCTGACTTCCAGAGGTACAAGGAATCAGTGGAAGTCACAAGTTAATGCAAAAATTGCCACTACAGTGGTGCCTCCACAAAACCTCTCAATAGTTTTGAAGGTCTCTAACCAAATTCCAGTTGACATTCATTGCTTGAACATTAGGCACATTTAATGAATATTTTCTTTGGAAATTTAAAAGAAGATGGTCATGAAAGTAAACTTATCAATGTGCTTTTATTTTTTATTTTATTTTTTTAAGATTGTATTTATTTATTCATGAGAAACACACACACAGAGAGGCAGAGACTCAAGCAGAGGGAGAAGCAGGCTCCCTGAGGTGAGCCTGCTACGGGACTCGATCCCAGGACTCAGGGATCACGACCTGAGCTGAAGGCAGAAACTCAACCACTGAGCCATCCAGATGCCTCTGTCAATGTGGTTTTTTAAAACTGACAGAGATGGCACCCAGGTGGCTCAGTCAGTTAAGTATGTGCCTTCAGTTTAGATCATGATCCTAAAGTCCTGGGATAGAGCCCTGTGTCTGGCTCCCTGCTCAGCAAGGTGTCTGTTTTTCCCTCTCCTCCCTGCTCCTGCTCGCTGTTGTGCGCTCTCTCTATCTGAAATAAATGAATAAATAAATAAATAAATAAATAAATAAATAAATAAATAAATAAACTCTTTTAAAAAAATTAAACTGACAGAAAAAATAGAACTAAAAGATTCAAATAAGTATCAGAAGAGTATAAAATGAGCATAAGGCTAGGATTTAAGTGATGTAGATATTAATTCTGACTCTGATTAATTGACTTAACATTGAAAAACTCACTTAAATCTGTGTTTCAATTGTTTTATTTGTGAAATGGAAATTATGAGTGTGGGCTTCTAGTTTGTGTCAAAGGTAAAATAAATGGGCTATATCAAAACCCTATAAATAGTACAATATATCAGAGAAGCCACCTAAGCTTTATTATTAATGAATAGATATTTGTCACTGGAGGGAAAAATCTTCTTCAGTCTTAAAAACACAAATGTTGGGCAAGACCTTGCTAGGGAAGAACTAAGGTCCTCTACTGACTTTTGATATGGAAAATTCAGGACCCAACACAGAGAGAAAAGAGATCAATCAGAGGTTTCATTCCTACATTTCCTAATAAACATGATAAATACTTAGATATTTTCCAGACAGTGTCATTCCTCTGACCAAAAGTAGGAGTTTTTTGTCTATTTGTGTGTTTGTTTTGGTTCTTGGTGGGTTTTTTTGTTTTTGTAATCTATTTGATCCTTCGTTAGATCTTCTTTTGTTGATATTTTGGTGTGGACAATCAAGAGGACTTAAATCTCTGCAGACTCTTCAAAAGGGAGAGACATTCTCTGATTCCTTTTACTACCCTCTCCCAGAAAGATTTTCAGCTAAAGATGACATCAAATCATGGTTGTCTTAGCTTATCTGGATACCTAGAGACATTTTAAAAAGCAAATTGTACCGTCTCCAAGCAAAAAGTCTTAAGTACAAGATTCAACAAGCTTTACATTTTTTTTTCTTCCCTCATTGTGGTTTGTCTTCTTGCACAAAGTTAACATGCAGTGATGCCTAGGCAAGAACTTAGATAGCAGACACTATCTGCTAATGCCACCTGCTTCCAAATGGGAAAGCCAACAGTGGGATACGGTGATATCCTAGTGTGCCTTGTCGATTTAGGGGATTCACCAGAATCTCATAAAGAGAAGCACAATAGTGGGACCTGCTATCATCTCTAATTTCCATCTCTCCGTTAATAAATAGAAGTCAGGGAATTAAAGAACATACTGTTTTTATCTATCCTGGGAGGTGATATTATTTATCTAGGAGATGATCGAATCTAGTTAGTATGAAAGCAGTTAGTTCTGATAAAATCTAGGAAATGTTTACCAGGTCGAAGGGACTCAGCAATGCAATAGCAGATGAGATTTTGGATAGATGAGAAGGTGTGTTGGCTGGTTGAAATTATGGTTAGAATGAACCTCTACCTGAAAATGGCAGCTGAATTAGTTGAAAGCTTTTTATGAAAGCAATGGACAAATCATGGCAAGAAGTACAATAAAGACTTTAGAGATCTGTGTGCCCTGACTTTTGGCAAAGCGAATTTTATAAAAAGAGAACTGTATTTAGCTGCTATATAAGTCACTCTCAATAGATTACATTTTCAGGTTAATAACACTGAAGAGGAGAAATGGAAATAGTTTTGGAAAAATGACGTGATAAGTTCAGAATACCAAGGATATTTTGGGTTTTGAGAATTCTGTGGCAAATAACAAAAAATGAAAAGAATGATGGACGAGTCGATAAGCTAAAGGATTGTCATTATAAGGAAGGACGTGGAGGAAACGTCAAAGAAGAAATGGAAGAGGAACATGACTACATTTTTCCATAAGAAGAGAAAATATAAGGGCAGCGAACAGTCACAGTCAAATGTTTTAGGACTTCATTTGAGAAAAATAAGACTTGGTTAGAAGACGCTTAAATCTGTGTTCTGTGTTGGGTAATGTGTTGTAGTCTTTCCTTGAATTACGACTCTTCATCCTCAGAATATCCATTGGCAAAGATGTTATTTTCTGTTTTGTAGATGAAGATAGAGAATTCAGAGATATAAGTAAAATAGAGTTTGAAGCTGTGGGTCAGTCTTTCCCTTTATATGCCTGAAAATAACTAAGGTCCTTTATAATAATGAACAGATTTTTATCTTTCTTTAAAAAATATAAGATTTCCAAACCATTGCTGTTAAGTCACAATAAGATCAGTGTGTACCATTCTCAATAAAATATATTTCTCATGTTGCAATAAATAGAATAAGTAATGTTGAAAGTTTCTGAGATATTTCTGTTTAAAAACTCAACCAGCTTGCTCTTTGAAAACTTTATCTTAAATGGTTTACTATTTCTTAATATTTTATAGTCTTAAATTTTTTCCATATATCATCATACATACATTTTTTTGTTCTGAGAGTTTCTGGTTTCCATCAGATATTCATATCTTGAACCAGATCAAAGATACTTGTACATATTCAGAAAACATCATACAAATTAAGCACATAAAAATTTGTGTTTTCTCTCTCTTCCCCCCTCTCCCCTGCCCCAAGCTTATGGAAACACTTGGCAAATGGTCAATAAATTTCAACAAATTATTACTGCTTTACTAGAGAGTATTCAGCCTTGAGCATCTGCTAAAGAAATACACATATGACCTTTGTTATAAACAAATGTCATCAATTTCACAAATGTATTAACCATCTTAAAAATGCTGAAACATTTTACCTCAGAGCTCCATTTCTGGAAATCTCTACTAAGGAAATAAAACTAAACACAGATAAAGCATTATGGAGCCAATCCCATAAAGGATGAAATACTAATTTGTTTGTGATATATTCTTTTGAAGTATCAGGTACTCATTAAAATATTTATAATGATTTTGTAATAAGATGCAAAAAAATTTGAGTACATAAAGTGAGTGTGAAGCCAATAAATTGGGATAAAATTAGTATGTATTACATGACCTCAGTCTCTTAAAACATATCCAAAAGAGTTAGATGGAAATTATCAAAATGTGACCAACAGCCATGATTTTGAATCATGCACTAATGCAAGAGATGTTCTCTTTTCCTCGTAGTTTTGTGTACTTTTCCAAACATTTACTTATTATCTTTATAATATGTGAATCCCTGATTTTTTATTAATTAACCAATTTTTAAAACATCCAAGACATGCAAAACTATAAAAGCTAATGAGAACGAATGGTCCACAATGAAAGTCAAGACTCTTTCCATCTACACTTAATGACCTCCCTCCCTTCTCTAGAAGGAGGTAATCAAATCACTGTTACTTGTTTAAAGTGTGTTATTCCTCAGATATTCTGTGACAATGCCATAACTTATTCAACCACTGCCCCGTTGAAAAATAGGTAGACCACTTTTGATCCACTGGTGTTATACACACAAGAACAAAGAATATCTTGAAATTCAGACTATCCGAATTTAGAGGCATGTGTTTGAGCATTGATTATTTTGTATTTCTATTTCCTGGTGTGGTTCTTTAATCAGTGGTTTAAATTCTCTGATTTTTGTAAATTATCTTTCTTTGTTTTTGATTGCTCCAGAAGTGGAGTTAGCGTCTCACTGTCTTTATAGACCATTGTTCTTCCACAGCGCCTGGCTTCCTCCAAAGCAGTCTTACTTTGTATTGCTCTGAAGAGCACAATTAAGATCCAAAGAGCTGAAGTCATAGGGAAGCATATTTCAGGTCACTACCAAGAAGTGCTTTCCAATAATAGCAATAATGACAGTGGCAGTAAGTTCTATTTCCATACTTACTGATAATTTTTAATGGCCTCTCTCCCGAGCTACCTTATGAGGCAGTTACGAGTTCTGCAACATTGGGAATAATCCAAGAGAGCCTGGAATGGCTTGTCAAATATGTTGAGGGAGAAACTGTAAATCCCAAAAGGGATGGCATAGAATATTTTTAAAGATTCGCTTCAAGTCCAGCATCCTCTTTTGTCTATGTTGGAAACTTTTGGATTAAGAATGTAGTTAACATCCTAATGAACTTCCTGAGAAGGGTTGGGAAGTCACTTAGCTGTTAGCTTTTCATGCTATAAAAAAGTGAATAGTCATGTCAGAAGGATACTACACAGATTAATTAGCTGATGTCTGCACAGTGATAAAGATTATACAACACCAGGTCTACCTAATAATAAAGGCTGCAGAAAGGGCCAATTGGACTTTCCCCGTTTAACCAGCACTTTGTAATGGTAAAATGGGGGGCAAAGGGTGAAATGGCCAAAAAGAATTTAAAATATAAAAGGAGTACATAGCACACAAATGCAAATGCTTAGAAAAAAACCACACGCAACAACAACTTAATTAACCTGTAGAGACCTTTGCCACCCTATGGTCTCAAAGCAGACAGATTAGACAGGATGTTTAAAAGGGATTATGGTTTGTAATGAGAAAAGTATCTGAAGTTAACCAGTATATCCTGGTGTGGGTTTTTAAAATGACCTTCTAATTTTGTACTTAAAAAAACAAAAAAACTTTTTTTTAAGAATGGTTTTAGATTTAGAGAAAAATTTCAGATATCTCATGAATCCCTATATGCCCCAGAGCCAGTGTCCCTTTTATTATTATTAACATTTTTATATGATAGAGTACATTTGTTATAATTAATAAACTGATAATTGTACATCATTATTAACTACTTTCTATACTTTGGTCAGATTTCTTTAGTTTTCATCTAATGTCCTTTTTCTATTTTGGGATCCAAGCCAAGGTATTATAATACACTTAGTCATCATATCTCCTTAGGCTACTCTTGACTATGACAGTTTATCAAATTTCTCTTCTTTTTGGTGACTGCTATGAATTTCCCTGCTAAAATTCATATGTTGAAGCCCTAACATCCAATGTTGTGGTATTTGGAGGTGGAGCCTTTGGGAAGTAAATCAGATTTAGATGAAGTCCTGAGGGTGGGGTGCTGATGATGGGACTAGTGTCTGTAAGAGACACCAGAGAGTTTGTTCTCTCTTGTTCTCCACGAGGCCAGGACACAGTGAGAAGGCAGCCGTCTGTAGACCAGGAAAGAGTCTCACTAGAACCCAGCCATACTGGTGCTCCAATCTGGGACTGCTAGCCTCTAGCAGTTAGAAAATAACGTTCTGTTGTTTAAGCCACCCATCTTATGGTATTCCATTATGGCTGCCTCAGCTAAGACAGTGATATTGAATGTTTTGAGAAGTACTGATTGGTTATTTTATATATTTTTTTTTTTTCAATTTGGATTTCTGTGATGCTTTTCTCATGATTACACTGGGTTTTATGTTTGGGGAGCAAGACCACAGAAGTAAAGGGTCATTTTTATCATAACATATCAAAGGCATCTATTGCCACCATGACCTATCACTGTTGATGTTGACCTTGATTTGCTGGCTGAGGTCAGGTTTGTCAGGTTTCTGCACCAAAAGGTAAAGATTTTCCCCTTTCCAAACTGTACTCTTTCAAAGAAAGTCACCATGCACAGTCCATAGTGACAGAGTGTAGACCCATGAGGATGGACTGTCTACATACGTCATTTGGAATTCTTTTACATGAGAGGCTTGTCTTTTCCCCTCATTAATCTATTTAATCATTTATTTGTATCACTATTGACTTATGAATATTCATTTTAAGATTTGGGTTCTAATCTCATATGACTTTATTTATTTTCTTGCCAGAACGTTTCCAACTTTAGCCAGAAAAGTAAGCCCAGTTTTGCTCTTTCAGTTCCGTAGGGCAGGAAAGAGAATTATCCACAGCCACCTGGCAAGTAAAATCAGTGAGATTCCAGTACAAACTTTTGAAAACCAAAGGGCCATATATTCCAAGCAATGTTTCTTCTTAATGTTTAACTGATTCTTTGATTTTTGTTTATTGTTTCCCCTTTTGGATACCTATGGTTGTAGCCTGAGGAAGTTTTAAGTGGGTCGTTCAGCAGATTTTGGCTGGAAAACAAAACTGAACTGAAATCTATTCATTCTTTCTCCAATACTGATGTCTCCATACCAGGTCACACTGTTTCTTTATTGGGAAAGCATATCACAATTGTGTTCCTGGCCAATTTAAAAGGCATAATAGTGAGACACAAATATATATCACAAAGGGTAACCCATCATTCCCCCAACTGATTTGTGCATTTTTGAAAATGAAAGCAGAATTACCAGGAGGTATAAAATAACACTTCTGTGACAATTTTGGGCCTCAATTTCATTCCCAATTTGGCCATTTGGTCTCCACCACAGAACACTATCTTTCCTTGTACAGTAATGTTGAGATCTGTGCCCAGTTCACAGGGGCATTGTGTAGCTTATTAAATATAGGTATTGTGTTTTGGAACTGTCCTTGGAATGAATGAGATGGATGCAAAACAAGATTAACCTCTGTTGTATGGCTTTTCTGAGTCTGATCAAATGCATAACACATATTTTTCAAAATGTCCATGGGAATATCTACAATATATGCAAATGCTAATAAACTTTCCCTAGCTTTTATGATCCCTGTTAGGACATGACATATTTTAGCAGAATTGTCAAATGTGTTTGAGAGCCACATTTGGTTGTGCATGGCATGCATAGGAGACAGAAAGGTATTTTCTTTATTGGAAGAAATTCATTTTATCACACAAATGATTGATACCATGATTGAGGAAATTGAGGATTCAATTTATTTACTTAAAGGAGATACCAGAGCAACCTACTGGCTCCACTAATAGTGATAATAATTATGCTTGAGGTTACTTAAACATTTTAGAAGCTAATAACTTTGTTTTTACAGCTGAAAAAAAAAAAAAAACAAACACAGAACCCTAATAATCCCAGACAAATTTTGGTCCCCCTATTAAACACCATTCATTCACTCACTCATTCATTCATCCATATCTGCATTTGATAAATTTTTATCAGACACTTGCTATATACCAGGCCCTCTACCAATCAATATTTGGAGATACATCAATGAATAGAAACAGTTGAAAATCTCTCTTTTCATTGAGCATGCATTTATTGTTATCAGTGACTATGTTGTTGCTTATTTTGTTACATTCGGTATGTTAGGTGATGGTGATTGACTTAGAGAAAAATAATGCAAGGGATGGGTGGCAATTGTGGGAAGAGGGTTGCATTTTTAAATAGTGTGGTTGGGGAAGGACATGGTAAATAAATGAAATTGGATCAGAGGCCTGAGGGAGGACAAAGATGGTGCTATGCAGATTCTTGGAGCTAGAGCATTTCTGGCAGAGGACAAGCAAGCATGCTAACCCTGAGGCCGAGGAGCATGCTTAGCAGAATTAAAGCATGTGACCAGAGGGGATCCAGTAAGAGAGTAATAAGAGGTAAGATGAGAGATAAAAGGGGCTGAATCATATAGGATGCTTTAGGCCATTATTAGGCCAATTTCTGTTTTAGAAAAGAGGATAATAAAGGGAAATGGCAAGATTTAATTCCTTTTAATGGCTGAGTAATATTGCATTGTGTATACACACCACCTCTTCTTTCTCCATTCATCTGTCGACGGACATCTGGGCGCTTTCCATATTTTGACTGTTGCAGACATTGCTGCTGTGAACACTGGGGTGTAGGGGCCCCTTCAAATCACTATGTTTATATCCTTCGGATAAATACCTAGAACGACATGGGTGGAACCAGAGGAGTTACACTAAACGAAGTAAGTCAGAGAAAGACAAATACCATATGATTTCACTCAGGTGTGGTGGAATTTAAGAAATGAAATAGATGAACCTAGGGGAAGGTAAATAAATAAATAGATGGAATAGAGGAAACATAAAATAAGATGAAAACAGAGGGAGGCAAACCATAGAGATTCTTAACTATAGGAAACTGAGGGTTGTTGGAGGGGAGGAGGGGGATAGGGAATTTGGGGATGGGCATTAAGGAGGACACTTGATATCATGGGCACAGGTGTTACATGCAGCTGATGAGTCACTAAATTCTACCCCCGAAACTAATAATGATAATAATAATGACAATAATAATAATAATTAATAATAATAATAAAGGGGAAATGTAGCCTCCTACAAGCCAGGAGAGGAAGGAGCTCCAGGGAGAGTTTCAGTAGCATTCTTTACTATCACATTGCAATACAAATAGTCACTGTTCACTATCACCTGTGATATTCACAAAACTGTGCCATCTATGTGAGTAGCCACCATGTTTGTTTTTACTCCCCATTATCTCTGTTGTGACTAGCCCGGTGCCTGAAACAGAAACATTCAATAAATATTTATTTTTTAATGTAGATGAATATATTTTTCTAGTTTAATAATCACAGCAGTGTTGTTTATTAGCCCTGTATTTTACAGATGGGGGGAGAGACCAAGAGAGAGTAAGGGACTACAAGAGGCACCCTCAAGTGTTTTGAGCCTACCACTGGTGGTCTTGTTAATAGGACTCCAAATTTTCACAGTAAATGCCTCCGATCTGGGAATTTCCTCCCTCTCTTGAATATTAGAAAAATGTGAACCTTACCTGCTGCTCATTGCTGGCTGTGAGTGTACCTTTCGGTGCCAATATTGCCTTCCCGCTCTCAGATGTCACCAGGTACCCTGCTGAATTTCATCTCGCCAGCCACAGCCTAGCTTGGGTATCAAATGGCCAGAATAAACAAACAAGAAATTATCACTTGGAACAAACATCTGATTATCTCAGCAGCAATTGCAATGAAAACAGAACACAGGAAAGGGCAGCTGCCTACTTCACTGCTTTCATTCTGGGCTCTGATTGTTATGGAATGAGGTGGCCTTTTCACCTGGCAGTGGATCATAGGGCCAGGTGGTGCCAGGTGGCGTGGACCGTGGGGAAGAAGTTGGAACATCTGTGACCCACCCATTCGGGCTCTGATGAGTCTGTTAAAATCTCTAGGGTGCCCTAATCTGGCAAAATAAAATAAAATAGAAACAAAAGAAAGAAGACTCCTAGGGATCTGGTTTAAGATCCTGGCTGTCCAACTTAGGTGCTGGTGATCTTAAGCAAAATGTTTTACCTCTCTGACGTACTGTTGCATCAGTGGTGAAGCGTTAATAATGCCTAACTCACATTGTTGTTGTGGGACTTACAGAAAGACTCTGTGGGAAGAACTAGCTTTGGTGGAGAACACAGAATGGTGACTGATGCAAAATGGCATGTATAGTATCCTGCTTACTCAAGTTCTTTGTGGGGGTTTGGAGCAAAAGCGCATTGAGTTAATAAAATACGATGTTACACTGTACTGTTAGAAGGTAAACTGAGGCAGATTTAAATAGTTAAGACTTTATTTGAGCAAAAATTGATTTGATTGGGCCACATCCAGTCTAGCAGATAGAAAGGAGCTCTGAGGAGCTATAGAAGGTGAAAGCCTTTGGTAGGCAAGAAGCAGTGGGAATGAGGGAATTTATACTAGGCAAAAGAGCAGGTTGGTTGTTGCAAAGTGACTTTCGTTAAAGGAGTGGCAGGGGTCTATTAGGAAGATGGCCTAACTAATTAGTGCTGATCAGGCAATGTCTGATTGGCTTAAGATTCCATATCTGGGAGTGCCAAAATGATAAGTTTTATCCTGGTTTGGTAACGTGGGCTTAGCATAAGCAGCTGTATTTTAGGTCCGTTGATTTGTTTTTAACAGTGTGGACACCATACAGGGAGACCTTTGTGCTTGATGGCAGACATATTGGTAGTACTGGGTCCTCAAGTCTTCTGACATCATTCAGCGTTTCCTCATAACCTCTGTGAGGAAATCAACCTCCCTTTATCACTTCTGTGTAAGTTCTGTGCAACATATGCCATAGTGAGTGTGACATCAACTAGAGGTAAGTTGAAAGACATCCCTAACATCTTACTTATGGGTTGACCTTCATGATGAGGTGAGATTGATCCCACGGGCAACCGCGGTGGAGGAGCTTTTGGAGAAAACTGGAAAATTGATAGAGGTGAAACAATTAAATTTTGCCTGGACTTGTGACAAAGACAGGATGGCCATATGATTAGCAGGAGTCTTAGGAAGATTTTTTTTTTTTTCCCTGTGTCTCTGAGAATAGATAAGGAGAGGATAGAGAGAGGAAGGCTAGGCAAGATGCTTATAAAGTTGTACAATCCCCTGGAGATTATACCTAAAAGGTTCAGAGAGGCAGCACCAGTGGTAGTCCAAGAGGACGTTAGTGCAAGCCAGAGAAAAAGGCGCCTCTTACTCCACACAGTTGACTCCTACACGCGAGGGAGCTCTGATGAAGTGCACTGTTGTGGTAACTGATATGGATGGTTGCAGCTCCACACGTGCACAGCTTCATTCCACAGCCATGAGCTCTAGCCCTATTAGCACCAGAAACTTATAATTTGGAAATTTGGTTACTTTGGATTAGGAAATGCTCAGAAGCAAGAGGAAATTTTCTAGAGCAGTGCCTTTCTCTTTGCTTTAGTAACTTTTGTTGTGTCATTTCCTTTGTTTACTTTTCTCCTCCTCCATCTCCTCTTGGGGGGGTGGAGGGGGCAATTCTCTTCCTCTTTGGTTTCGCCTGAATTTAGCAAAAGTATTTTAAAAAGAAAGACTGTTTCATGAAAATATATACTGTGTGCCAAAACTATGCCAGTCACTACATATGTATTTTCTCATTTAATTCCTATAAAAACTTGGAGAGGTAGAGGGATTATTTAGTCCCTGTCGCGGATGAAGAGACTGAGAGGTTAAAAAACCTGCTGTATGTGGGAGACTGGTGTTGGTAACTAGGTGTGTCTGACTCCAAAATGCTAGTGAGAATAAGACTACATACAAGTCTTATTCTCCAAAGTGCTAGTGAGAATAAAACTACTTTCAAGTCTTATTGTTGACGACAAACAAAAACCTGCTACATCTGTCAGGTAAGTCCAGCCGTCTGGCAGCAGTGTACACGGTGATCCTAGACAATCCTTTTTCTTAAAGCCCTCTTCACATTCCTGAAAGGATAGAAAGATCCTGTTCAAAATGGGGTCTCTAGATAAGTAGTATCAATAGCTCCTGGGAATTTGTTAGAAATGCAAAGTCCCATCCATATCTACTAGATTAGAATTTGTATTTTAATGGTATCCATAAGTAATTTGTTTGCATGTTTAAAATTTGAGAAATATTAATCTAGGTTCTTGAGGTTTTCTTCAAATCTAATATTCTTTGAGCCTCAGTCAATATTTACCTGCAGTCCCTTACTCCCAATAAGGCAATTACGGGATGTGGGGAAATCTGGGTTCATGTCTCAGCTTATCCAATATCATCTAAGTCTCATTAGGTGGTCCCTATCTTCTCTCTGGGAAACTTGAAGTGGGCAGAGTCAGCAGCCAAGTCCTTATGTGCTACTGATAGGAAGCTACAGCCTATCTTCTTGACTCCTAAGGTCAGAATGAAGAGTTTAGAGTCACATATATTCACATTTTAGGAAGATACATATCCTTTTTAGTCATATGTCTCACCACAAGTCATAGTACCCCTTTGTGCCCTCCCCCTTAACCCTAAACTCAATTGTATGGCACCAACAAATTTGTTTTAATATCCCTGCTCTCTGGCTATCACTCAGGGATATTCTGATTAGCTGCATCCTAAGGGATGACAAATGGATACATGAGCTATTTCTATTTTTATGCTGCTGCTGCTCTTTGATTAAATTCTGGAAGGAGGGTGAGCTTGTGGTGAAGTCTGAGTAACCTCATCCCAACCCTTTGGCAAATAAAATAAAAATTTTAAATCATCTGTGCTTTGAGGCCATCTATTCCAGGTTTGGGCCATTCTTGTTTTTCAAATCCTATTTTAAACTTCCCTCTGTCACTAGCAAGCTGTGACAAATACATCATTTCCTTGTCATTACTCATCCTCGTAGGAGTCCACCTGTCTGCCTGGGCCCATATCTGGAAAAGCAAAGGTAAACTGAGAAACTGGCCCCCTCATAGAGATGCTTCTCTCAGATTCTACCGTATGTGGTACAGAAGGAAACAGTGGAACTGGGCAGAGATGGAGAGAAGGAACAGCAAGGAGAGTATGTAGGAGGGAGACAGAGATGAAGATGCAGAGGGAAGGATGCAGATGAAGAGGTTGAGGAAGGAAAAAAGAGATTAAGAGAGAATGGAGAACAAGCGATGGGTATAGCTTTTAGGAGGGAGGTGAAGGGAATGATAAGAAGAAAGGAAAAGAAAACCCAAGAGTGAATGAAAGCCTTGAAAGAGTAAAGGAACTTATTAATACAGTGAGATTGAAGTGCATGGTCAAAACAGGTAACAGAGAGAGAGAAACATCAGAACAGGAAGAGAACACTGAGAGAGATACAAAAGTTCAGAGGGCAAACTGGTCATATAATTTATTATCCACGCTTTGTGAGTAGACGGGGGAGAGACTGTAATGATACTAACAGATGAAAACAAGATTGTCCTGGGCAAATTGACATATGTGGTCTATCAAAGTATCTTGAAATTCTAATGAACCTAATCTCTGCCTCCCTTGTATCACTTGTTCTCAGTTGAGGCTCTAAGTGGATCTGTTACAAGACAAAAGGACTGTAGCAGAGAATAGTGCTGGGCCTATATCGGAGGAAAAGGAAAGAGGTGAGCCTGGGGCTGAGAACTGTTTTCTAGAAAATCAAGCCCATAATTCTAGCGAACTTATTTGACAGAAAACCATTCTGCGGTCTCTAGGATAGCCAGTTATTTCCACATACTCTTTTGATATGTCTTAGAACGACATTGTGAATTAGGCATTATTATCAAAAATTTCCCCTCTGTGATGGGGGAAAAATATGAATGTCTGAAAAGGCACTCTTAGAAATAAGCTAACGTAGGTCCAATTCTGTAATGCATCTTTATTCTGCTACCAAAATATGTTTCTAATTCATACACATCTTTTTTTATATCTAATATCACTCTCATACTTTTTTTCCTACACAACATTATTTCTACTCTTCTAGTTCTTTCCTCTACAGCCTCTCAATCTTGGTCTATATCTCCCAGAGAAAGAGAAATCCCAACCTGACTGTCCCTCTCTTCTCATGAAAGCCTTCCAGTGGAAACAAGCTGGTGAAAATCAGGGCCTTTAATAAATTTGGTATAAAATAATGCTTAAAAGCAATAGTTAATGCTTACTTATATTGGAAATATTAACTAAGCCGAGCATCTTTTTAGAAGACAATTTAAATTTATTATTTGATTACGTATTTTATGGTTATTTCAGATAAAGCATGTCACATTATTTTGTAAGTTTTAGCTCTGTTGTAAGGTAGCAGGTCATCTGATTCATATATCTTAGAATAGAGCTGTAAAAGGATGAATGAAGGGAATGATTGCTCTAGGATCACTGTAGTCTAGCAAAGTCAACTATACAAAGGGAGCATATGAAACTGAAGAGGGACAAGACTACTGGTCACAGCGTTCATACAAACTGTGAAAATGGAAATCTCAAAATTCATTTGGTCTCTCTGGTCTCAATTATTAGCCTGTAAAACAAGTGTTTGACAGGCAGAACATGTTTGGGGAATCCCTGCTACCACTCTTCTTTCCTGTGCCCATAGTAGCCATCACTAATTGGTCAGGATACTTCCCTTCCCAAGATGTGGCTTCAGAATCTTTATTAACAAAGTGCTCCCACCAACCAGATAGTGAGTCGTCTTCATCATCACGTGGAAGCCACATGGTCTTGATGTCTTGCTTTTCATTATAAAAGTCGATCATTCCTTAATTTATCTCGCACATGACTCATCTTCCCCTTTCCATGATCAACGTAAATATCCACTCTAAGTTTCTATCACTTCATTCCTCAACCGTTGGAATGGTTTTCTTAATGGCCTCCCTCCTTCCAAACGTACCCCACCATCCATAATTACAATGGGAAATTCTAAAAGCATAACCAGCTTGTGGGATGATTTTAGATGATGTTACTATTAATCCGGTATCACAGTCATAAAAATCACTCACAAACCATGGCATGTGATGGATGGATGTGTACTTCTCTACTTTGCACACTGCAGTTAGATTGCTAACCTATCCTGTTAACTGTGCATACTCTAGCCCCTGCCTACCCAACCACCCTCATATCACTGTCTTCTCTGTCTTCTAACTCCATAGACTCCTTTCAGATTTGCAGTTATGGACTGTCCTCCTTCTAGCCTCAAGCCTTCAGATGCTTACAACTTCTCCTTTTCTACCTTTTTTTCTTTTTCTAGAAGACTCTAAGTCATATTCAGGATGTCAGATTCAATGTCACTTCCTTAGAAAAGTGATCCCTGACTTTCCAGCTTGAGATAAATGTCCCTGATGCATGCCTTTTTTTTTTTTTTTTTTACTTCCCTAGTGCAGATTTATCACAACAATAAAGAAATCATGGAATTTTAGATTTTAATATCTCTCTTGCAATAAAATTAAAGTCCCAGGGGAGCAATTGCTATATCCCTCTTGTTCACTATTGCATCTTCACCTATCAGCACACAGGAGGTTTTCAAGAAATATTTGTGAAATAAATGAATGAATAACTAATGAAACTACCATCCAGAGCAATTAAATGACTTGTCCCAATTAAATGTGCTTACTAATGGCAGAGATTGAATGTTAATCAGTTTTTATAACTCTATGTCCAGTGTATATCTTTGAGGAGGCACATTTACCCAAAACACAACACTGCCTCTCTGAAATTCAGTTAATTGTTTGAAAGAATGGAAAGTAGATGAAAAACAGAAGGGAGGAGGAAAAGAAAAGAGAGAAGGAAGAAGGATAGGAAAGGAAGGTAGAGAGGAATAAAGAAAAAATAAATAAAAAGAAGAAAAACCAGGTGCTTGGTCATAGAGGAAGCTAAGAAAGACAAGTTAAATCTCTTGTAGTTTCTTTACTATTATCTTTTGTGCTTGACCAATATTAAGAAAACTATAACTGATAAAAAAAATAGACAGGATCAGCTGGAATGAGAATTGTTCATGACCACCAGTAATTTGTAGTGGTTCTTTTTTTATTTTTTTAAGATGATGATGATGACGATGATTATTTTTGATAGAGTGCCCATGCTAGTGCTCAAGTGAGATGGGCAGGAGGAGAGAGAATCTGAAGTTTGAGATCACGACCTGAGTCAAAACCAAGAGTCAGATGCTTTACTCACAGCACCACCCAGGTGTTCCTGTAATGATTCTTAAATGGAAGGTACTTTGGTTTCTGAGCTGAAGGTTATTTTTCTTGAAGACTTCAATAATAATGATAATTATTATTATTACTAATACAACATTTGTTAAGCTGTTCTTTACATGTCAGGTACTCTTCTAAGTATTTGACACATTTTATTCTCACAACTTACCTAAATACTCTTACTATCTTAACAAGGTAGGTTGAGTAATGAAGCCACATATAAGTTACAATAAGTGGTGAATTACTGTAAAGTTTTCATGCAAAAATTGGTACTATCCATTGTTAGTGAGAATTTACAGTAAAGGTACCTTCATTCAGCAATATGAGAGCATCATTTTATATAACATAGGGCAATTTGGCAGTAGGTACCCAAAATTTAAATGTATACATTCTTGGCTCAAGAAATATATTTCTGGAATCTCTCACAGAAATATCTGCAACATTTGATATAATAAAATGCAAAAACAATAACAACACACTCCAAATATAAATTAATTTTAAATGGCTAAGAAAAAATATGTCCACTGTGTTAGTTTCCTAAGACAGTGGGAACAAATTTCCGGAAACTAGGCTTAATATGATAGCAATGTATTGGCTCATCGATCTGGAGGCTGGAAGCCCAAGATCAAGAGGTTGGCAGGGCCATGCTCTCTCTGAAGGCTCTAGGGGAGACTCCTTAGTTTCTTCTCCAGCTTGTGGTGGTTGGTGGCAGTGCGTGGCTTGCAAATGCATCCCTCAAGTCTCTGTGTCTGACTGATGTTTTCTGTCTATCTTTCTCCTCTGTGTGTGTCTCTGTTTCCAAATTTCCCTGTTCCTAACAGAATACCAGTCATTGAAATAGGCTTTATCAAATATGACTTTATCTTAACTAATTACACCTGCAAAATTAATTTCCAAAAAGATCAGATTCTGATGTTTTGGGCGGCCACTATTTTGAGGGAATGCTATTCATCCCAGTACTTCCATCCTCTAGTATATTTTATTCAAATAAGGATATTAATTATTAGAGTGAACAAGCACGCAGTTCCTAAATGCCAAGTACTGTGCTACATCCTTTATGCAGTTTACAGTGACTACAGTGTACTCGATATCACATTAGTACAAAGCTACATTTATCATGGCTATTAACTCCGGAGGAAACAAGCTCTTAAGGTAAACCAGTTGTGCATGAGGCTATAGGTAGTATGGGATCAAGCCTGCATCTTCCTGAATGCAGAACCCATGCCCTCAACCATTACATCATTTAAGACTAACACAATACAAAAAAGAAAGAAAGAAAGAAAGAAGAAAGAAAGAAAGAAAGAAAGAAAGAAAGAAAGAAAGAAAGAAAGAAGAAAGAAAAGAAAAGAAAAAACTAACACAATGTGTTGTTAAAAATTGTAAAAAAAAAATATGTTGTATTTTTTAGATTAAGTAAGCAAGCTATTCGTAGTGTAGTATGTATAGTATCATGCAGTTTCTGCTTATAGGATTTATAGCTATGACTACAATTATAAAAATATACTAAATTATATAATGCAAAAATTATAATTGATGCATAGAAAAACATTGGTGTCTAATTTTCAAAAGCCAGTAATGCATATGAGATCAAGATGGGGTGAAAAATAACTTGCATGTAAAAGTGTTACACACTTCTGATTAGTTTAATCTTTCTCTTTAACAAACAGCATATATGACTTTTATAATTTCAAAAACATAATATAGGGAAAGAAATTCAGATTTCACCAATTTTAAAAGTGCCTTCTTTTCTTGATATTAAACGCCTTCAAGGACAAGAGGGCATAGATAGAATATAGCTGCTACTTCTACAGGAGATTTTGTATCCACAATTCAATAGAATATATTCATTCTCCTCATCACATCCTTTGAATAAGAGCATCTACTCCCTACATTCATTTAGTTGCTTATTAATTGAACAAAAATACTTGAGTATCTACTCTGTATTCCTTTTCATGCCCTTCCAGATCTAATATTCTATGATTGTGCTTCTATGGTATATTAAAAAGAAATAAAAGTAGATTATTAATATATTTAGACAAAATGAGGGTGGGGATTGGGGAAAAGTTTATGATGTTTATAAGCAAATAGAATGTACTTAATTTAATATTAATAGAAATATAGAGTTATAAAAGAACTAAATGAGAGATGGAAAAACTATCTAATACTTTTCCCTCTGTAGTTATGGGGTGTTTTTTTTTAATGCTTTCAATGTTTAATTCCCTAAAAATAATTTCTGCGTGGGTTTTATTCACTTCTGTATCCCCAGAACCCAGCAAATTTCTTGGTATATAGTAAATATTCTACATAAACTAGTTAAATTAATTGCCTCAGTAAAAATATAAGGTAAATGTGAAACATTTTCAGAATCATAACATGCTGCATAAGAGGCCACATTCTATGGTAAAAAGAGCAGTAGAGCTCAGAAATCAGCCTCCCTGGGTTCAGAACCACCTTCTACTTGTATTAGGTGTCTCACCCTGGAAGTCAATCAGCTTCTCCGAGGCTTGCTGTCCCCATCAGTAAATTAGCAGGTCTTCATATTTTGCCTAAACATTTTACATTACTTTCAGAATCAAGTGAGATAATAGACAGTTTTCTATAAATATTAGTAATTACCAATGTTACTAATGCAAAGAAATTCACCCAACAGTCACTCCAACAATCACTCCGTCAGCTAGATTCCCATAACACAATGTTAGTACTTGCTTGTAGGACCTTCGTAAAGGTCATATCTTGTTGGCCTAAGATGTTGATCTCTTTGCAAGGAAAGAGTCTGTATCCCACATACTGTACCGATAGGACATAGGAAATTGCTAGGTATATGGCTTTTTAAAGTTTAATACTTTTTAATGAAAGTAAGCCATTTTTTAAAAGATTTATTTGTTTATTTTGAGAGAGGAGAGGAGGGGCAGAGGGAGAAAGAGTCTTAAGCAGACTCCACACTGAGCATAGAGCCCGATGAAAGGCTTGATCTCACAACCCTGAGATCATGACCTGAACTGAAACCAAGAGTGAGCTACTTAACCAACTGTGCCACCCAAGCGCCCCCAAAATTAAGTCATTTTTATCTGATTTACAATGAGATTTTTGATTTACTAAAGAGATATATGCTAGGTGTATGTTAAGTAGTTTAATATGTCTTAACAGAAATTAAATAGATTTTATTTGACATAATAATGACTTGAGTTACTATAGTGATGTATGTTCATTATTATCACTATAACAAAAAAGGAAATTCCAAACAAAAAAAGGAGAGATAAAACATGGAAAAGAAACTTTCACAATACCACCTCTTCAGAGATAGCAGGTTTTACCATCTTAGGGCGTGGGTTTCATGACCTTTCTCTGGATGTTTAAAGGACTTCATAGCACACTGAGTCAGTCTGGGCTCTTATATACCAGGTGATTAAAACATTTAACTGCCTGTATGGCACATCTAAACTTGGTTTTCTCATCTTCAAGATGAGAATCACAGCACCTACCATGTGAAGTGATTGGGGATTGAGGAGCTAGCAGATGTGCTTTGTATGCTGCCGATTTTTTCCTATATCTGAGCACCTTCACGTTTCAATGAACATACTTCTTCAACACTGTATTAAGTGATTGCAGAAGAGTCCGGCAGAGCTTACATAAGGGGATGTGCAGGCAACGTGAGATTCCTCTTCAGGCTACCACTTGCAGATTGCTCTGTCCACTGTCTCTCTGCTGGCTGATTTCTCAGCTGGATTTTGCTTTTGAGCCTCACTTGCACAGCTGCTGCTTCACGGTGACCATGTTCTGGTTCAGCTTCCGTTTCCTGTAGTGCCTCCTTACAACACACCTATAAAGACAGCAAAACGTGAGCCAGGAATTTATGCTCACCAAGCAAAATGTGTCTGTTGGCAAGTCTCCTGGGCTGCCATCACCTCTGCTCTGCTGAACTGTTAAGATAGACTGGGAAGGGCCAATTTTTTTTTTTTCCTTAGACTTTTCAAACTACCCAGTGTTCCACTTGGAAAGGGAGTATGAGAAGGTAAGGAATCCAGTATGATAGTGGCAACTCTTACCTTTAAGTCCTCCAGCATGGTGTATTTCTGATAAGTCCTTTAGGGTATGGGCTGCAAGAAGATAATTCTATGTATACTCACCAGGACTGGTTTAAGTCCTAGGAAGCTGTTATTTAAGAAAGTGATTGTCACTTATGTCGGTGACGTGTTCTAGTTCTAAAATAAGTGTGCAGAATCTGTGGTTGGTATATTTGAGTGTGATTCCTGACTTTGTAACTTAGCAGTTGAAAATTCTTCACCTTCTCCAAGCCATAATTTCCTTATATATAGCATGGTTCTAATAATAATATCCACCCACCTTACTCTTGGGGATGTTGTGAGGAAGGAAAGAATCACATCCATAATGTGAGTGTACATGAGTAACTGTTTACAATATTCCAGGCTCCTTCAACGTCTAGCAGCAACATGCGGACTTCTTAAAAATGGTCTGTTCTCCATAATGAATCAATGCAGTTTGGGTGCTTCACCTACCCACTTCTCTATGGGTTAAAGTGTAACCTAGTCACATCAATCAGCATATTCTGTCCTCTGTGCTACTGTGATTGAGGTCAGTTGTACTGGTTTGGGATCAGCCTATCTCAGGATGGCTATCAAAACTGTTGTGGGGCGGGCGGTTGCTTTCCTGTCACTGGAGTTCCTCTGGTCATTAGGGTGTAAGGCCTGTAGCTGCCATGAACCCCATGTAGAGGGACCCTATCTAGACTGAGGCCCAACTTGGAGAAGAACAGTGTTGAGACATGATACTGCCTGAGTCTCTGATCTGCAACAATCTGTCAGTTACATAAATCAGTATTTTCACTTTTTTCTTAACCATTGTGTATTGGGTTTTCTATCACTTGTAACTAAATGTGTCCAGACTAAGTATTGTGTTTTTTTTTTTCTTTTAGATAAGGAAAATGAGTCTAAAAGAAAGTGGGTTTGTAGTCCAATGCTTACAGCTAGAAAGTGGGGCATCTAAACAGTTCGGTAGAGTGGTTCCTAAAGCCTCGAGTTCTTGGGTTCAAGGCTAGGCATCACTCATTAGCTGTAGGATCTTGGGCAAGTTGCTGATGTGGGGATCATGGTCCGTACCTCAGAGGCTTGTTGTGTGAGAAAGTATATATACATATATTAACTATTAGCCATAATAATGGTCATAATGCTAATAGCCAGCAGTTATTTACTATCACTAACAATTATGCAATGATGTTATTTGGGATCCAAATCCACTTCTCTGATTTCTGATCTTGTACTTTTTGAACCGTGACTCTTTTATTAGGATGAGTGATATGAGGAGAAGGGGATAAGGGGTATGAGTCATTGAATGAAGAATGAGGAGATTACAGCCTGGATGACAGGGTTCTCATTGCTATAACCCAGGCCTGAGGTCTTGGGAATCACAACTCAGATGGTGGCAGTGTGAATGGAGTAGAGCAAGGGAAAAGACGTTCCAGGCTTTTGAAGCTTACCCGATTTGCTGGCAGCCATTTGGAAATGCTGCCATAAATCTCCCTGTGCTTCAGCACCGCTGGCTTGACCACCTCCCTTGAAAGCTCATCTACTCCTCACTTGTGTGAATTCCTCTGAGGGCAGAGTGGCAGCATGGAATGGCATAGACACCACCTTAAATCACCAGCTTCATCCTCCAGCCCAGCTGCTCGCCTATTTCAGAGGCAGCTTGGAACACTGCATCACTGTCTTTGAGCAGCTTGGGGGACGATGGATGACATGGTCTCAGGCAGGCAGCTGCTGGGACTGTGTTTGTTTCTCCTCCATGGGAGCTAGGTTCTCCTGGCGTTATCTCATTCCTTAAGAAAAGAAGAGTCGCTTTGACACGAATTCCATATAAAAAGAGGTGGGATCTGAATGATGAATCTCAAAGTGATCACCAACCCCTGCTTTTATTCCCCAAACTTAAGCTAAAACTCAAAATTTATTGTAATTAGTGCAATTCCTGGTCAGGAGCATGGGCTATGTGGTTCAGCAACTACGTTTGAATGCCATCTCTGCTGCTTGCAAACCCTGGTGATGGTGTGTGAATTTCTTATCCATCTGCACTCCAGGCCCCTACTAGCTAATTCTCAAGACTTGTAGGCATTTACTTCTGCCACGGTAGTTTTGCATAGAGGACCAACCTGAAATTCAATGGCTTAAAACAAAATACTTGTTCTCATGATCACAGGGGTCTGGTTGATGGAGGCTGGACTCAGCCAGGAAGCTCTCCAGGCTGCAGCAGTGTCGGCAGCTCTGCTCCTCATTGGCTTAGGTTGCTCTGCTCCACTTCTCATCTCTCTTGGATCCGCAGGTTAACTGGGACCCATTTATTCCTTGGGGTGCCAGAGGCAGAAGAGATCATGGAAAACATAGGAGAATTCTTCAAGCTGAGGTCTGGAGCTGGCCACATTGTTACAACTACCCTATGGCAAGAGTGGGGAAAAAGGCAGTGGATGAAGAATCGAGCTTGCCTAACTCAGAATTGTTGACAGGATTGCATGAGAGGTGCATGGAAAGCACTTGACACTTTGCAAATAGTAAGACACATACCAAATGGCTCCTAAATTATCTCTTGTCTATTTGGCTAAGCTATAAACACTATACTGGAAATTCCATGCTGATTTTTTGACTCTTGCTCTCAAATCCATGTCTTATCCTTCCCTTTCTTTGTTCTGAATCACACGGAACATTATGATATTTTCTATATATCATAGAAAATAGTGTCCCTTGGTAGATTATCCAATGAGAAGAATAAATGGACAATTGGAGGGCAGAAGAAGGGGATACTTGAGTGACAGCCCCCCCTCCTTGAGTGTCTCTCAAAATGTCTTCATCTCCTCTGTGGCTCCACCTCCCACTGGCCTGATCCTAATAGCCTTCCAACTCTGGCAACTTCACCTCCAGAACAAGAGGTGATAGTGGCTTCCTGTTCTTAGAATCCATAGATTGATTTGGACTCCATTATTTGGCATCTTAGCCATTTTATTTGTGTATTTGTTTGTCTGCTTGACTAAATTAAGTTCCTTCAATTTGTAAAGCCCAGCGTTGTTTCCTGACTAAACTCTGACTATATTAGTCTTCTATTGCTCGTAGCAAATAATCACAAACATAGAGGCTTAGAATAACACCATTTACTGCACAGTTTCTGTTCATCAGAAGTCAGGGTGGGCTTGGCTGGGCTCCCTACTGCAGCTCTGACAAGACCAAAGTCAAGATGTTGGACTCTGCTTTTGTCTGGAAGCCCCGGGGACGATTCTTCCTTCAAGTTCATTCAGGCCACTTGAAGACTTCATTTCCTTGAGCTGATTGGACTAGAGGAATTTCCTCTATTTTCTTGCTGGCTGTCAGCCAGGGTCCACTTTCTGCTTCTCAGGGCTGCCCATATTCCTTCTCACATAGTCCCTCTCCTGTATCCAAACCAGCAACCACACACTGAGTCCTTCTCACATTTCAGATCTCTTTGACTCCTCTTCTGCTACCACCAGAAGCAAGATCTTGGCTTTGAGGGATTTATATGATTACAGTGGGCCTACCTAGATAACCCAGTAGACTCTCCCTACTTTAAGGTCAACTGTGCCATATCACATAACATAATTATGGGAGTAATATGTTCTCATAATCCCAGGTTCCAGGGATTAGGGTGGGACAGGACATCTTTGGATGGACAGTGTAGAAGTTCAATGTATCCCACTGATTAAGACAGAAAGGGACTGCCTTTTCCTGATCTGCAATAGTATTACAGAGTATACAATTGCTCTGCTTGGCATAGGTTAGGTTATAAGTAAATATTGTGAATTATTGAGTAGAACTTGGATGGTTTAAAGCATTGTCTAAATCTTCCCAAGACTCATAAAATTTAGCACATTGTATACATTCTTTGTCAGAGGTCTTGAAAGATACAACCTGATAATGACAGTTGAAACTCCCTTGAATCAGGCTAATAATTAAATTGTAAAGTCAGGTCTCAAAATATCTCAGTAAGTTGAAAAAAAAAAGTGCTTTAAACAAATTTTAAAAGGATGAATGTAAAGTCCTGAATTTAGATTCCTGAAACATCTTTACACATAAGGAAATGAGACTTACCAGTAGCACATATGAAAAATTAGTTGTCAAGTTCAATGTGTATCAGAAGTATAAAATAGCCTCTCTCAAAACTAAAACAATTTAAAGCTAAATTAAAGAAGTATAATGTCAGACTCCAGGAAGGAGATAGCTCTGCACAATTTAAAGAGGATTTAGACAAATAGATCAGGAGGGGGAAAATCATCACATGTGTAGTCTCCAAATCCTACTGTATGGGTAAGCTTATTCTGATGAAGTTAGGCCCAGGAGACAAACAAGAAATATAAACATTACCAAGAGATGAACTGGCTTGAATAGATCAATGCAGTAAAGAACTCAGAGTTGATGGCAGCAAGGGAACTGGTAGTGACTGCTTAATGGGTCCAACTTTCCTTTTGGGGTGATGACAAACTCTGGAACCAGACAGTGATGATGGCTCTGTGACATTGGGAATGTACTTGATGCTACTGAATTGTACATTTTTAAATGGTTAAAAATTTTATATTTTGCCACAATACTTTTTTAAAGATCTATTTATTCGATGAGGTGGTGGGTGGTAGGGCAGAGGGAGATATAGAGAGGGTCTCATGTAGACTCCATGATGAGTGCAGAGCCCAACAGGGTTCAATCCCTTAACCCCAAGATCACACTATGAGCCAAAACCAAGAGTCTGTTGCTTAACTGACTGCCCCACACAGACACCCATTCACAATAATTTTTTTAATTAAATGGTTAAATGGTAAATGTGATGCATATATTTTACCACAATAAATTAATCTAATGATGTCAGTGATGCTGCTAAACCTGACTCTGCATTAGAATCATCCAGAAGGACTTGTTAAAATATATACTTGACACTTTACATTGGAGATTTCTATTCAGAAAGTCTTGAGTGATGCTTAATAATTCATATATTTAACAGATATTTATTGAACACCTAATTTGCCCCTGGCATTCTGCTGTCACTGACCTGGAACATGGACCAGTTTTTGGCCCACGGTAACCTCAGTACTTTAGTTTTCTATTAATGCAGGCATTCAAGCAGTGACATTGGCGATGCAGTTTGAGATTAAAAAGTGAGTGAGCCTAGAAGACCTATTATTTCTTGTCCAACTTTCAAAATTATTTGAATTGATAACATTGCAAGAAATCAGTCACAAGTTTATTGTGTATCCTGACTCCAATAAGAAAGTGAAAAATTCTTCCATTTCTTCTTTGTGCAAATAATATGATGCCAAAATTGATCTCGGATTTCAGGGGAAACAGACATACTCATTTTCCCAAATCTCCATTTGAGATGCTTAAGTGACTAATCGGGAGTGCTCAAGAGTCCGTGTAGCATAATGATTTATAGAATGGGTTCAGATGTTGACTCTAGCTTTGACAATTTCTGTGAACTGGGATTTTTCTTTTCGTCTCCCTCTACTAGGTCAGGTTGAAATTGACCCAGACTTTGAGATTGGCATGTATGAGATTTGCTGGGAGTTCTGCTGAGAATATCGAAGAGGGATGAGGGAAGCAGGATTGGGAAGAAAGAGAAGTCAAATTGCCGGGTATTGGCAACAAAAGCTCCAACCAGTCCTGTGAGAACTTCTGAGACAGAATGGCACACCATTACTGTCCTGTCTAGAAGCTGGAGGTTGGGGGTGCGTGGGTGGGTAGCGGTCCATAGATGTTGTTACAAATGGCAAGATTTAATTCTTTTTATGGCTGAATAATATTCCTGTGTGTGTGTGTGTGTGTGTGTGTGTGTGTGTGCGTGTATATATATACACACACATAGATATGCCACATCTTCTTTATTCATTCATTAATTAATGGACCCTTGGGCTGTTTCCATGTCTTTGCTATGGTAAATAATGCTGCTATAAACATAGGGCTGCATGTAGCCCTTTGAATCAGCATTCTTCTATTTTGGGGAGAAATACCCAAAAACCCAGTACTGTGATCGCTGGATCGTAGGGAGTTCTTTTTTGGCATTTTGAGGAACCTCCATACCACTTTCCATTGTGGCTGCACCAATTTAAATTCCCACCAACAGTATATAATGGCTCCTCTTTTTCCACATCCTTGTCAACCCTTGTTATTTCTTGTCTCTTTTGATACTAGCCACTCTGACAGGTGTGAAGTGGTATCCCATTGTGGTTTTGATTTGCATTTCCCTGATGATCAATGATATTAAATTTATGTTCATGTGTCTGTTGGCCATCTGTATGTCTTCTTTGGAAAAATGCCTATTCAGGTCCTTGGCCCATTGTATTTATGTGTGTATATTGGTGTTGAGTTGTTTGAGTTCTTTATACATTTTAGGCATTAGCCCCTTATTGGATATATCATTTGTAATGTCTTCTCCCATTCATTAGGTTGCCTTTTTGTTTTGTTGGTGGTTTCAATATTATTAATTTCACTTCATCTAGACTCTCTGGCAACTTCATCTATTCCAGGTTGAAGTCTTCCAAACCTTTCACAGGGTAGATGATGAAGAGAGTGGAGGAAGCATCAATGATCGAGGTGTGAAAAGTTATCTTTAAGCACGCCTCCTTTGTCTCCCGTGGAATATTGCATTAAGCCAGGCTGAGTGCGGAAAATAGTTGAGACAAGTTGTAATTTAAAATCCTGGTTTGCCAGGAAAGTCTCATTTACTCCCATTATTGCAGTAGAGTTAGTAATTGCACTCCCTTTTAGAGGGATATTGGAGTGAGTATCGCAGGTAGAGGGATAGATCATATGATCACCTTATGATCCATACTGTCCTGGCTCTATCCATGTTGGGAATATTCTCGTCTTCCTTTTTCACCAATCAGCTGATCAGTCAGTACTCAACAGAATATTCACTATGTGGTACACATGTAGATATAGCGATGAATAATGCAAGACTAGGACCCTTGCCCCCACACATGCGCTTCCTGGAGTTTGGGATCTAATGAGAACTATAGACAGTTGGACATTACTAGGCAATATTGTAAATTTTATGGTTGAGAGACATGGGGGCTGAAAGGCTGATGAAGAAGGTGGAAAAGTTTGGATGTAGAGAATGTGAGAGGCCTCTCAGAGGAGTAAGGGAAGGACAGTTGTTGAGGTAAAGAAAGCAGAAGAACATCTTCTAAGTCATACTAATGCATTTGGATATTCTCCTAAAGGAAATGTGAAGTTTAAATATTTAAAACAGAGTAATTAAATGTTCTATTGTTTCTCTATATTTATGACTTTGTGTCATCCTTGCCAACTGAAATGTCCCATATTCTTCTCTGTATATTCTTCACCTCCTTCTGTTTCTTAAGGTCCACCTTCTGGTGGTAACTTTATTTCCTGGTAAATGTATGTGAATGAATCTTATCTGATCCTTTGACATAATACATCCTAAATTTGTATATCTGTTACCTGGCTGCACGTCTTATTTTTCCTAGATAAGACTTGACAGTGAGTCCATTGAGAACAGTGACCATGCCTAGTAGTTTTTGCATGTAGTAGATTTCTAATCACCACTTACATGGTGATTCACATTCATGATTTTGGCATTCATGATTTCAGCATATACATGTTAGGTGTTTAGCCTTTGTGCTAGGCAGGTAGAGGTTACCAACTAGGACAGGATCTTCTCCCTCTTCTTAGGGGCTTACACTGTGCTGGGATAGACAAAAGACAAGAGCAGAGATAGAGGCATGGGCATTTGAAAATGCAGGTTTTCTTGTTATTCAGGTATTATGAGACCAACAGATCAGGAGATGACTATCACTGAAAATATATTTTGTTACTATCAGCTCCCAAGAGGTGGGGGTATGCACAGTATGCAAGGCCACGTGGGGAAGCACCAGGGTTGGCCAGGAGGTAGAGGCAGTGGGGGAAAACCACAAGTGAGAGCCTTTGTGGTGGCTTCCATGGGAAAGAACAGGTGACACTGGGTAGGCAGGCTCAGGGTTGGCTAGTCTGAATACTTGCAGCAGGCTCTGTAGTAAAGGAGTTGTATTGGGAGGATTAAGGCAAAGGGATATTGGAGTGTGTATAAGAGTCAGAGGATGTGTGTATGGGGACAGGGGTGCTCTGAAGTTTGCATACAGAAGGAACAGTCATAAATGAGTTTTTGACCCTCTAACAAGACATTTGGCTGACCCTGAGAAGAGCAGCTTACCCAAGGTCAGTAAGGCCCCAGATGTCATAACAAAATAAAAATGCATGCTTAATACAATGGGCAAGAAATCAGAAGAAAGCAGAGAGATAGCCTTTAGTTCTGGATAGAATGAATTCATTATGGGGAAAAAAAATCACCATAGGATCCTGACTTGATTTTAGGCATTATTATGCCACTGAAAATCTAAGTGGCCTTGTACAAGTCACTTCATCTGTCTTTCAGTTTCCCAGCATGAAATATGAGGATAGTGGATCCATGGTTTTCTACCTGCACTCCCCCACAACCTAACAAAGGCTCTTAGGCAGACCTTGGAGGGCCAGCCAGAAAGACTGGTATCTTAGGGTTTTACCCCAGTGTGTTCAGAACGGCAATGCCTTTTACATGTTGGAAGCAAGTGTTGCTAATTATGAGTACATGAATGCACCACCACCCTCGATAAAGAACAAAGTCTGGGAACAATTTGAGGAGGAGATAGCTCTTCTTTTTTCTCCTTCCTAGTTCTCCTTCTGTTAGTGCTTGGGAAAACATCCTGAGAATCTGGATGGTAAAAGAGAGGATATTCTGGGCTGGAGCAGATGGCCAAGGTAAGCAGAATCCTCTGTGATGGCTTCAGTGAGTGCCAAGAGCGTCCTCATGAGTAAACCAATCACATGCTGCAATTTGCCTACGGCAGAGGACTCTCAATGAGCTCTTCCCTACATCTGTCTCTCGGTATAGCTGTCTACCCCCACCCTCTGCACCATTCATCCATTGAAGCCAGCAGTAACCCACAGATCACTAATTCATGCACTGTAAAGTGATAATCTAACCCACCATAGACTTGCCCCCTGGGCTGGATTGCTGGGAGGCACAGAAATGGGCTCCCCCTAAAAAAAATCACTGAAAGTCCTCTTCATTCTCCATTCCTATTTCGGGTGCCCTAGTTTATTCATTATTATCTCTCATCTGACCTATTTCAGTGGCCTCCTACCAAAGGTCTGCCCACCTCCACTCTCTCCTCCAAATCCTCTCACACATACCAATAATGCAATACTCTCTTTAAATACTCTTTCCTGGCTCTACATTTATATCACCATAAATTCCATAGGGCCTAGATCTTCCGTGTGTTGACTTTAAGATACCTCGTTAATCTTTACCTATTTAAGCTTTAGCTCTACTGGATGATACTTCCACTCTTCTTTCTCATGTATCCAAGTATGAGTTATCTTTTTCTTTTCAAGTCTTGTAAATACTTTCCCCATAAAACTGTTCCTGTTTAAAGCCACTTATCCTATCCTAGAGGTTAATTTGTATTCTAGGTACTTGCTTACACATCAGTGGGTCCCCTCCAGAAACAAGAGTTAGATAGTTTTCTAAAACTTGGTTATTGTTTAGAGTAGAAACTTGGTCTATGATGCAATTATATAAAATTGATTTGGTAAAATTTGAGGATCACTTCAATTTCTAGATTTCAAAGATACACTACTATTATATATTTATTTTATCCATTTCTCTATGATATTTCTAACCAAGACAACTCAAGTTGGATGGCTAGTGAAAGACCATATTGTCCAAAATATATTCTTTCCCTACCAACATAGGGCAGGGAACACAGTATTAACCCTTTATTTCATCCTCCATTCCCTCCTAAAATCATTCCTAGTTAGGCTTTATCACCAACAAACTTCTGAAATGCTATGTTTATCAGTTATTCCCAAATTGCTCTATTAAATAGTCACCTCTCTTTCTCTTATTCAGACTCTCAGAACCATTCCATTCACTTGGCCAGTTTCTCTTTTGTGAGGAGTTTTTTGTTTTGTTTTCCTTTAGATTCTTATACAACATATTCTCCTGGTTTCCATCCTACCTCACTACCTTATCTTTGTCAGTTACCTTTGTTGGTCACTCTTTCTCAGACTGATCTCTAATTTTCGATATGGCTGATGGATCAATCTGGCCATCTTTGAACTCCTTGCCTCAGTGAGCTCGTCCAGTTGTACAATTCCAAGGCTTTCATTATCTGCTTGTGGATAACCACCATCATTTTATCTCTAGTACTGACTTTAGCCACCACACTCTCATATAAAAGATCTTTCTAAATATTTTCCTTGGAAATGAAATACCATGAATTATTAAAAAAAAAAAAATGTTAAGCCTTTGCCCAATTCACAACTTGCTCTTATCCTAGTTTTCTCACTTTAGTGTGTGACCCTCTGGCCCTAAAATCTAAAAGTCACTCTTGATTTTTCCCTTTAGGATCCCATCATTCTATCAACTTAATATTTATCATAATATTGCAAATTAATTCACTTTTTTTAAAAATCTCCGCTATTATTGCCTTAACCCATCATCATTTCTTGGGATCTATTTTAATTCTCCTTATTGGTCTTAATGTTTACACTCTTGTCCCATAAAATTCATTCTCCACACAGAAGCCAATGTGATCTTTTCAAAATATATACCACATTGTATAGCTTACCTATTTAAAATCTTCCAGTTGTTTTCATTGTAATTAGGGTAAAATCTAAACTGTTCATCATCATCTGTAAATAGATTATGAGACCTCTTAAAAAATCAAGAGACTGATTATCTTTTCAGCATGTCTTACTCATTCTTTGCTTTCCTTATTGTGTTCTAGCCCTACCCTCTATCTCTCAAATAAGTCCAGTGTTACTGTAGTACTATGACCTTTTACTAGAATCCTTTCCCCTCAGATATTTCAGGGCTATTCTTTCCTGTCCTTGATATGTCAGTGGCACCCACAATCATCCAAATTAAAGTTTGTCTGTCATATCATCATTTTTATTTTCTTCAAAGCACTTATCACTATTTAAATTATTTATTTGCTTATTGGTTATTTCTCACTTCCCCTGATTAGATATAAACATTATGAAGTCAAAGACATTGAGTCCCGTACCTGACTTACTGTAGGTAATACTCATTTATTATTTATTGAGTAAGTAGCTAGTTAAGGACAAGATTTTGAGAGCCTTAGAAAGTTGGATCCACCTGGAGTCCCGGGATCGAGTCCCACGTCCGGCTCCCTGCATGGAGCCTGCTTCTCCCTCTGCCTGTGTCTCTGCCTCTCTCTCTCTCTCTCTGCATCTCTATGAATAAATAAATAAAATAAAATAAAATAAAATAATACAATAAAATAAAATAAAAAGAAAGTTGGATCCAAGTACTAACTCTTCCATTTCCAACTGTTATGACCCTGGAAAAATCACTTTGACTTTCAGAGACTTAGTTTCTTCATCAACAATGCAAAGATGCATTTTGACCGCAATGGTAAAATGAGGGTGTGCTATAGAAGCCCTTATTATGGTACCCCAACCAGAGAACACACTCAACAATGAAAGCTTATTTTATTATTTTTATAACTACTACCATTGTTATGTTATCACTAGTGCCTCAACACCTAATCATCTCATCATTGTTTTCACTTCCTTGGGTTAAGGCTTATGCACTTCAAGATGTGAATGTTCCATGCACAAGATGATAACATCATTGTCAATCATCACCTCCTTCTAATCCTTTTTTCAAAGCCTCTTGTATGAGTGCCCAAAACCAAAGCCCTGAGCAAGTAATGAGCTTAGCCTAGGCACATCAAGTTCTGGGAGGTCTACACTCAACTTTTCCTCTACATTCCCCCACATCTCAGAAATTGAAAACAAAACTCTCATTTTTCCTGGAAGAAAGATCAAATGACCCCTACACATTATGAATAACTTCAAAATGAGATTTATTTTTGTTGTATCAATCAGTTAGCAGTTGGTGCATAATAAACTACTCTGTAACTTAGTGCCTTAAAACAGCATGCACTTAATTAGCTCATGAGTCTATGGTTTGGCAATTTAGGCTAGACCCAGTTGGTGGCTCTTCGGCTGTTCCTGGCTTGGTTCACTCATGCATCTGTGGTGAGTGCTGGTTACATAGGCAGCTTTGTCCCCAGGCCTTGACTGGTTGTCAGATGGGGATGTCAGGGGTACTTGGGTTCCATGCTTCTCAATTTCCAGCAGGTTGGCCTGGGTTTATTTGTACACTGATAGTAGCTTATAAGAGCAACAGGAACAAAAGCCATAAGACTTTGTAAAACCTGGGCTTCTAAGTGCCACACCATCTTGTCCTCCGCACTCTGTTGGCTAAAGCCAGTCACAAGGGCAGGGAAATCAGTTTCACTTCTTAATGGAAGATAATCCAAAATATTGTGGGTTATTTTTTTGTAACCTACTACAATCCAATGGCCTGAGGAAAGTATGAGAGATGTTAGCAAACCCAGCAATTAGCTACGAACAATCTGGAGCATTTGGCTACTGCTATTTCTCAGGTATCGTCACATAGCTCACCCTGTGTACTACATCTCCTTAGTGGAAGCCCTTCCATACAGCTGTTTGGAATAAATGCCCATTCCCATCTGCCTTTTGCTTTACTGGCTTGTATTTTCCTCTTTTGCCCAGTGGCTAATGTTCTTATCTTTCTTTGTATTTAACTGTTTTGTTCTGTCAATGATGTAAAAGCTGTCCTGTTTCTTTATTCCATCCTTTATGATATTCTAACATATTTTCTATTCTGTTCCTTCAGGACTCTACTAGAAAGCTACTGCTTAACTAATAATTCATTCAACTATATTGCTAGCTAATGATGATTTACCGTCTTGGGTCAAATCGGGAATTTTGTCTTGGTCTACAATTTACAAAGTGTACTTTTTTTTTAAGATAATTTCGAGCAAAGTGATGAGGCTAGGGAAAGAAAATGTGGGATGAAAGGATGGCATTTTAAACTTGGGAATAGAGTAACTTTTTCTGTGTGTAAAGTTTATTCTGTTTCCCAGGTTCCAGGAGTTGTGGTGGTATTAAGACTTTCAAACAATAATGACACATATTACAAAGATCTTTTGTTATCTTCCCAAAGAGCCCAAGGGAAAACCCAGTGCTCTCTATACAAACCACATGCCTAGGTAGGTCCAGAGCACCTGGTGTGTCCAGTACTCAAATCAGTCAAACTCAGGATTTGGTGTCCTGTGGCCAAGTATCTAAACAATCAAAAAAACAGATTGAAATTACTGGGGTTTAGGGTGTAATATGAAGAGACCAACTGGGCTAAGAGATGGTTGGTTGATGGGTTGGAGCTGGCTGGCTGGCTGCCTGAAGCAGATGGGGACCCCACTGGTGTATGGCCTTCTTCCCAAAGGCAGTAGTACATGTAGTGGCTGTGGACAGAGGCCTCTTTTTCAGTGATACAGTCAGTGTCAGCTGGCTGAGTTCAACCAGTCAGAGCAACATGCCATGCAAGCACAAGCTGTAACCCCAGAGGGTTCAGCAGAAGGGTTCCTAGCGAGTGGGTAGTCATCCTTCACACAAAATGTAACACACTTTACAAAGCACAATTTGTTATCTTGTTATAATGAAGGATTGTTTTGTTTTATTTTTATCAACACATCATAAATGAGAAAATTGATGAGGATCTGCCCAAGGTCACCTAGAAAGTAGCTGAGCCAGGTCTAACATCTAGACATTCTGAATCTGAGATACAATCTCCTCTGTGCAGATGAAGGAAGCTGGCTGCAGGAGTGACAATGGTGAATAATGGAGAATGCCGTTCTTATCCAATGTGGACACCATAAGGGAGAATGATCAGAGAATACGTTCAGACAGTAGTCCCTCATCATCTGATGTGGGGTTTTATTAAGCATAATCTCTTTCCAGTAAGAGAGATTTTCCCACTTTAATGATATAACAATCAAAAAGTGAGGAAGAACAAATTACAGTCAGCAACATATAACCTAAATACACTCATCAAAAGTGATGGAAACAGTTATTTTCTCTGCATGCCTGAAATATTTTTGTCCTGTGAAACAGGATAATGTCTTTGGTGGATTAAAGATGGCCAAAATTATTTTTCATGCTTCCCTTGAGAATTGTAGTTTATTGTCCCTTGCATTGTAATTGTGCTTGCTCCATGATTACTTGCTGCAAGAATGAGGAAGAAGTGATGCTATACCGATTATAGGCATACCTTTTAAGAGGGCAGGAAGTGTTTGCTTCTTACCTTTTAAAACACTTTTACTTGGCCTGCTTTCTCCTGCAACCCAGCTGCCATGGTCTGAGAAGCCCAAGCCACAGAGTGTCCATGTGTTGCCACAACAGCCCAAATGAGCTCATAATCAACAGCTGGTATCAAATGCCAACTGTGAGTGAGCCATCATTAGAATTCTAGTCAAATCAAGCTTCTAGTCGACCATAACCTCAGTCACCATCACGTGAAGCAGATACAGAAAACCATTCAGCTGAGCCCAGGCAATCCATATAATCATAAAAGAAAATCATATTGTTTTTGTTTTAAGCCAGTAAGTTTTGGAGTGGCTTGTTATTCAGGAACAGATAACTAAAACAAAACTTAGGTGTGATGCTATTTTAAAAATATGTGAGTATCTGGCTTTGGCTTTGGAACTAAGTGCTTGTCAGAATGTCACAGTGCTTCAAGGAAACCCTTAAGGAAGATTGGAAGGGCAGGGGAAAATGTGCATTTGAGTCTGAGAAAATGATTATTCATGTCATTAGTAGTGAAAACTCGGCAATGCTATCAGCTAAGGTAACATAAAGTAGGACGTAAACTTAATGAACTTGCGGATTTAGCTGAGTATTTGCAGACAGAATAATGTTAAAGGGGCCACTAATTTTTTTCAGCTACATGTAATAATGTCCAGATTTAGATGAATTACAGAAGGGATTATTGAATCTAGAGAAACATTTTTAACTAGCACTTTCTAGGTTCAACAATAAGTGATTCCGCCCCCCTACCCTACCTTGTCACTACCCTGCCCCTTGTCACTCTCAGAAAAAGACTCCCAAAGTAGTGAAAAAATGTCCTTAGGGCAAAGGTCATTAGGGCACCATGTGGACCCAATGTCATGTCTCAAGGGTGCATCTTTTAGAATCTTTGTTAGGGTCTTAGAAAGATGTAAGGCAGTACCTTTCAGCCAGGCAGTGAGTCTTTTTTTTTTTCTTTTCTTTTTTTTTTTTTTTTTCTTTTATTGGAGTTCAATTTGCCAACATATAGCATAACACCCAGTGCTCATCCTTGATGGGCAATGAGTCTTCTAATACTTTAGAGATCCCTTATCTTAGACCATTTCTGCTAGGAATGAAGAATTCTAAGAATCTTAATGGTGTTGTTCCACAGTATTCTCTGATTTTCAACCTGAGGTAGGAAGAGGGCAGTCTCAGAATGATTTCTGGGTTCAGATTTTTGGATAATGGGTTAACATAAACTTTGGCTTATGGAGGGAATTATAAATTGACACACAGGAACATATACAATTTTTTAAAAGATTTATTTATTTGAGAGAGAAAGAGAATGAGAGAGAGGAAGGGAGGGGCAGAGGGAGAGAGAAACTTCCATAGACTTTGTGCTCAGCACAGAGCCTGATGCAAGGCTCAATCTCAGGACCCTGAGATCACAACCTGAGTTGAAACCAAAAGTCAGACACTCAACAGACTACACCACCCAGGCGCCCCTACATTCACAATTTTAACACTTATGTTGGACCCTCCATCTAAGCCCAAACCATAAGGATCGGCTGGCTGTATGAAAATGCTCTAGTTGACAGCCCCAGCTGAGCTCCCAGCCAACAGCCAACACCAAACTTCAGGCACATGAATAAAACATCTGAGTTTGAACCCAGTGAATCACCGAGACAACTGTATCACAAGCCAGCATTACCCAGAGCAAAAGAACTGCCTGTCTGACTCCAGTCATTCCAAAGAATTGCAGTTATTTTTTAGCCGCACAGTTCTGGGATGCAGTAGTAGACAACCAAAACAACAAACAGCTTCCATATTAAACTATTTCATCTTCTACTGTGAGAAGGGTAGAGAAACTCATGCTCAAGGTGGATATTACAAAGTAAACCCCTAGTTTTACAGATACATACATCCTAAAGAGAGTGAAGCAGCTTTACCAGGTTACAATTCTTAGTGTTTGGACTTGCCCTGTAACTCATATTTTTTTTGGAACTCCCACCTAATATTTGTTTTGTTTTTTTTTACCTGCTTTTTGGCCATTCTTTGACTTCTAGTACAGATTATAGTATATTAGAAAAGTTCACCCTAATTCTACTCTCCTACCTCAGGCTTGTCCTACAAATCATGAGAACTCCACCTCACCTGGCCCTACCATCCAGAAGAAGTACTGGGACTCAGACATTTGTATCTATCACCTCTACCTGCAGCACTAACTTGTTGCCAGGGAGGTAGTAAGTGCCTGACTTGAATTCAGTACCTGCTAAGTCCATCTGTCTCTTTTTCTTCACTATCTCAAGCAACATGTGTCCAAGAAGTCTTCTGCATGACTTGGCGGTCAGCAAGTATTTATTAACTATCTTCTACATGGAAGGCATTCTGTTAGGCAGAAATAGAAGTAAATATATTGAAATTCATAGAAAGCTCTTAGAAAAAAGAGCACATACGTTTAAATTATACATAAAAGTAGACACACATCGTGTACATGCACACAAATGTAATGACTAATTTATAAACAGTGACATGATGTAAAAGAATCATGTGTTTTTTGTGAAATTAAAAAAAAATTGCCAGAAAATACATACACAAACTCTATGTAAGTGTGCACATATACACACACGTATACACATGCACATTCTATACAACTTTTTTTCCCCCTGAATTATGAGAGAGTGACCAAAAAGTCCTTTTTCAAGCTGAAAAAGTTTAGAAAATTTTTGGCCCATCGATAACTCAGAACTTAAATGGAAAAAATCATACTTCAGGGTTGACAGCTGACTAGAACCCCATGAGGGATTGTCTCCTACTAAACTCCAAGATGGAAAAGAAGGGAAAAAAAGGAATATAAATTGCATGAACCCAGGAAAAATTGCTTCTGAATTGTGGCTGTTAACTCCATCCTGTTGTGTGATCATTCACATCTACATTCAAGTAGGCTTTTCTAGTTCCATATAATCTTAACATATTGAAGCAAAGCTCACCACTTGGAAATTTCCAGACAGTTCAGTTCAAATTTCCTTTCAGAAATTTTTCTTGACTGACCTCATGAAGTACTCCTTATTTTAAACATCAGTGATGCACTGGGTGTTATATACAACTGATAAATTATTGAACGCTACATCTGAAACTAATGATGTGCTATATGTTAGCTAATTGAATTTAAAAAAATGAATGATTCATGCATACATGTGAACTTTGGTTTTTAATAATAACAAATTATAATAACTCTTAATAAATGTTCACTCTGTACCAGTCACCATTTTCAAATATTAACTCATTTAGTTTCCCCCTAAATACAGTAAGTTTAATAAATGAGGAAATTGAGACAAAGAAGAGTTAGTTACTTTAGCAGAGTCTACTATCTGAGGAAATTCCAATAAGGATTGCAATAATCATCATTCACAGAGAATCCACTTAGTAAAGAATAGTTCTATTTCCCAAAGTCAATAAGGTAACTGAGAATCTAAGAGGTTAAGTAGTTTGTCCAGGATCATGCTGGAAGGAAGCAGTGAAGCCTGGGTTTAAGTCCAGGTCTGTCTTTCTGATATACCGTGAATATTTTAAAAGAGAAATATTGAATCTCCCATATTATAATCTGCAATAGGTGTTTACCATATATAAATGAATGAATAAGAAGAGATTGTATAATTATTTAGGGGAGAGGGTTAGAGGTCGATTTACATAACTGCTGATGTGTTGGCCAAATTATGATCTTTTCTTCTTGTGAGATTTCCTGAGAATAATGAAACGAAGAGATATGAACAACACAATTCCTATTTGGTTGTCTAGGATAAAATGCTGTGAGACAGGAGCTTCACAAACATAACAGTGCAGTCAATTTGCAGCCATGTGAAGATGTTCTAGGCCTTTAGGACATCCCAGTTGTTGGCTTTTTTAGGACAAATAAAGATTAATTTTTAGGGACGCCTGAGTGACTCAATGTTTGAGCGTCTGCCTTCAGCTCAGGGCGTGATCTCAGAGACCCAGGATCGAGTCCCATATCTAGCTCCCTGCGCGGAGCCTGCTTCTCCCTCTGCCTATGTCTCTCATGAATAAATAAAATATTTTTATAAAAAGATTAATTTTTACTTAATTTTTTTTCTTTGTATAATGGTGCACTTTTTGTACAAAGAACTTACTTATGTCTACATCAATGCAGTTCACATTTCTACTGGAAAAGATCTCCATATCTAGGGGTGAGTGAATGTGTTATTGGTGTGAGCACTTCCTTTCTTTCTTTTTTTTTTTTAACATGTATTATGTTGGGAGGTAGAATTAAATTAGGTATTCTGTGAAAAAAAAATTAAATACATGTAGAACTTTCAAATCCTGGTCTTATTTGGGAACTTACTCTAAAAATGTTCATAGCATTAAATACATGCTATAACCCCTGTGTACCATGTTGTTTTGTTTTGTTTGTTTTTTGGTAAATAAGAAGAAGGTTTGCCATAGATTATCTAGAATGTTGGTTCTTGCTATGCATCTTTTGTTATGATTAAGAACATGGGCTCTGAGATCAGGAAGTTCATAATTGACTCTGATATTTCCAGCTATCAGATCCTGGACAAATCACTTAAACTCTCTGGGTATTTGTTTCCCCATATCTAAAATAGTGGTAATTACAGCTATCTCTATGACATGTTGGTAGAATTAAGAAGTGAGATAATGCATATCAAATGTTTATCTTAGACCTGACTCATGTTAAAGGATTTACAGCTAAGATTGTACATGTAATATGATTATTATCGTAAATTGAATGTATAAATTTCTGGTTCTTAAATATGGGTAGGTGAAGGTTCTTTAAAACCTAAAAATAAGCCAACATTTTCATAATCTCTAGCTAAAACAAAATTTACTGGTAGATGGATCATATACTTTTATATTAGCATTTGTATTTAGGCAGATTTTATTTAAGTAGATTACATAGTTTTTTTTTTTTTTTATTTAGACAGAACTGAAGATCCTTTGAAGATGAAAGAGAGAAGGAGTAGCTAAACATCATTGTGCTCTAAGACTTGAAGTCTCCCTGCTAAATATCACAAATTTCAGTCACTGATCACATACAAACATCACTCCTGCAAGAGAAAATTAGCCTGATTTAAAAAAAAAAATTATATATATTCCCAGGGGGTTTCTGAGAGCACAGTAGATCTAATGATTTGAATAAGTCTTGAGTGTCCATAGTGAAAAGATAAGAAGAGATAAATCGAATGTACATGTAATACAGATCCTCACCTGAGGATATCATTTTCAACTTATTCTCTAGTTTCCTATTTTAGGAATTACGAATGAGGAAGAGAGGCAACTGAAGGGAATTTTAACCTCTTGCCCTCCCTTCCTGCAATGCCTGTATGTTTCTCCCATCTCCCCAAGCTATGTATATCTTCGTGGAGTCACTAACAATATGTTGCTAAAGGAAGAAGAAGAAGAGGAAAAAGGAGAGGAAGAAGAAATGTGACAATTTAGAATTTAAAAAGCATTTTCCCAGTCAATGGCTTACTTAATTTATACTGACTGCACATATTCCATTTAGATCAGCAGTTCTCACGGCGCGCCCATCCTCCACCACCATTATTGATGGTGTGCCCATATGCTACAGGCCCTCGTGAGCATTGACCAATTACAGAACTAATTCTCTCCTTTTCTCTTCTATACAGAAGCACAGAAGAATGTAAGTAAGTGTATGGTGAGCGTCTCTTGCCTATATTTGATTCAGTTTCAAACTTTAGATGTTTATTTATGAATTACCTGCAAATTGAAATCTTACCTTCCTAAATTATTTATATCAATTCTCATTTAATCCTCTGAGGTAGAGATTAACATTTTTTGTGACAAAAATAGCCTCACTGTCCAACCAAATATGTTCGCCTCTTGCATAGAGTATGTATGTGTTTCCTGCAGCTGCTATAACAAATTACCACACACTTAGTGAGTTAAAATGATGGAAATTTATATTCTCACAGTGCTGGAGGCCAGAAGTCTTAAATCAGTTTCAGTGAATGGAAATCAAGGTATCGGTCAGGGCTGTGCTTACTCTGGAGGCTCTAAAGGAACAGAAGACTCCGTTCCTTGCCTCTTTTATTCTGGTGGCATCTGTTGTTTCACTAGGTTATTAGGCTATGTTGCTGGATGAGATAAGTCAGCCAAGGCATGGAAGTACTACCCGGGGCTAAGACCAGTACTTGATTCGAGGTTGTGCAAAAATGACAAGATGTGCACCAGGCTCAAGAGGAGAGAGCACAGAAGATCCAGCCCTTCCTATATGTTAGTTGCTTATGGTTAGCGGATTCATTCTGCAGCACTGGTTGCACACTGCTTCCTGCAGCAGAAGGACCCTTACCCTCGCCTTGTGGAGTCTGAAATAAAGAAAGTCGGGGTTGTGCCTGAGTATAGATACATGAATTGCTAGGCAGTTCCAAGAAAAGTTTATATGTGTCCCATACAGAGGGAACAGTATCACAGTGCCTGCGTCCTGATCTCTGTGTATGTAATGCAGTTTGTGAGCTTTCCAGCATGGTGTTGTAAGCAGAGCGCAAGATTGTGAGCCGAAACACAGGGAAGGTGTGGGGCTGCCCTTAGACTCATCCCTCATAGCTGGCACTTCTTGACTTGTGGTCACAGCACTCCAATCTCTTCCTCTTGATTATATTGCCACCTCCTTTTCTGTTCATATCAAAACTCCATCTGCTGTCTCTTTAGGGTCTAGCAGATAATCCAGGATAAACTCCCCATGTCAAAATCTTTTTTTAATAGCATGTGCAAAGTCTCCTTGTCTTTATGAAGTAAAATTGATAGGCTTCAGGGATTAGGGCTTGATATTTTTGGGTAGCCATTATTCAGCATAATGTGGAATAGAACCATCCCTTGGAAGCAATGATTCAATCAGATTTCACATTCCCCTGATACCTTTACAACTAGGTATAGTTATGGGACTAGCTATTGTCAATGGAATGTAAGTAAAAGTAAGACTTTTCAGGAGAAGGACGATCTCTTTCATGTTCTTTCTCCCCTTCAGCTGGGTTGTTACAAATGATCATAAGGTCCTAGCAGGTGGTGGGGCCATGAGCTCTAAGGATCCTGCCTTGCTGAATCACTATATGGAGGAAAGGTGTCAGATGATAGAAACAACACACTTTTGATGTACAGTGTAAATGAGGGGGAAAAAACCCACAAAAGCAAAAACGTGTACTCTATGTTTGATCCACTGTCGATTTATTATAACAATTAATCCTATTCTAATTTATGTGACCCTTATTTTAGCTATGAAGGAACTGAAACCCATAAAAGCTAAATAGCATTCTCACATTCATACAATTAATAGCCAGCACTGCTGAGATTTGAACCAGACAGAAAAGCCTTATTCCTGTGCCCAAAGTTTTAACCACAGTAACAACCACTGTCTTATCTATTATATCAAAAATTCCACATTGAACACCCATTGGTAGGTCCTTATGGGCCCTATGTCAAAGCTTCTGACCATGTACCCTGTCCACTGAAGGTTATAGAGCACATGACACCTAAGGAGAGTTGTGATAGTTCTCTCTCTCTCTCTCTCTCTCTCTCTCTCTCTCTCTGTCACACACACACACACACACACACACACACCATTAGATCATGGTTTCCCTCCCGTATAGCTAAAGAAATGATCAACATTATATCTTTACATTTGCAGCCAAGGCTGACCTTGCTCTGTCACCTGATTTTTTAATCCCACTCTCTGCCTGAGTTCCCCACCAGCATCCTTGCTTCAGCACATCTCCCTGCTGCTACATCTCACTGACTCTGGACCTTGTCAGCCTGCCTTTCTTTCTCTTTTGGATGACCTTCTTGGACATGACTTCCAGCCCTGCTGACTTACAGAATCTGCCAGTTCAGTCTCGTTCAAGTTTCAGGTCTGGCTCATGATGCTTAGCTTAGTCTGTGGGTATAGAAGCCCTGAAACCCATGTGCGTAGAGAGCCTGCCTTTGAAATACTGCACTGAAGTGAGTTGAAGGAAGTTGGGGGACAAACCAGGAATTCAGTATCCAGTATTGATTTAAACAAAATCAAAAAAATAAATAAAGTAACTCAACATTATGGCTTTAGGACAGAAACCAAGCCTGAGCTGTATGTACACTTTAAGTCTTGAGACGGGGTAAGTATTCTGATGATTTGTTCTAAGAAAAAATACCCAATTGTCATAGCCTAAAATTGGACTTCAGTGCATTCACCTAATCAGCGCACACAAGATATCCCTTCACAAATTGAAGATTTTATAAGTGATTCTTCTCAAGTAAGTCAAGGTAGGAGCATCTGGGTGGCTCAGTCAGTTAAACATCTGCCTTTAGCTCAGGTCATGATCCTGGAGTCTTGGGATGAGGTCTGTGTCGGGCTTCTTCTCTGTGGGGAGCCTGCTTCTCCCTCTCCTGCTCCCCTGCTTGTGCTTGCACACTCTCTCTCTTTCTTTCTCTCTCTCTCTCTCTCTGTCAAATAAATAAAATCTTAAAAAAAAGTCAAGGTAGGTACTCTTTGGTACTGGAAATGTGCTGCCCATATAAGAAGCTGGCAGTGAAAAGCATTGTCCCTGGTTGTCTATTAGTTTTCAGAACCTTTGGGAAATATGGAAATGTACATCGTGCTAAGAAAAGAAACAGTCTTATATTAACTTTAAAACAAAAGCAACTAAAGTGAATAATAAATTTTTTAAAAAGCCCAAACTCATAAAATAATCTCAATAATTTGTTTCCCAGTTGGTTCCTCAACTCTGGGAGTGCTACATCAGCATTGATTTTTTTTTTAAAGTAATATACTGACATCAATAAAAGGAGCTTATTTTTATATTAAATGAAGATTATCCTACTATCCTACAACAACAGCTGTGATCACTTTCATCTGAACTGATTCTCAACTGATGCTGTATAAGTATCAGCCTTAAGAAACTTTAGAGTTAAAAAATAGGTCAACCTTCATCCACAATTCCCTAATGCATAATCACTTGCCTATTGTGCCCTTTAATTCATAGCTCTTCACCATGAGATTGGTTCCTTATTTAATAGGAAGTACACAAGAGAGGGTGACTAGACATGAATCCACTTAATCTTCCAAGCCTGGCTGTTTCTCAGCTCATTTTTTTAAAATATATTTAATTAATATATAGTATAGTATTAGTTTCAGAGGTGGAATTTAGTGATTTGTCACTTCCATACAACAGCCAGTGCTCATTATATCACGTTCCTTCCTTAACGCTCATCACCATCCCCCCACCACCTCCCATCCAGCACCCCTCAGTTCGTTTCCTAGAGTAAAGAGTCTTGTACAGTCTGCCTCCTTCTCTCTTTCCATCTATTCTTCCTTCCCTTCCCCTATGATCCTGTTGTGTTTCTTCAATCCCACCTATGAGCGAAATCATATATTTATCTTTGACTTATTTCACTTAGCATAATACCCTCTGGTTCCATCCACATCATTGCAAATGGCAAGATTTCATTCTTTCTGATGGCTGAGTGATAATCCATCTCTCATTCACACACACATACACACACACACACAGCACACCTTCTTTATCCATTCATCTGTCAATAAACATCTGGGCTCTTTCCATACTTTGGCTGTTGTGGACATTGCTGCTATAAAAATTGGACAACTGCTCAGGGATTGCTAAGAATCCTTATAACTCTCAAATAGTAAAATAAAGCAACAAACACATACACTCATATAAATACACCCGATGCTATCTCAGTGACTGCAGTACTTCATCACATACTGCAAGGGTTCTGGAGTGATGATAAGGAGGATTCAGAAGAGACTTAGGCAAAGGGAAGTATTAGCAACTCGGAATTTTTTGTGTCAAGCTACTGACTGCCCCATAGTCTCTACTCTCAGCTCTGATCTTGCATTTGTACCCACATCTCCCTTGGATGTAGTATTTTCCACTTATCACTTTAATGCTGTACCTGGGAGTCCTCAGAACTGTACATGGTTTCAAGTATAGATTCTCTTTGATGCTATGTAGATTAAAATTTATCTATGACTTTTCATTCTCATTTTGGTGCTCATAGCTTAAAAGGGCACTACCTGGTGTATCTGGAAAAACAACTGTCCTTGGGGTCTTCTGGTAACGGGGACCTCATTATTTTTCCTGGCAGTTCATATATAGGATAGGGGATGAGGCAAGTCTGGTTTCACTTACCTATATTTGTTTGAAGGAGGGAAAGGAACTGACTTACATCTCCCTAACCCATACTGGATATTAGAGATTATTACCCCACTGCTGTTCCTAAGAACAGCAAATGAACATTGTGTAGAACTCAGTTTTTCATCGGGACTAAGTCACTAGGCTGATGGAATATTGCTTTTTGGAGATAAATTATGCTTTTAATTTTGCAAATGCATCTGGAGCTGCAAAGGCACACACATCTAGAAGTAAAATTAAGAGCAATGCCTTAGATTAGGAAGCATCTTGATTTGCATTCTGCTGAGCAGGACCAATGGGCAAGGAGTGGCCTGAGTCCCTCATTCTCTAGTATTTAACATTCTGTGTCTCAGTGACTATGGTGTTGTGTTTTATTTTCCAAAGTCCTCATAGCAGTATGTTTATTGGCCTTTAATTAAAAAATATACTCTAATCAATAATATAAAGGAATGTTGCTCAAGAGCTTTTTATTCTGCAAATATGTGTTGCAGTATGAAGCAGGGTTGTGGGCTTGTTTAAGTGGCAGCACATTTCTCTCAAATCATGTACTTGATTTTCTTGAAGGTTCACAGACAGCAGGAGATAAACTATCAACTTTAAATTTTTCTCTTTATTTTTTGGTTGCTATTAGTAATAAACTAAACCATTTAAAATGGCAAAGGACTGTCTGGTTATGAATTGGAAGTGGGTAGAAGCCCATTCTCTTCCTGTCTGAGCTCCCTTGATTTCTTCCTCTTTGAATGAAAGACAGGATAAAAAATCAAAATATAGCCATACTTATCTACACACACCATATGTTCATGCATAAATTAAACATATTTACACAGATGCATACATAATACATACACACATGCACAGCTATATAACCATGTACGTAGGGATATGTTCCGTATTCATATACTTGTGCGTATCCTAGACCCCATACATATAGAAGCTCTGAGGCATGTAGTTATATATACACATTCATACATAAAAGCCACGAAACATTTCTTTCTGCTCAAATGCCCAAGCCCAAGTCCACAAAGCCCACCGATGGGACTTTTAATCCAAATTCATTCTTACTATAACACTAATTAAGTAGTTCTCTCTCTCTCTCTCTCCTCACTTGTTCAACCTCTATTTCTTCTCCTAGGATTGAAACATATCAGTTGCTATCCAAACTCAAGTGTACATGTGGCTGTCGTCAGGAATCCATTTTTCATTAGTGTGAGTGACCAGTTGTATGATAAGCATCTCCAGCTGCTGGACGAGAGTCAGTTAGATGCTGTCTAGTAAATCATAAATCATTACTGTGTTAATGAATTCCCTCTCAGGACAGCAGAGAGCTAATCTCTGTAGGTGTTTAATTGAAAAACAAATGATGATGTGAAACCTTCTTTAGATGTGTTCGAGTCTTTTTGGTGCTGCTTAAAAACAATCTATTGTTAACTTTTTGAGGAACCTTCATACTGTTTTCCACAGTAGCTGTACCAGTTTGTATTCCCATCAACAGTGCAAGAGTTCCCCTTTTTCCATATCCTCACAAACACCTGTTGTTTCTTATGTTGTGGATTTTAGCCATTGTAACAGGTGTGAGGTAGTTTCGATTTGTATTTCCATCATCAGTGATGAGGTAGTTTTGATTTATTTGTATTTATATCATCAGTTATGTTGAGCATCTTTTCATGTGTCTGTTGGCCATCTGTGTCTTCTTTGGAAAAATGTCTATTTATGTCTTCTGCCCATTTTTCAATTGGGTTATTCATTTTTTGGGGGTGCGGAATTTTATAAGTTCTTTATATGATTTGGATACTAATCTTTTATCAGATATGTCATTTGCAAATATCTTCTCCAATTCTGTAGATTGCCTTTTAGTTTTGTTGTTTCCTGCACTATGGAAAACAGTATGGAGGTTACCCAAAAAGTCAAAAATAGAACTATCCTACAATCCGGCAATCACACTACTAGGTATTTACTAGAATACAAAAATACTAATTCAGAGGGATACATGCACCCTGATGTTTAACAGCAGCATTATGTACAAGAGCAAAATTATGGAAATAGTCCAAGTGCCCTTTGACTGATGAATAGATAAGTAACCTATATATATATATATACATATATATATATATGTATATATATATAGGTGTATATAGGTTATAACCTATACACACACACACACACCCACCCATTGGAATATTACTTAGCCATAAAAAGAATGAAATCTTCTATTTGCAACAGCATGGATAGAGAGTGAATTATGCTAAGTGGTATAAGTCAGTCAGAGAAAGACAAATACTATATGATCTCACTCATATGTGGAATTCAAGAAAACAAAGGGGAAAAAAGAGAGAGAGGCAAACAAAAAACAGACTCTTAACTATAGAAAAGAAACTGGTGGTTACCAGTGGGGAGTTGGGTAGGGGGATGGGAGAAATAGGTGATGGGAATTAAGGAGTGCACTTGTGATGAGCTCTGGTTGTTTTATGGAAGTGTTGAATCACTGTATTGTACACCCGACACTAATATTACACTGTATGTTAACTAACTGGAATTTATATAAAAACTTAAAAAAGAAAAAAATAATCTAGATTCTTCTTTGCTGCTCCTGGCACTCTTTGATTTTGCCTAGTTGCTAGGGTTGCATTAAGGGAATTGTCAACATCTAAAGAATTGGATTTTATGGGGTCTTGAAGTAGAAGAGATCTAGAAGAAAAAATTGGAAAGTTTATTCTTGCAAGAAAAACTGACCTTACCCATTTCTCATCCATCAACTTCTTTTACCCAGTGAGTGCTTATTAGCGTGTCTATTTCTGCTAGGCACCACACAAAGGCCAGAGATACGATATGAGCAGAGTAGTCATGGCTCCTGCCCTTGTATGTTGTACGTTCTAGAGGAAGAAAAATGAATGAAATAATAATCACAGAAGTTAAATATCATACTACAACATAAGTGTTTTTGAAAGAACCTAAATTGAAAGAGATTTGACTGATCTGAGATATAAAAATGACCTTTCTTGAGGAAGTTAAATGATAACTAAAATCTGAAGAACAAGTAAGGTGTGAGATTATCTGAAGTAGAGAACACAGAGTTTTGCTCACAGAGACTTATTTTGACTGGATATTATATTTTATGCTTACCTCATGTGTCTCTCACCAGAATGTAAGCTCCATGTGACCAGGGATCTTGTTTTGTTTCCTGCTTACCCCCAGCAGAGTCTGGCCTCATCTGCACCAGGTGCTTGATAATATTTGTTTTAAGCATTAATTCTTGCTCAATACTTGCAACACCCTAAGAAGTTGGTACTGTTATACTTTCTATCTTACATTAGAAAGGTTAAGGACTGGGATGGATGAGTTACTTTCCCCAAATCAACAGTACTCAACCCAGGTCCATTTGACTCTGAATCACTCTACTCTCTTCTCTTTGAACTGACACCAGTATGTCATAATAGGATGAAATATGGAAGCCATAGGCATTCTCAGCAGCAGGGAAATGATCAAGCAAAGTGTGTTGTAATGATATACTATACCATGTGATATCATATACTAATAAAATGTAATTACATACTTTATTAATAAAACCCCCAGTGAACATCCCCATATGTGAACATCTTGTATAAAATATGTTCTTCTAAAAGTATGTATTAGTTCATCTTACATGCATGGACTCTGCTAACTGTAATGGAATATATGAACATTATTCTAAGATAGATCCTATCTGCTTATAATCACAAGATAGGCTGTGAAACTAAATCTTTCCTCCATTACCTGCTAGTGACAGAACTTCGGGCAAGTTAGTAAATTTATCTGAGACTTTGCTTTCTCCTTCATTAAACATATGGGGACAGTAAATATCCCTCTAGAATTTTGTGATTGTTGGAAATAATGTTTGCAAAGTGTATGGTGTATAGTTAATGGTGGCTGCTCAGCGAATGCCCTCGATGATGATGATGACAATAACTGATAGCAATGATGGTAGAAGCGACACTGATGATAAATTAGGGGAAGTGAGACATGCATAGATAGCAATAATAATGTACATGAGAAGTTAGGAATATCTTACAAGCAGCTTACACATTTCACAAGGGAAGTTCAAAAGAAGGAGATATATGTTGATACATAATATTAAGGTAAATAAATTATGCTAATTAAGAGAATGAGAGCATAAAACAAATATATGTTTTGATTACACATATGTAAAGGATACAAATATATAAAAGAGCCTCTAAGGTGAGTGGAAGTAATTTCTATATTTTTCCTATAGAGTTAACTTCAGTCTTTAGTAAAACACAGACGTGTGCACACGCGCGCACACACACACACACACACACACGCAGAGTCACCCAGGGAGTTTTCTATGTCACAGGTACCTGTTAATTATACTGATCTGGCCTCTAGAGCCCAGAACTCATTACCAGTGAAGGCTCTTTTGGAAACTATGACAAATGAGTCCATATGGCTTTGGTCCAGTTTCTAATGGACACCTGTCCCAATAATGAATACCTCCTTTCACGATAGGCATACCTGGATCTCTTGGCTGTCAGATCACTACCAAAGAGAGTAAGTCAAACTTTCATCCTGTCTTAGAAGGCTGAGTAGGTGTTTGTGGGCCACAGTGTCCCCCTTCTATCAACTGACCTTGGACTATGTGCCTGTCATGAAGATGACTGGGAACTCAAAGAGGTTCAAGAATTCCCAGATGGCAGAAGGAAAATATTATTATGGGGAAACTTGACATGTGGGTTTGAAAGGGCCAAAATTCCCTTGCAGTTCCTCTATCAGAAGATAGACCCTCCTTCCCTACTTTTGGGATGCACTTTGGCTAATATGAAATGACAAGTGTGTAACTGGGAAGGTTCCAGAACTTAGGCTTCAAGACACCTTCAACTGCTATTTTTTCATTTTTAGGAAGTTTCTCTGGGGCCACCATGCAGGAAAGTTAGATTAGCCTACTGAAGAATGAGAGGCCAAAAGGAAGAAAACCAGTGAGCCCTGGCTGAGAACTTACATCAGTTGTCAGACATCAAAGTGTGCCCATCTTGGACCTTCCAGCCCAGCTGAATATGACACATGAGTAAAGCAGGTGAAACCAGTACAGCCAGCCCTATGAATTATGAGAAATAAGAAATCTCTGTTGTTTTAAGTCACTAAAAGAAGGGGTCGTTTGTTACACAGAAATAGATAAATGATGTATGTGGTTATGAGGATCAAGGGAATTCCATAACTACCTATTTTTTTCCCTAAAAAGCAATATAGATGAAAAGAATGGGGTTGGTGACATCTTTAAACATGATATCATGAAAAGGAAATGACCAATGTTTGTAGGCCCCACAATTAAAACAGATTTATTCTTTTAATAGCTACGTGGGAATCTGGCCAACACTTGCATTCCCTCTACTCTGAAGCTGTTCCCCTTGTTTGCTTGCTGCTTCTTCATCATCTCTCTTCACCTCATCTCTCCCACATTGAACATGATGCTGAAGAAGGTTGCCCTCTATTATGCAGAGTAATTCACTCTGTCCTGCTCATATCCATTCATTTATTCACCCACCCATTCACTCTCTCACTCATCAAATATTTATTGATTATTTACGTTAGGCAAGGTAATATGCTAGAAATATAATGGTATGTTAACAAGAAATCTTGCCACCATTGCATATTCCAAATCCATCAATGTGCCCAGAAGAGAAAATAAATAAAAGAACTGTCCATTTCAAAGTACCCATCCCACTAAATATTGGTAGTGGAATAGTTATGAAATTGGCATTTTCTTTCTCAGCATATGTAAATGTCTGCACACACAAGTTTAACTATATGCAGGTAGTATATGCGAACTATGTGCATTTCTGTATGAATTTACGCATGTTTTATGGGTATCTATGCACAGTATGACCATATATGCTTTACTTGCTGTGCATGAACATATTTATCTTGGTGAATGGGTATCATGTACATGTTTTGACTTGTGTGTGTGTGTGCATGAGTGCACATGTGCACATTCTTATATGCAGAAGATATGATCCAACATGATGCTTTGAATGTACATACTTATATGCATGTGAACACATTTGTATGATGAGTCAGTAAAACAAACATTGGTTTCTTTTTTATCAGTTTCTAACAAAGTAGGCGCTTCTCACATCTTTGATTTAAGTGTCCTTGCCTCTACATTCCTGATGGTACCAAAAATGTTACGAGCAAGGAAGGTACCCAAACTTCCCACATTCTCCAAGATTCAGTGTTCTGTTTATTCATCCGTAAGCTTCATGCCTGGGCACTAATAGCCCTAAAAGGAGACAGCAGCCATCATTTAAATAAACAAATCAGTCCCACTGGTATCATTATGAAATAATCAACAAGAAAATATTGCTAAGAAAGAGTAGAAATAAGTTAGAGTTTGACAAAACTGAGCATTGATATTTTATCCTGCCTCTATAGAAACAATAAGATCGCCAATCAAGAGCCTTGGTTACACAAGTTGACCTCTGAAAGGTCATCAGCTCCACTAATTAAAGACCAGGGAATTTCACTGAAATCCATTGATGACATGGATTGCTGACAGAACACACTTTCTAGGCTGTTAAATGAGCAAGACCTCAGTTAGCAGTCATCACCCGTTTGGAATGAATTACACACTTTTCTTCCACATTGCACCCTTAGGAAGTCTTAATGGGCAATGTGTTTTATTTTTCTAGATTTAGCAATCACACAAGATAATGATGCAGTGAGCTTCCCATTGTCTTACCTTGGAGACGCTTGCTTGCTCAATATGTTCAACAGTTATGTTTGGGAGGTCCCAGCCTCATCAAGAAACTCCAGCCGCAAACAAACCAATAAAACTATTATGTAATCTGTTGCTCTACCCTCAGAGCAAACTTTTTAAGCATTTGAAACATCCTCAGGAACCTCCCACTTTATTAATCAGCCTTGCTACAAATAATGAATAACGCACCATTTGAAACAGACCTGTAACAACAAAGCATTTTCTGTTTGCCACTAATATACATTCATTATTTCATTTTGCCTTTGTAATATCCCTGAGGGGTCATTATTATTATCCCTATTTCAATGATGAAATGGAGGCTTAGAGAGGATTAGGGGGCTCACGATGGCATATAAGAAGGTAGGGCAATATGGTTTAAAACTCAGGACTGTTTTATATACATTTATTAATTCACCAAATGTTTGTGGAGCACTGTCCATATACCAGGCCTTCCTCCAGCAGCTTGGAATGTAACACTGAACAAAACAGACAACAATCCCTTCCATAGGAATTGATTGTTGAACTTCACAATGTGGATATCATTGCTGACCTTGATAAGAGCAATTTTAGTGGTCATGAGTAACTGGAATGCCTCAAAAGATAATGGGAGAAAAAGGATTGGGGACAGGGTATAGATAGATAAGACTTTTAGGTGGTTTTGCAGTAAAAGAAAGTAGAGGAATAGGGCAAAAAGGAAAAGGGTTTAAGGAGTCCAGAGATTTTTTTCTTCTCCCTTAGTTGTTTTCCCCAAGTATGTTTGTGTGGTGATAAGAATGACCTACTAGCAAGGAAAAAGGCGTGATATTATAGAAAAGGAAGGAATGATTGTGGGTACAATGTTTTTAAGTAGGTGAGGAAGGATGGGAGCTAGTGGACAAGTGGGGGCATTGGCTTGAGACAGGAGCATAGAGAGCAGAGGAAACACTGGGGAATAATGTCAAGGTTTAAATATTAATTTAGATGGAGGGTCAGGGAATATGGACACTTGCTTGACAGGGAGGTGGGAGCTTATGGAAATTCTCTTCTAATTGCTGTCATTTTCTCGGTGAAATAAGATGCAAAATCATTGGTAAAGACTGAGCATGGGCTTAGAGAGCTTTGGAGGCTGGAGCAGAAAAGAAAAGGTAGAAAAAGTCTTGTAGAAGTATAGGAGGACACTGGGCCAGCATCAGTGATATCATGCCAGGCAACAGGAAGGCCAAGCTTAAAGTCTGACTCTGCTTCTACCTATTGTACTACACTACCTCTTTTAGTATGATTCTTCTTTCTTTCAATTTCCTATTTCTTAATCTCTTTTGTCCAGAAGAGAAATACGAATTTGTGGCCACCTCCTTTGTCCAAACTTAGAAATGCTAGATCTCAATAACAAATTAGTCATTTAATAGCATTATGACTTTAGTCTTATTAGTCTTAAATTTCCTCTTTTATAAGATGTATAAAATTTGATACATACACTGTGGTAAGTTTAAAAAAAAATCACTTTATGTTTAAAAGCCTTGTTGATTCTCAAGTGCCATATCAACATGAGTCTTATGCTTTCGTCTGAAGCCTATATACTTATGTGTAATATTTTATGTTATAATACATATTTACATAGAAACCAATCTATTAATTTACTTGTCTCTACTATAGTCTTGTGTGTAAATCAAAGCAGTTAATATCATCTCCATTTGGTAATAAAGGAGGAGATGAGGGTTGAGATAGTCTGAGTGAATCAGCAGATTTCCCCATCTATTATGGCTTCTACAGAAATTCAGGGCATTTACATTAAAGAGGACTTGGTCAAAGAACAAGAACAGGTATATTAAAATAAGAAGAAAGCAAATTAACATTCAGAACCTCAACATTATTCCCGCGTTCCTATGTTTCTATGACAATTTAGGTCTAATGACTTTTGAAGATGCTAGAATGCAGAAGCCTCTGCTTGAGGAACTGTCAGCAGCAAGAACTAAAGATAGAGATTTTTAGGGCACTCAGAGGTCCCACATAGAGTAGCAAAGAGAAATAAAGAATTGCACAAAGGGGAATCAACTCCAGGTAATATGAGTGTTCTTCTGAACCACCTAAGTAATTGCAGACAAGCAGAGGAAGATATTGAATCTTTCTTTACAAGACAAGATAGAGAAAAAGGGCTGGGATAATAGGCACTTTTTCAAACCTTGAATCTCATGTTTAAGTATGCACAACACATTTTAATTATCATCACTATTATACCATTCATCACCATGCTGCATTGTAATAAGAAGTAATGGAATGCATTGTCCCTTTCTTACATTAAACGTGTCAAGTACCATAAATAGGACAACTGACATAATTGCTATAAATCCCAGAGTGTGTATGTGTGTGGGTGGTAGTGGGGAAAATGATCACCCAACCCTCACTCACAATATTCCAGGATGAATTTGCATAATTGGATCTAAAAATGGTATGTCACCATTAAATGTACTCACAATTCTAGCCTCTAGCTCACAACCATTCTCATCCCCCTGTATGGAGAGGAGGGGCTGCTAGACTTTTCATTATGTTCTTATAGGGCCTCCCTTCTATCCTGTGGGCCTGTTGGAGATATAAAGTAGGGCAGATGCTATTGGAAATGAGCCCATAGTTTGTTAAAATAAACCTTAGTTAATATATTTGGGTAATAAAGGGGCATAAAAGATTTTACATTTCCATAGAAATATACAAATTGAAATTAAACAATCTCATCTAAAATATTCATATTCCAGAACACATCTTGACATATTGGAGGAAGAAGGCCAGAATCAGCCATCTGACAGGGATTTCAGACACAGTTTATCTAGAAAAAACATTGTGAACTTGTTATGCTATCTTAACTCCTTTTAGAAAATCACTTCAAAGCAACCATCAATGGGAGATGTAGGTGGTAGAAATATAACCTCCCCTTCCCTTTAAAAAATAAGGTAGAAGATGATGAATTTTCGTAATGGAGAAGGATAGCTGAAGCCATTGAAAGATGAGGGCCCTGGTAAATTCCTGGAGTCAATCCTTTACCCTTAGACAATCCAAGTAGATCTTTCCAAATCTATAGAATGGCGGAGACTAATTATAGATATTCATATCCTGTGTTTTGCCTTTCACTAAAGGATTTCACCCTCTGTCCTTTCCTTAATATTGGCCCCAGAACTGTCTCTCTCTGAAAAGTGTGTTGATACTCCATTAGGCCAATCTTAAATTTTGTTTTCTCTTATTGGGGTCGGTGTTTCCCGAAGTGCACCATTTTGAACACATTTGGAGCTTTTGGTTTTATTTTTTGTGTTCAATTTAATTCATTTTTCTTAACACATTTGGAGTGATTGTTCTAAAAGTTTGGATGAATCCTGCCATTCCTGTGCTTAATAAACTTTAATGTCTTCCCCTTGTCATTAGGATAAAATGCAAACTTGGTGGCATGTTCTAAAAGGCTCTTTTTTTGGTTCATCTGGCATATCACCCTCATTGTTCATCTCCCTCCCTACCCTTGCCCCCACACCAGACTTTTTTGGCCTCTCACCTTTTTACTTAATGCTCTAGGCATCACACTGAGCCTCCTTCACATTTTTTAAGTCACCATATTCTTCACAATCAGGCCAAGACACAGGCTTTTACAACCATTGGGGGCACCCCGCCCAGAGTGGTAAGTTGTACTATCTCTTGGCTGACTCCTACTCATTCTTCCAGTGTACCTTAAATATTACTTCCATTGAAAAATCTTCCCTGCCAGTTGCTCAACTAATATGTAGGTATTCAGATAACCCAACTAAGGGCTTTCATAACTTCTATTTCTACTACCGTAGCCTTCTTTCCCATCTCTGTATATGTTATTCCCAGCTGTGCCCAAGTCAGAAGCCTGGGAGTTAATCTTGATATTTCCTTTTTCCTCACTATCCCATCCTGTTCCCCAGTACAATACTTCATCAAATTATCTTGCCTTATTTAAAAATATGCTCTGAGTTCATCCACTTTTCTCCACTTCCACCATGACCATCTTAACACAGACAATTTCTTTTCATTGTTTGGCTTCTCAGCTTATGCTTCATTCCTGGGCACCTACAGTCCATTCTTCTTCAGCATCAATGATTATTTGAAAATGTGAGTTATATTCTATTACTCTCCCTGCTTAAAATATCTTAGTGGTTTCTCATTGGACACCAAAGAAAGCCAAATTCATTATTAAATTTTTCAAGATTATATAAACTAGACCCTGTCTACCTGCTACCTCTCTGCACTAATGTTAGGTATGGCCGGCTATTTCTCTTCACGTAGGAAGAAATTTAATTTTTACCTTCTCATTAAGGCCTTTATGATTATACTCCCTACCACCACCATTTACCTACTCCTTATCCTTTCTTTTTCTGCTCTTTTTTTTTACCACTTTAAAACATGTTTTGTAATTTTATTATTTTTTTCTGTCTACCCACCAGAATGTAAATTCCATAAGGGCAGGGAATATTGCTGACATATTGACCACCATGTTCTGATAGTCTAGTCCAGTGCTTGACACAGAGTAAATGCCCAATAAGTATTCACTAAATGAGTAAATTACCCATATTATACACAATGATAATTGCTTGTTTGATTATTTTCCACCCACATATACCCCTGGGAGCAGAATCAGGGTAAACTCAATGCTGTCTTGACACTATTCAGCAAGTTGTGCATTTTTATTATTTATTGACTGACTCAATTGTTTATGATGAGAATCTTACCCATTTTTTAATCCCCAAATTTAGATTACATAATAGCCATTTGATAAGTATTTTTGGATGACTGAGAAAATGAATAAACACAGGTAGCTTGTAAACCTCTGTGGGGATTTTTTTTTAAAGAGGAGGAAAAGAAGGAGGACACAGTTGAAAAATATGTTAGGAGGTTATACTTTCTATATTTCCATCTTGGAAAGTCTCAGTGCAGATTATCATAATTAAGGCTGTCTAACTTGCATTAACATAGTTTGTTAAACTTATTTTATCCAGCATCTCTTTTCATGTAAATCTTAAGTTATGAGAAAGATGCTTTGGAAAAGCTGTTGAAGAAAAAGGAAAAGGGAATTGGAGTAAGGTGGTGATTGAAATATTAGCTCTGCCATTTACTCTGTGTTAAGACTTTAAACAGTTACTTAACCTCTCTTTACCCTATTTTTCTCATCTTTGAAATGGGCATAAGGATGCCTTGCTTTGGGGCTTATCACGATAATGTGGTGATATGTGTTAATTCCTGGAACGTGGCAGGCAATCAGTGAATGTGTTTTCCTCTTATCCATTCCTGTTAACCTTTTTCTCATTCAAGGGGTGAGTGTGATGCTATTCTGTTGTAATTTTTGGTCTTTTCTTTTACTACAACAATGGAAGAGATTTGTTTGTTATGTTAAATTACCTTGTTCAAGACAGAGTCTCACTATGGAGTCAAGGACCACTTAATAGTTGATTTTACCCATAAATGTACTAGCAACAGTCCAGGCAAATTCTTTAATTTTGTTTGGAACCACTAATGGCCATAGAACCATTCTGTGCCTTGGGGACTGAGTCATTCTTAGAGACAATGTGGAAGGAAATGGCCATTTGCTATCTAATATACAGACTCTATGCTGATGGGAAGTATTGGATTCTTTCCAATATTTCTTTGTTCTTTATATATATTTGTAGCATTTTTTCTATGTTGTAGAAAGGAGGCCACCTTGATGATATTTTTCAACATAATAGCTTACATTCATTTAGCACAGTATACTGTTTCTACTACAGACCTACGTCCATTTATTCTGTGTGACATTTATGAACCACCAAGTGTATACCGGTTTCTAGGGATGTAAAGGAGATTTTGATAAGGATCTGCTCTCAAAGAAGTCATATGGAAGTATGTGGTCACATAAACAATGATTCAGACTAGTCCCTGTTCATTTCTGTGAGACAGATTAGATATATACTATGTTCTCTATTGTAAAGCTGAAAACACTGAGCTAGAGTAAATAACTTACTCAAAAGTGCTTCATAATTTGTCCATTATAGTAATTTCAATAGTTAAATCCTACCCAGATGAGTGGAAGAAACTACTCTAAAGAAATAAAACATCTAAATTTTTAGTTCTAAGATGAATAAGGTCTGAGGATTTAATGTATAATATGGTGGCTATAGTTCATGACACTGAGTTGTACAACTGAAATTTTCCAAGAGAGTAGAACTTAAATATTCTCTCTCTCTGACACACACACATTGTATATGAGAGAAAGAGATATGTGAAGTGATGGATGTGTTAACTCAATGGACCGGATCCTTTCACAAGGTACATAGGACATCAAATCATCATGTTGTACACTTTAAATATCTTATAATTTCGTCAGTTATACCTCAATAAAACTGAGAAACATGCTAAAATAATAATAAGTTTTAAAAAACAAAGAAGAGAGCAGACTGCTCTCTTCTCTCTTAGTTAACAGGGTATAACATATCCTTCATCTCATATTTAAAAAAAATACACAAGAAATAAACTGGAGTCTTTTCAAATAAATATATTTGTTTTATTTTATATGGAAACTGTAGCATAAATGCATTGCTAGCAGTGCCACCAAGGCTTAAAATAATTTTTAATAAGTAGATCAGTTGTATGATTATCATAGTTCACAGATTTTAAAACGATTTTGTTAGGATTTTTAAAAGCATCTTAAATGCTTTGACCTTGGGGGAAAAAGTGTTTATTTTGTTAATGAATCCAATAAGTTCTTCCTTTTGCCTATCTGTAGAATTTTATCTTTATAATAATCCTTGTCTTTATGACACCAGATTGTAATATTTTCCAGAATGATGCATATTCTTTTCTATGCCTTGAATCGCTTTGTCTCATCAGAGAAAGAATACGCCTTTAAGACTGCTCAGATAGCAACTCCTCTCCTGACTTCTTCATATAAAATTAATTGGAAAATCATGATCTCACAAACTATGTAAATATTTCTACCACAGTATTTTACTCTATGGTATTATAACTATTACCTTCTGTATTTATGTTAGATACATACTCCCTGATTTATTCATCATCATATTGACAAGAATGATAAAAATGAGAACTATGATATATTAAGTGCTTACTGAGTACTTGTATTATAGCCTGCAAGAATTATAACAACTCAATCATCACTATATCTATTTTACTAATGAAAAAAAAAAATGAGATTTAGCCAAAGTCACATAAATATAAACGTGGCAATTACAGGATTTAAATCCAGGTAGGCCTGACTTTGTAGCCTAGAGACACTTTAATTACTGCATTGGAGGCTAGCTCTGTGCTAGACAATCATGCTTTTGCCAAATATTTTTAGAGTTGCATTAAAATTAAACTCAGAGATCATGTGGGGGAGAACTTTTGTCTAACCATTGTCAACTAAGTATATATTGCAAATTAGTGAGGTCCAGATTAATGAGGCCTAGTCAGAGTTCTGGTGGTGGTGTTAGCAGATGCTATTATGATCTATTATTACACTTAATAATCATAATCATGGTCTGAACTATGTCTCTTGGTTACATAATTTTCTCTGTCTCAGCCCAGGGCACTAAAGTTAACAGAGAGATATCATTATCTGTTGCTTACAGTTGCAGGTATTTTAGACCAATGGAAAAACTGAGGGAGAACTAAAAGTCCTGTATCCAAGTCTAATTTTAGTGACCTAAAATGGAACAAAAACAATTAGCAAGAAACCATTTTAGTAAATGTTGAGCCATCCCTTAGGGTCATGCTATCTAGAGGAAGACAGATTTATATTTATTAAGTACCTGCATTGTGCTAAATAATTAATCTCATTAATAACTATATATCTTTTAATTCTCTAAGATATTAGGAAGGTAATCATTTTTCTTAAGTTATCAAATGAAGAAACTGGAATGTGAAATCAACAGATACAAGGTCAACTGGGAGACGACACAAAATAGGTCTTCACAAGAATCTTGGCAAGAGAGCACTACAGTGACTTGAACCAGAGTCTGTCCTTGCCCCTCTTTATGGGACAGCAAAGTAACACGATGAGGACAAATCTCTGGAATGTGAATGATGGAGTCTTGCTTACTAATGTGTGTGATCACTAGTGGTCCAGGAGTGGACTGCTCTTTCTTGCCTTTTTGTGGCCAAGACCTGAGTATCTGATGTTTAATTACAGCTTTCCATTTCCTTTTACTCACATACCAAGATGTTCTTCTCCTCGGCTGATTGCCAATACTAGAAAAAACTATACTTGGAGAGGAGGAAGACCTTATTTTGGACTTGAAACTGAGTGTTATGCTATCACTGTTTACAAGAGAGGTCTGCATTGAAGATTACCATCAGCAAGCTAATATTTACATTGATATTCAGCTTCCCAGCTTACACACACAAACACACATACATTTGTATTTTGAGATTATTATGGAGAAAGGTTACTGGTTCAAAACCAAATGTGCATACTCCTAGACCAAACTGTCTACTCTTCTCTTCAATAATAATAATAACAACCGGAACTTATTTGTGTTTAGTGTGTGACTCTCATGCACACTTATTCAGTTTTCAAAAGCCTATTTAGATGAAGGATTTCTGCTTCTGTTTTAGGAATGAAGACATTCTTTAGAAATGTGTTAGTTGGGATTATTTTGGTTACAGAGACAGAAAAAATCTCAACTTGTGCTAACTTAGGCAAAATGGAGGATTTATTGGAAAGATCTTATAAAATCAAACAAAAGTATAGACACACACACCACAAAATGAAATAGATAAATCTGGGTGCCAGAGTCAACAAAACTCAGGGACTTCATTCCCACTAGGTCTGTCTCCACCTGCTGCCATGGCTTCTTTCTGCATATTATATTTATTCTCTGTCACTGCAGAACAACTACCTCAATATTGTAAAAAAAGACATAGGTACCGACAGCTCTCTACTTTTACATCTTGTAACTCACATCACAAAAAGCAGACTCTTTCCTTAATGCAATTGAAATATAAATTCCCTGGAAAGAAATCGAGTTTGCCTAGCTTGGGAAAGGTGCTCGTTTCTGTACCAGTCAATGTGGACAATGGTGGGGTAAAACTTTTAAGAGTTTGAGGCTTCTTTCAAGATGGCAGGGCAAAAGGATACTAAGCTCATCTTGTCCCACAGACGAGCTTAGATAACAGCTACATCAGTATAGCTAACCCAGAAAATGACCTCAAGAGTAGCCAAACAAGCTTTCTACAGTTAATTGTAGAGATGAGGCTGCATCAAATAGGAGTAAGAGGGGCAAAGGCATGGTCAGGAACCAAACTCCCTGTAAGATTAACTGAAACATGAAGGACAGCACAACATGGAGGCCTCTTGTCTACTTCTGGTCCCGCCTACCAACAAAAGTCTTTGAAGGGCCAAGATAGGTTGGTGTTATTGAAACCCCAATAGATAGACTAGGAGCAGGCATCTGGTTTGTCACCAGACACAGTCCAATTATAAGACCATGGCAGCACCAGACTGGCCCCTTAACAGCACAATTATGAAACCCAGCCCACAAGAGGTAAAAGGGGCCATTGCTGCTGACTAGATTGAAGGCAAAAGAGGCTCAGACACAACAGTAGAGCAATACAGCCCATGTAGGAGACATCCCTGAAGCACCTGGTTCTGATGAACAGGTGACATTATGCTACAGGGCACTCCAGGACCTCTTCTTCATAAGGCCACTATTTCAAGATCAGGAGACATAACTGACTTTCCTAATATGTAGAAAGAAACACAGAGAGTTGTACAAAATAAGGATATAGAGAAATATGTCCCAAATGAAAGAACAGGACAAAACCATAGCAAAAGAACTAAATGAAATTGAAATAAGCAATATGCCTAATAAAAAATTCAAAGTAATAATCATAAAGATGCTTACTGGGTCTCTGGGTGGCTCAGTCAGTTAAGCTCAGGTCATGATCTCAGGGTCCTGGCATTGAGCACTGTGTTGAGCTATGCTCAGCACTAGATCTGCTTGTCCCTCCCTTTCTGCCCCTCCCCAGCTCATGCTTGCTATCTCTATATCTCTCTCTAGTAAATAATAACAAATAAATAAAATATTTTAAAGATATAACTGAATTTGAGAACAGAGTAGGGGATTTCAGTGAGACCTTCAAAAAGAGCTAGAGAATATAAGGAAGAACCAATCAGGGATGAAGAACTCAATAACTGAAATTAAAAATGCACTAGAGGGGCATCTGGGTGGCTCAGTCAGTTAAGCATCTGACTTCAGCTCAGGTCATGATCCCAAGGTCCTGGGATCCAGTCCCACATCAGGCTCCCTGCTCAGCTGTGAGTCTGCTTCTCCCTCTACCCTTCCCCTGCTTGTGATCTCTCTGTCTCTCAAATAAATAAATAAAATCTTTAAAAATAAATAAATAAAATACACTTGAAAGAATAATATATTAGAATAGGTAGAAAAACAGATCAGTAAGCTGGAAGACAGAGTAATGGATAGCAATGTAGTTCAATAGCTAAAAGGAAAAAAAAAAAAAAGAGAGAATAGGTTAAGGGAACTTAACAACATCATCAAGGATAATAACATTTGCATTATAGGGATTCCAGAAGGAAAACAGAGAGGAAAGGGGGCAGAAAATTTATTTGAAGAAATAATATCTTAAAACTTCCTTAATCCAGGGAAGGAAACCTACATCCAGATCTAGGAGGCATAAAGAGCCCCCAGTAAGATCAACCCAAGGAGGTCCACACTGAGACACATAACAATTAAAACGGCAAAAAGTGGTGATAAAGAGAATTTTAAAAGCAGCATGAAAAAAGAAAGCAGTTACATATAAGGGAAACTCCATAAGGCTATCAGCTGATTTTTCAGCAAAAATTCTGCAGACCAGAAGGAAGGGTCATTATATATTCAATGTGCTGAAAGGAAAAAAACAAAAGCAAAGACAAAACCTGCAATAAAGAATACTCTACCCAGCAAGACATCATTCGAAATAGAAGGAGACATAAAGATGTTCCTAGACAAACAAAAATTAAAGGAGTTCATTATTGTAAACCAGCCTTACAAGAAATGCTGGAATTCTTTGAGTGGAAATTAAAGGTCATAATCAGGAGGGAAAAAAGGAAGGAAAAAACTTACAGGTAAATACAAACATTATGAAAGTAGTAGATTAATCACTTATAAAATCAATATGGAAGTTAAGGCACAGAAGCGAATTAATTATATTTATAAAAAATCAGTCAAGGGATCCCTGAGTGGCGCAGCGGTTTAGCGCCTGCCTTTGGCCCAGGGCGCGATCTTGGAGACCCGGGATCGAATCCCACATCGGGCTCCCGGTGCATGGAGCCTGCTTCTCCCTCTGCCTATGTCTCTGTCTCTCTCTCTCTCTCTCTCTCTGTGTGACTATCATAAATAAAAAAAAAAAAAAAAAAAAAAATCAGTCAAAGCATTCACAAGATAAAAGAGAGTAAAGTATAATATACATAAAACTAGGGGAAGAAGAGTAAAAATTTAATGCTTTTTGAATGGTTTCAAATTTGTAGCCATCAACCTAATAATACATAAGATGCTATTAATGAGCCTAATTATAACCACAAATAAAAAAAACTATAATGGATACACAAAAAATAAAGAGAAAGTAATCCAAATATATTACTAAAGAAACTCATCAAACCACAAAGAAGAGAGCAAGAGAAGAAAAGAACAGAGAAGAAACTACAAAAATAATCATAAAATAAGTAACAAAGTGGCAGTAAATACATATCTATCAGTAATTACTTTGAATGCAAATAGGCTAAGTGCTCCAATCAAAAGACAGAGGGTAATTGAATGTATAAAATGCAAGGCTTGTTTGTATGCTGCCTATAAGAGACTCTCTTCAGGCCTAAAGACACATGCAGATTGAAAGTGAAGGGATGGAAACATATTTACCATGTAAGTGAAAAAAAAAATTCAGATGTGGTAGCAATACTTAGTTTGGACAAAACAGACTTTAAAACAAAGACTATAACAAGAGGCAAAGAAGAACATTGCCTAATGATAAAGGGAACAATTCAATGAGAGGGTATAACAATTTAAATATCTATGCCCCCCACATGAGAGCACGTAACTAAATCAATTATTAACAGACATTAAAAAAAAAAGAAATTGACAGTAATAGAATAATAGTAGGGTACTTTAACATCCTATTTATATCAATGGATAAATCATCTAGACAGACAAGAAGGAAACAGTGACTTTAAATGGCACATTGGATCAGATATACCTAACAGATATATTCAGAATGTTCCATCCAAAACAGTGTAATACACATTTTTTCAAGAACACATGGAATTTTTCCAGCATAGAACATGTTAGGGCACAAAACAAATCTCAATAAATCAAAAAAATTTGAAACTATATCATACTTCTCTTCCAACCACAGTGATATGAAATTAGAAATCAGGCACAAGAAAAAAATCTGAAAAGACCACAAATACGTGAAGGCCAAATAACATAACATGCTACTAAATAATAAATGTATAACCAAGAACTCAAAGAAGAAATAAAAAACACATGGAGATAAATAAAAATGAAAAAAATAATATTCTGAAATCTTTGAGATGCAGCGAAAGCTATTATAAGAAGGAAGACGATAGTAATACAAGTCTACCTCGGGAAGCAAGAAAAATCTCAAATAATCAACTTAATCTTATGTCTACAGGAGCTAGAACAAAGTAGAAACAAATCCCAAACCCAGTCAAATAAAGGAAATAATAAAGATTAGAGGTAAGTAAAATAGAAACTAAATACAAATAGAACAGATCAATAAAACCAGGACCTGGTTCTTTGAAAAAAAAAAAAAAATCAACAGAATTGTTAAACCTTTAGCCAGACACATAAAAAGAGAATGAGAGAGAGAGAGAGAGAGAGAGAGAGAGAGAACTCAAATAAATAAAAACAGAAATGATAAAGGAGAACTAACAATCGGTACCAGAAAAACACAAAAGATTACAAGGGAACAGTATGAAAAATTAAATTCCAACAAATTGGACAACTTAGAAGAAATGGATAAATTCTTAGAAACATAACCTTCTAAAACTGAATCAGAAAGAAATAAATTTGAACAGACCAATTGCTAGTAACAAAATTGAATCAGTAATGAAAAATCTCCCAACAAACAAGAGTGCAGGATCAAATGGCTTCCCAGGTGAATTTTACCAAACATTTAAAGATTTAATACCTATTCTTCTTAAGCTATCCCCCATAAAAAAATAGAAGAAGAAGGAACACTTCCAAATTCATTCTATAAGACCAGAATTATCCTGATACCAAGACCAGATAGCTACAACCTCACCTAAAAAAAGCCCCACAAACAACAACAACAACAACAACAAAACCCTTATAAGCCAGTGTCTCTGATGAACATAGATGCAAAACTCTCAACACAACATTAGCAAACTGAATCCAACAATACATTTTAAAAAATCATTTACCACGATCAAGTGGGATTTATTCCAGGGACACAAATATGGCTCAGTATTCACACAAATCAATCAATGTAATTTATCTCAGTAAGAAAAAAGAGAAAAACCATATGATCATCTCAATAGATGCAGAAAAAGTATTTGAAAAGTACAACATCAGTTCCTGATAAAAACCCTCAACAAAGTAGGTTGAGAGGGGAACATATCTCAACATAATAAAGGCCATATATGAAAAACTCACAGCTAATATTATCCTTAATGGGGAAAAATGAGAACTTTACCTATAAGATCAGGAACAAGACAAGGATGTCCACACTCATTACTTTTATTCAACTGGAAGTCCTAGCCATAGCAGTTGGACGAGAAAAAGGAATAAAAGGTGTCCAAAGTGGTAAGGAAGAAGTAAAACTTTCATTATCTGAAGATGGCATGATACTATAGAAAAAACCCAAAACTCCTCTAAAAAACTATTAGAATTGTGAATCGAATTCAGTAAAGTCTCAGGATGCAAAATTAATATACATAAATCGGTTGCATTTTTATACACTAATAATGAAGTAGCAAAAAGAAAATTAAGAAAACAATCCCGGTTACATTGTACCAAAAAGAATAAAATATCTAGGAATAAACTTGACCAAGGAGATGAATGATCTATGCTGTAAAAAGTATAAAACATTGAAAGGAATTGAAGATGACACAAACAAATGAAAGATGCTGCACACTCATGAAGTGGAAGAACCAATATTGTTAAAATGTGCCTACTACCCAAAACAATCTACAGATTTAATACAATCTCTATCAAAATAGCAGCATTTTTCCACAGAATTAGAACAAATAATATTAAACTTTGTATGGAACCACGTAAGACCCCAAATAGCGAAAGCAATCTTGAAAAAAGAACAGAGCCGAAGGCACTACAATCCCAGATTTCAAGATGTACTACAAAACTGTAGTAATCAAAACAATATACTGTCAACAATATACTGTCACAAGAATAGACACATAGACAACAGAACAGAATAGTGTGTCCAGAAAAATAATTCACAACTTTATGGTCAATCTATGACAAAGAAGACAGGAATATACACTGGGGAAAAAACAGTCTCTTTCACAAATGATTTTGGGAAAACTGGAAGGCTAAGTGAAAAAGAATGAAGCTGGACCCCTTTCTTACTTTATACACAAAATAAACTCAAAATCAATTAAAGACCTAAATGGAAAACCTGAAACCATGGAATTCCTAAAACAAAATATAAGCCGTATTCTCTTTCACCACAGCCATAAACATATCTTTCTATATATGCCTCCTGAGGCTAGGGAAACAAAAGCAAATTTAAACTATTGAGACCAAACCAAAATAAAAAGTTTTTGCACAACAAAAGAAACAATCAATGAAACAAAAAGGCAACTTACTAAATGGTAGAAAATATTTGCAAATGATGTATCTGATAAGGAGTTAATTTCAAAAGTATGTAAAGAAAAAGATCCATGTAAAGAACTTAACTTAATACCAAAAAAATCCCACATATAATCTAATTAAAAATAGGCAGGGGACCTGAATAGACCTTTTTCCCCAAAAAATGACATACAAATGGCTGACTGACTCATGAAAAGTTGTTTAACATTAATCATCAGGGAAATGGAAATTAAAACCACAGAATGTATCAACTCCCACCTGACAAAATTACTAAAATCAAAATCAGAGAAATTAAAAGTGTTGGTAAAGATGTGGAGGTGAAGGAACTCCCATGCATGGTTGGTGGGAATGTAAATTGATACAGCTACCATGGAAAATGGTATGAATATTCCTCAAAAATTAAAATAGAATCACCATAGGATTTGGTAATTCTCCTACTAGATGTTTACCCAAAGAAAATGAAGGTGTTGATTCAAAAGGACAAATGTACTTTGTTTATTACAGCATTATTTACAATAACCAAGGTAAGGAAGCAGCTCAGGTGTCCACAGATAGATGAATGGATAAAGAAGATGCCACTAGGGACACCTGGTGGCTCAGCTGTTGAGCATCTGCCTTCAGCTCAGGCTCTGATCCAGGTTCCTGGGATGAGTTCTACATGGGGGTCTCCACGTGGAGCCTGCTTCTCCCTCTGCCTCTCTCATGAATAAATAAATAAAATCTTCAAAAAAAAAAAAAAAAGATGCTACTATACGTGAGTGCACACACACACTGGAATATTTTTCAGTCATAAAAAAGAATGAAATCTTGACATTTGCAACAACATGGGTGGATCTAGAGGGGATAATTCTAAGTGAAACAAGTCAATCAAAGACAATTACCATATGATTTTACTTATACATGGAATTAAGGAAACAAAGCAAATGAACAAAAAAGGGGAAAAAAAGGACACAAACAGAAAACCAGACTCTTAAATACAGAAAAAAAAAAATTAAAACAAAAAACCTAGTGATTGCCAGAGGGGAGATGGAGCTAGGTGGTTGAAATTGAGGGGATGAAGAGTACATTTATGTTGATGAGCACTAAGAAACGTGTAGAGTTGTTGAATCATTTTATTGTACACCTTCAACTAATATAATACTGTATGTTAATTATACTTGACTAAAAAACAGAAAGAAATATATGAAAATATGAAAAAAAAAAAAAAACACCGTATATGAGTATGGCCGTCTGTGCAAGCATCTAGCTTAATGTGAGAAAAAGCAACTTTCCAAGAAGGGCTGAGTCTGGGCAGATAAAGCAATATCTAGTCCAAGAAGTGGTAGATAATTGGGACCTAAGACACATAGTAAGTGTCAGATAAGAAGCTCAAATCTAAATCTTGTTCTTCCAAAGCAAGTGTATTCTCTTCTACTTTATACTGATTATTCACGTCTGAAGAATCACGCCACTATTTGATTAGGCCAAATCTCTGCAAAATTGTCCTTTGCATGGTGCATTCATCCAGGGCTGATACCTCGTTCATTCTCATCCTTCATACCCCTAAAACCTTCTCCAACTCCTACTTGTCTTTCCTGGTCTCCATGTTTTTAAAGATATCACCCATGGGAACTCAACCCAGTAGGGGTCTCCCTCACCTCCATTACAGCACATGTGTTTTACCTCTACCACTTTTTCAATATTGTGGTATTAACTTGGATTCTTTAGTGTTTTGTTGTGTGGGTGCACCTTTATTTTTTTTTTCTCTAGGTAGATTATAAGCTTCTTGACATCAAGGAACGTATCTTAAATACCTATCTCTATGATAGGATTTTGAGTATGAATCTGATAGAAGATTTGCAGAGTTGACAAAATCCAATTTAATAAATATTTACTTACTATGAGCAAGCCGCCATTCTCAGCGCTGGATTAAATGCGTGTGTGTCATTTGTTTTTTTATGTGACATGTATCAATAGTTTATAGAAGGGTAGGTGATCAGTTATATCTACTTATCTCTTCCTAATTCTCTTCCAGTTCTGTTCTTACCCCCAACATGCATGCTATGAAACCAGTGACACCAAATTGCTTATTAGTTCATGAATATGCAGTACTTATTGAAGCTTTCAAAAAATGTGCATTCATTTTTTTTTTTTCTGTCAGAAATGTTTTCCATTTCATCTTAAAGCTAACATTAACCTTAATCAACCCTGCCAGAATCAGATCAGAGATCTTTTTTCTAAGAAATTTTGCTGACCATCACTTTGGCATAGAGTAGACTCCCATTACACTGAATGTATGTGTATATATACATATATAATATCTATATATATGTGTCCCATACCACCCCTTTTACTGTTACCATTTGGAAAAGAGTAGCTGTAGAAACAAGGGTTCATTTTCCTGGCATGTGTAAAAAATTGGGCAAGGAAATAGCAGCCAGCTGCAGATACGCCCAGAATGCTCTCAGCTACCATCTCATAATTGAAAAGTGTCACTCTGAGGGGGAAATGGCCACTCAAGGCAGGGCTGTAGCAGACTGGTGTTTGTCAAACTACATCTTGCTATTTTTTAGACTGGTTCCTGCTGAACTTTTCCCCTTCCTTCTGATTGCTTCTCTGCTGCTTACCAGCACCATGGGGAATTGGTGTGGCTACTTGGTTATTGAAATATGTTGGTTGGATTTTCTTCCTTTTTACCTTCTCTTTCTTGGGGGAAGAAAAAATGATCATGGAGTAGACACTGAAGAATTCAATCCGATGGAAGTATTCCCAAGATAGCAATAATTTGTTTTTAAACACAGAGCCCCAAGTAGTTTATTTTTAATAGCATCCTACAACACACATTTTTTTAATGATTTTTGTTTGTTTATAGCCCTGGTGATGGAGGTTATTATAACTATCTGGTTTAAATGGTGGGGGAAATTAGGATGATCAGGCTAAGAGGGAGCCCAGAACATTGCAACATTAGCACTTCAGAGCCCAGGCATGCTACATGCACCTGTCCACGTGCTTTTCAATCTGGAAAAAAACATTGTCTGATTTGCTTGGAATCCACTTTGACTTTCTCTTTCTTGCATCCTACCATTAAACATAGTTGGTCTTTTAGTTGCTCCTAGCTGAAGCCAGCAGACCTGGATTCAAGTCCTGCTCCTTCCTAGGTTGATGATACTAAGTGAATCTTTTAATGTTTCTGATTTCTCATTTTCTTATTCCTAAAATGGTACCTCGCGCACAGGGAAATCAACTATTTGATCTAAATCAAATATTTGTATCAAGAGATTACTGAAATTATCAGATTAAATGATGAATATTAAATATTAAAATATTTAAAGTATTAGATATTAAAATATTAAGTATTAAAATATTTAAAATATCAAATATTAAAATATTTAATAAGACCAACTATTTAAAAAGGAGTTTCAGTTGTTTCTGATCATTGGTCAGTTTTTCATATAATTGTGGATGCTTCTTATTCCAAGTTCCATGTTCCATGTTTGCTCATGACCATGGAGAGAACTTCCAGCCAAACCACTCCTTCTACTCTTAGTTCCCATACTTCATATATTGCTTACAGTCCTCCATAATAGAGATCTGGCTATAACTAAACTGGCCTCCTTACCAAAAACTGAAAACCTCATGAATTCTTCTCCCTCTAATATCTTTTTCATATCAGCTGTGCATTCTGCTATGCTCTCTTTATATTCTCTTACTGAAATCCTACCAAGCCCTGCACATCTTGGTAAACTCTGCCAGAATACACCATCTGATTTTCTCTCATTGTCTGTCCTGATTATTCTTTTCCCATAGCTCCAACTTAACCCTTTCCTAAACATTTGTAATATATACAGGTGGCCTTATTTTGTATCTTTTGTATTGATTCTTATCTTTGCATATGTCCATGCTGTACATCTGCATCTAGATAGAACATTATGAGCTGGGTCAGCTTAGTTATTCAATTCTTTTCTAATATATGACTCTTTTTTTAGTATTGGTATAGAAGGTATGGTAAATAGGGTTCTCTTGAGGGGGAAGTTGGGCACTATAGGGGTCAGTGGTTTGTTATCACAGTGCAAAGAAAGCACCAGATACTTCAGGGAGTTTGTGCTGTTCTAGCATTAATGTGGCCATCAGTAGCATGGAACCTGTTAACCCCATTTGAGCTCAAGTCTCAGCTCTACCATTTTCTAACTCTGCAAACTTGGCCAAGTTTCCTAATCTCCCAGGGCCTCATTTTTCTCACCTGTAGAATAGATAACAATAGGATGTAGCTCAAGAAGTAACCTGTAGGGGCTCTTGGGTGGCTCTTTCAGTTTAGCATCCGACTCTTGATTTCACCTCAGGTCATGATCTTGAGGTCCTGGGCTCAAACCTCTGCATCAGGCTCCTCACTCAATGGGAAGTCTGCTTGGGATTCTCTCTCCCCTTCCCGCCCTGCTGTTTCCTTCACTCTTTCTCTCTCTCTAAAATAAATAAAATCTTAAAAAAAAAAAAAAAGTAACCTGTGAAATGGGACATAGGATGGAACTGATCTAAATATACAATAATTTAATCTTTGTAAAGCACGTTGTTTAAGCAAAAGAATAAGTTGAATGAATGTAAACTATTAGGAATACTGGCTTTACTCTCTAATCTGTTGCATTTTCTTCCCTTCAACTGGGCTGTGAATGTGATTAGACAGTAAGTGCTTTTGAACAGGGGCCATGTCTAGACTGTTTACTGCTGAGTCTCCAGCACCTAGGGCAGTGCCTGGAAGAAAATAGGTGTTCAGTAAATATTTGATGAATTAATAAATGGATTGAATGACAAAGAAGAAGTTAAAGCAATATTCTAAAAAGGCTCAAATGCTGTCAGTATCATTAAACCCTCATTATTTCAAGAACACTGGCTATAATGCAACTGGTTGTCAGTGAGTGTAATTGGAAGAAAAATAATACATATTTCAAGGAGTAAGTAAAGATGGAATCCATATACCAGTTAGCTTTCAAAACTGGCTAAAAGGTAATTGGACTCTGAAAGTTGATTTATCTGGCCTTCCTCTTACCTGAATGCAATGCAGATCTTAATTGAAACATACACCTCCAGGAACAGAAGAATAATGAGCTGCTTGCTGAAATGTCACTCCTGTGAAAGAGAGCAAATGTGGTCCCATGAGGGAAACCTTTCTTCCCTGGGCAGTGTGGGCTCAGCTGTATCTACCAGGAAAGGAAAACTAACAAAATGATGGGGGGGCATGGACAGGGAAGGAGTGATTCCATTGACGGAGATCTGAGCAAGCTTTGCAGGAAAGATGGCATCTGACCTGGGTTTTCACAGAGTTGAGAGAGGGACTCGACAGGTAGGAGTATACAAAGATTATAAATCATACGTCTGCAATCCACTTTCTGGGTGCATGGTGTTATTTTTATTTTACTTTATATTTAACCTCTTTTTAAACTCCAGTTTCCTTATCTAACAGATGGGAAAAATAATACTATATCCTTCATAAGATCATTGTAGGCACTACATGAGAAAAACGCATAAAATCATTTGGCATCGTTCCTGGCACACAGTAAGTACAAAATATACGCAGCTGCTATTATTGATGTTATTATTATACTTGAGTTTGCATCCCAGAGGACGAAGCAGCATAAACTAGGGGTGTAAAGAGCCTATAAAATGCAGATGTTAGAAGCCAGCCCTGTTTTTGAAAAAATGCAAAGGGAGATTTAGATGGAAAAGTAGGTATGAATCAGATTGATGAAGACGTGGAATGTGGTTCTAAAGACTTGGGGCTTTAATGACAAGAGAGAGAAAATAGAGATATTTTTGTTTTCTGTCAGTCAGAGGGCTTATTTAGGCGTGAAGCTGCCTTTCAGTGCCTGTAAATCAATTCATATAGGTGACCTGGCCCGAAATTCTCAGTCTGAGAAGGAGCCGTTGCTTGTGGCAGGATTTATTCCCTAGCCAATCTTCTCCATTTTCCTGCCAAAATGAGGACCCCTTTCATTGTGTGATGGAGGGAGAACGCCACATGTAATTAGAGGGAATGAGCAGAAAGGAAGAGAAAAGGCGGGGAGTGTGCCACCGTGCTGGCGGAAGTCTCCCAGGAACAGAAGGTGATGTGTTGTGACAGATGCCTTTGTTATGTTGTTTGTTAAACACTGCATGGCTACATTTTACAACATTTTTGAATATGTCCCTGCGTTCCCTGGGCATTTTGGCACCAGGGATAGAAACTATTGGGTCTGGGGACAGGGAGAGGGAAGTGGAGAGTATAGGGCAAGGAGGAGCTAGAAATACCAATGGAGCGGGATTTAAGTTCAAAGTCACCTTCACCTAAATACACCGCCCTCACACAATCACTGCCTGCACGGGGGTCTGAGAGCCATTGCTTAAAACGTATGTTCATTGTGTCCAATTAAATTCAAATCAAAAGAAGATATGAGTACCAGCAATGTGCTTAATTGGAGATAGAAATAGGATAAAACACTATCCCTACTCTCAAGGAATTCACCCACCGGTGGAGACAATTAGTCAAACACCTCTCTCTCTCCTCTCTCTCTCTCACACACACACACAGTCAGGTGCAAAGAGATTTTAAAAGAACTTTAAACATGCATTCAAGTTTAACAAAAGGAATATAGTATGGTTACCATAGGCCACATTCTCTGATAATAATCCAATTACATTAGAAATAAATCATTAAAAATTTTACCAAAATATCTTAACCACTTGAACATTAACTTAAATTTATGTACCTTTGTGTCAAATAGGAAATCAGAACTCAAATTATAAGCCATCTAGAAAGCAATATAAAGCATAGCAAGGAAAGTCCCAGTCATAGAAGACTTCACCATTAAAGGAGATAGTAAAAAACCCAAAGAAAGTACTCATCTAGAGCAATTAAGAAAAAGAAAAAAATGAAGAAGAAAACAATAAAGTCAAAAACTCTGTACAGGGAATTAATGAAGATTATTAACATAAAAATTGTGGAAAATAATATATGGGCCTGTAAACCAGTTCATTGAAAAGGCAAGTGAGGCAGATAAACTTCTCATTGGCTTAATTAAGAATTAAACAGGGAGATCAATATATTAAAAATCAAGAAATATTAAGGTGGTAAAAAAAAGAAAAGAAATATTAAGGTGGTATAAATACAAATATAAATGTGATCAAGAGATTACTGCATATGTTTTATAGTAACGTTTTGAAAACCTGGAGCAAAAAAGTGATTTCCTAGGAATTTGTAAATCATTATAATTGACCTCAAAGAAATAGAAAATATGAATAAACCAAATCCACTAAAAGAGACAGAACACATGATTAAGTAGCTACCATTAAAATAGGCACCAGAAAAAATAGATTCACAACTGTTCTAACCCTTAAAATAATTTCAATATTATTTAAAATATGCTACTCCCTTGAAAATACATCATCTAAATTTATTTTATGAAGCTACAGAGCTTTAAAGCTAAAACCTAGCCTAATGCTAATTAGAAAATTGTGGGCTACTACGCACACACACAGAGAATCAAGCAGTGAAACTATAAAGAAAATAACAGATTTATTCCTAGAAATTCATAGGTAGCTCAAACTACTGGTCAGTCTGCCATGCCAACAAATAAAAGTGTAAAAACCATAGGATTATATCAACACATGCTGAAAAAGCTTTTGATAATAATTAGAAACTTTACTAAATAAAATCAGCATTAAGTAAAAGAACTTACTAGCATCAGAATTCTAGAGCACATATGATGCACAAATATCTATGAGGAAAAATACAAGACCATTTAACTTTTGGTAGTATTTTAGGCAAAAATAGCCAGTATAGCCATTTTCACATTTTCTTAAATGCTCTGGAAGATTCAGTATGAAAAGAAGTCAAGGTAATTGCTTAAAAATAAGAGTGACAAAAACAACATTAATAGAATCACTAAGAAAACCGGGTAAGGTGGTTGGTTATATATAAGAAAAGATATTCAAGGGTCATTATGCTTTCACTATACTGGCAATAAAGACAATTATTTTTAAGAGAGAGTTTGTGCACAGGTAGAGGGAGGGGCAGAGGGAGAGGGAGAGAATCTCAAGCGACTGTGCACTGAGCATGGAGCCCAACAACACAGGGCTCAATCTCACTCTCATGACCCTGAGGTTATGACTCCAGCAGATATCAAGAGTCAGATGTTTAACTGACTGAGCCACCCAGGCACTCCTAAAAATCTTTTTATTTTTATTTTTTTTAAGATTTATTTATTTTAGAAAGAGAGAGAGTGTGAATGGGGTGGGGAGCGGCAGAGGAACAGGGAGAGGGAATCCCTACCAGCCTCCATGCTCAGTGGGAACCTGACCAGAGGCGCTCAATCTCATGACCTGGAGATCAGGACCTATGCGGAAATCAAGAGTGAGATGCTTAACAGACTGAGCCATTCAGGAGCCCTCCTAATAACCATTTTAGAATTAACAAAATTTCCATTAGTGTCAGGTACAAAAATTATAATTTAAAAATCATTTTAACCATAGAAATCATGGTATCTACATAAAACTATAAAATCAACAGATTAATAATTTAAATTTAATTTTAAGTAATATCTTAACTGACATTTTAACTTACATTTCTAAATTACGCAATTACACTTGGACATCCAACAGGGACTTTGGAATAAAATCCTATAAGGTTAATGTTTATAAAGTAGAAAAGATGGCAAAAGAGAACCTGATAAGAATTTATCCAAAAGAATACCAGAAAGGGGGGCAGCCCCGGTGGCTCAGCAGTTTAGCGCCGCCTGCAGCCCAGGGTGTGATCCTGGAGACCCTGGATCGAGTCCCACATCAGGCTCCCTGCATGAAGCCTGCTTCTCCCTCTGCCTGTCTCTGCCCCTCTCTCTCCTCCCTGTGCATTCTCATGAATAAATAAATAAAATCTTAAAAAAAAAAAAAAAGAATACCAGAAAGGGGAAATTTATTTAACAGGTCTTAGAACGTACTATAAAACCAGCATCATCTAATAGATCTGGTGTTGTGTAAGAAGAGAGATGGAATGTGAGTTGCAAGAGAGCAGGGATCATTTTGGGTTCACTTGTATATTCTGAGCACATAGAAAAATGCTCAAGAAATATTGCCTGAATTCATTTATGAAATAGATCGCAGAATTTGTATAAAGTACTTAGAAATGGATCCCAATATACATGATTTATGAGAATTAAAAGACATTTAATTGAAATATGATAGTAATACAAATCCTAAGTAATTTTTATTGTAAAATCATTCATGTTTCCTGGCACCATACTTGTGTGTGTATTTGTATAGTATGTGTATCTCTATCTCTAGATCTATAATTGAATCACCCTAGAAATTCCACTTGTGTGCTTTACCAAGAGCAACCCCTACCCTCTTCTCTAAAAATAACTTCTCTTGATCTTAAAACTGTAGATTTGTTTTTCCATAGGAATGTCATTAATCTTTATTTGAAATGATAACAATAAATGTATTCTATACTAATATAATCAACAATAATAATGATAATAGTAGTAATTATTATTAGCTTACCTTCTCAACTCAAAAGGTCCTTAGGAATTTGGGCCAAATAATCATCATATTCACAATGACAGCTCATCAATTTTGTGTACTTACTGTGAGTTAAGTGCTTTATACTCATTTTCTTATGTTTTTTTAAAAGATTCTTTTTGTTTTGTTTTGTTTTTAGGAGTACTTGAGTGGCTCAGTTGATTGAGCATCTGACTCTTGATTTCAACTTAGGTCATGATCTCAAGGTCATGGGATTGAGCCCCTGCCTGTCCCTCTCCCTTTGCTCCTCCTCCTGCTCTCTCTCTCTCTCTCTTATATAAATCAAATCTTAAAAAAAATAAAAAGGAGGTTTTTTTAACATAATTTCTACACTCAACATGGGGCTCAAACCCATAGCCGTGCGATCAGGAGTTGCAAGCTATACTGACTGAGCCAGGTACCCCTCATTTTCTTATTTGAGTAACACAAAGCTGTATTGAATAATACTGTTATTTTGCTTAAAACATATATAATTTGAGGCTTATAGAGATGAAGTAGTTTTCCAAAGACACCCAGCCAAGGGGAATTAGAGCCATGACTCAAACCCATTTCAGTATGACCATCCATGACCTCCTCATGTTTCTACACTACAAGATGCTATTAGGATTGAATCCAATGATGAGTATAAAGTATTTAGCATACAACCTGCTCCAGAATAGGTGCTTAGTACACACAGAAGCACAATGGTAAGGACAAAGTCATGTAGTCTTCACAATGATGTTGCCGGGTAAGTTTATTAGCCTCAGGTTTACAGATGCGGGAGAAAAGGAGGCTCAGGGAGGGTAAGTTACCTGCTGAGTTTGCACAGCTTCATGGTGAAGGCAGAGTCCAACTCAGTCATTTCTCTCCAAAGCCTGTGTCCTTAATCTCTGTGCAGACATGGGTTCACCCACAACTGCAGGGCGGCTTTACGCAACCCATCCTACCTCTCTGTGCCTTGGTTGAATAATCAGTATTTTTGAGAGCCATAATCTCTGCTCTATTTATCCAGGAGGAATGTATAAGAAAGTTGAAGGAGCTTTGAAATAAGAACATCATAATGCAGATGGTTGCTTATGTTTCCCCTAGCAATCCACAAGGTGGCGAATATAACAATCAGGTCACCATTACCTCCAACAAATAGTCATTTCAGACTTAAGAAGAGAATTGTGTGCTTTGACACATTCTCCTATAATGGTTTCATAAAATGTTTAATTTTCCTGAAAATGGGTTTTATCTGCCTGGTGAATGGTTCTTGTTTCCTTATTTTCACAACATTAATGACAGAAAAGCAGAGCAAGCTATTTTTTGTCATTTTGGAAGATAGAGGGGGGATGGATAACAGAGACATAGAGAGAAAATGAATGCCTTCATGATTCCATTATAAGCAGTCACTTTAAAAGCAAGAATCTCTATCTACCAACTTCTGGGACTCCGTGAATCTTTGCATGGAGAAGAGAGCAAAGTCAATTCAGAAGATCCCAAGTCAAACTACACTACCATATCTGCCAAGGGGAAGTTTCTCTACCAATTACCGCATGGCCCCTTGGTTCTCTAGTGGTCATGAGGCCCCATTGGATTCCAAACTCCAGCTAAATGCTTCATGTCTACTTTTTCCTGCCCCTGTAATTCTCTTTCCCAAGTATCACCCTTGATGGATCCTGTTTGACCTCTCTCTTGTGTCATCTCTTACTCCACTTATCAAGAACTACTTCAAAACCACAGGTTCCTCAAAACTCTCTGTATCCTCAAGCGTGTCATTCCTCATTTCCTTCACCTGCATTTTTATTTTCATTAATGGCATATTTTCTCTTTTCCATGGCAAAATCACCTTTTCTCATTTTAAAACTGTAATAATAAAATATATCCTATATCCGTTTAACAATACATAAGAAATATGTAAGTAGATTATAAATAAAAGCGCTATCAAAGCTCTTCTCATCCCACTTCCATCTGCCAAAGTACCCTGTTTTAATTTTTTTAGCTCATAGTTTTCCAAAAATTTTATATGCATTGAAACCTTCCCTGAACTCTGAAGGTACTTTGAAATTAAAACCACTATTCTGGCTATGGATGCATATTTTAGGTAATAACAAGGGTTATAAGGAAAAATAAAGTCAGGAAAGGGGATCAAATTGATAAGAGCAAACCCTGCCTGGGGAGGCAATACCCACATAATGGAAACGGGATTGTTCCTGGAAGTGAGTTATAGAAGTTCAGGGAAAGAAAAATTGGGGGTCTCAGGGAATAAAAACTACTTTAGAGGACAGTTATCTGTCAAGACTAGCACTGCAGAAGGGAAAGATGTACTGAGATGTTAACTGTGGGCATACAGGTAGGTATAGATAATAAGCCAGGTGCCTCGGTGGTTCAGTCAGTCAGTTAAGCATCTAAGTCTTGATTTTTGGCTCAGGTCATGATCTCAGGGTCATGGAGATGGAGCCTAGCATCCTGGGCCATGCTGGGTGTGGAGCCTGCTTAAGATTTTCCCTTTCCCTTTCCCTCTGCCCCTACCTCTGCCACACTGTCTCTCCCTCTCTGTCTCTCAAAAAAGAAAATGAGGGAGGAAGGGAGGGAGGGAGGGAGGGAGGGAGGGAGGGAGGAAGGAAGGAAGGAAAAGCTCAACTACAGGAGAAGAGATGAAGGCAACAAGAAGGGTCTAACAAGGAGACTCTCCATCTCTTCCCCATCCCATTGGCTGCAGACCCCAACTACTCTAACTCAACAGTACTTCTTATTCCCTTCATTCTCTCAGTGACATCATTCTCTAGGCCCAGTGTATTCAGCTCTTCGTGGTTGTGCCCTGGATCCATGTGTATTTTTTGAAAAATGAATATCCATTTATATGTCATGCCAGTATTTACTCCTGAGAACTGCTCCAAACATACTGCTCTCTTAACACATGTACACACATGTACACACTTGTATACTCACACATAGACATGTATTTGCACAAACAGACGTATGAAATGAATACATATGTATGTATGTATGTATTTCAACTCTCTTTGGATATTCACATTAATTAAAAATAGTATGCTCTTGGGGCATCTTATTTATATTTCTTTTTCTTTTTGGTAAAAGCTGCTGATTTAATCGAGGAGGTTGAAGACTTAGCTCTCTTATCATACTCCCAAAACCCACCTCCCTACTCTCCTGAGTAAACATACCTTAGATTCATTACTGCATGGAGCTGCCTTACAATGTGGAGATACTTTATATTATTTGACTATGTAGATAATGTTCTCAGCTGCATTATATAGTTTACTATGATTACATTTTCTAGCTTTTCCCCTGGGTAATTGAGAATTGCTGGTTTGTTTGGCTTTTTTTTATTTTTTCATTTACTTAGTTTTCGGGTATTATTTTATCCTGAACTTTCCCAATAAAACTAACCATAGACCTCTTAACTATAATCAAACACCACAGTGTGAAAGTATGTATTTAGAAACATCTCCCTCTGGAATTCTTTGGCCTGCCCAATACTGGACTTAGCCCTTTTCTAGTTGGAATTCAGAAAATTGTCTGGGAATCACTTTTGTAATTTTATAATTGCCTTATTCTTTTTTCTGAATTGAATCTCCTGTTTAAGATTCCACAGCTTCTCTTTCTTGGCTTATACTCTTGAATATTAGAGGCTATCTTCAATATCTTCTTGCACAGGAGGTATATCTTTGAGCTTGTGCTTATCTAAAAATGTCTTTATTCTTCTCTGATATATGGTGATGGATTATCTGTATTTAAAATCTTATGTGTTGCTGGAAATAATTTCCCCGCAGAATTTTGATAGGATGCTTCTGTAGTCTCCTAATTTCTGTGGTGCCAATGCCATTCAGATACTTGATCATTGTATGTGGTTATGAGGTTACATTGGGCACAAGAACGATGTTTCTCTTTATGAAAGTTGCTAAGGACTCTTATTTTTCCCTGCATCCTTGAAAATTTACTCCAAAGTATCTTAGGGTGCGTATTTTTTTTTCATTGTTTCAGATGAAAACTTGTTGGAATGCTTCAATTTTTTGGAGATTTATAATCTTCAAATTTATAATCTAACCCAGCTATTTTTTTAATTTTACACTAAAAAAATACTCAAAGCTTATTATTTTTGAATTCTCTTATTTATTTTGTAACAGAACACGCTCCAATTCCAGTAAGGATACCAATCAAATGTGCATATGTGTATGCCCGATTATTTCCATTTCCCTGTAGCCCTCCTACCTAGTCTCTCTGCATCAACTCTTATCCATGTAGAGTCAACTTTTAATATTGCAGTCAGAAGGATCCTTTAAAAATTGATCTGTCTATAGAGAAATGATTTCTTCAGCCATCAAATCATCACCACCAAAAAGGCAAGCAATGCAAAAATGTGTAGAGTAAAAAGTGAGAAATTACCTAAAATTCCACCACTAGCAACAACTGTCATTACTATTTGGTGGTTTTTTGCTCCAGACACCTCTCTAAGGATGACATAGATGTACATATTCCTATCCAAGGACTATATAGAAATACAGATTAATAGGAAAACAAATAAATAAAAATGTGATACTGTTATGGATGGTGTTTTAGAATAAAGTGACAAATTTAGTTTTACTTGAATTTAACATTAAAATAAACATACTGAAATAAACATGAAAAAAATGACAAATGTCAAATAGATATTTTTTCACCTCAAGGAGATATTAGCATCTAAAATATCTCTAGAGTTCAGGGAAAAAAGTAAGAAGACATTTTAAGTTATAAAAATCTTTTTTAAAAAATGATACATTTCCCTTTTAGCCCTATCTATTGACTCCCTGCTATAGGGAAGTGAGCGCCCCCATACTCTCCTTTTCTGTCTCCAATCCTTGCTCTCTTATATGCTATTATTAGTAAGGCTTACAAAATTTACATATTCTGGCCTGAAACCACAATTTTCATCATTGTTTCATTTTAATTGTATATTGAGTAGGAATCTGAGTTCACCCCTGATCCTGTTCCCATGGCTTCCTCATTTTAAATTACTTTTTCATCATTTATCATTTTGTTTACCTGATTTCATCTTCCAGAAGCCTTTTGTTTTTAAAAACTTTGATAATATATTTTCTTTAACCCCATCTACTCAAGATATTGTTATCACAACATATAATAGATGCAAAATTATTAGTTATTAATGCAATTTCTTTTTACAGTCTGTTTTTCCTATTTCCTCAACTCCAAAGTTGAGTGTGTGTTGTATCGGCAGAGCACATTTCAGACCCACTAGCCATAGTTCGAGTGTTCAGTAGCTACAGATGGTCAGTGGCTACAGCACTGGGAAAGCACAGCCTTGGACTTTCTCCTTTCCTTTCTCTCTCTTGTCCACTTCCTGTCCACTTGTGATTCCATCTCAGTAGTTATCCCAATGGAGGGGTTCTGTCCTTGATGGGATACCTGCAGTGTCAGCTTGCTTATCCATTTTTGTCTATTTCTTTCCACTTTTTACTTTGAGATAATTGTAGATTCATGTGCAGTTGTAAGAAGTAGTACAAAAATTTTTCAAGGAAGAGATTAAGGGATCCTCTGTGCCTTGAGTCTGTGCATGCTTTAGAATGTCTGTATTCTGCTTTTATCCTTTCCAAACATGATATTATGTCTCTCGTATGTTTAAAATTCTGCCTTAGCTCCCAAAGTACTCAGTAAAATGAGTATCCTTATCAAGGCTAACATCCAACATGTGACTGACTGACCATTGGACACCACTCTGCTTTCTTCACTACCATCAACTCATTCTAAGCCATTGTCATCCTACTTTTAAGACCTTTAACTTTTCCCTCCACTCACTCCCATCCACCCGTCCACTTCTATGAGCTATGCATGTGACCTACTTCCTTATCTTTTTCAAGATTTTGTGCAAACATTGCTTTCCCAGTAAAGTCTATCCTGACTACTCTAAAATTAATTGCCCCTTCCTACCTAATCAACATTCACACTCCCTTGCCATGATGGTTACTTTATTTTCTTCTTTTCCAAGGCACTTTGGACTTTCTAACATGGTATATAATTTACCTATTTATGTTTTTGTTTCTGTGTTTACTCCCATAAACAGGAAAATTCTGACAATAACATCTTCAATTTTTGCTACATGAATTTTAACAATGTTTATGCAATTATTCCTACTTTACAGATGAGGAAACTGAGCTTCCTGTAGTTGAAAAGACTCGATCATGAGATTGATATTAGTGAAATTGAATTTAACCTCAGGTTCTTCTGGCTCCACAACCCATATTCTTTTGATTCTTCTGAAAGGGATTCAAAGTTTATTGACTGAAAGAACAAATGGTGATAATGTACAACTCTGATTTTCTACTGTTGAACACCGAATCTCCTTTTTACTACTTCTTAACACAAATGACTTGTTCTGGATATAATTCTAGTGAATTTAGGCAGTGAGGAATCAACACCATTTCAATAAACTAGACATTGACATTTTTTGAATTGCTGTCTATTTTACTCCACTTTACTGGGTAATCACCACTCTGTCCCATAATTCTGTGAGGTTTCCCACTGTCATCAATCATTCCTCCTCTGTTCATTGTATTGCCGCCCTCACTTGGGGGCCCAGCTGCCAAATAAAAGGTCGTTTAATGGGTCCTTACTCTTTTGAGCACCATCCAAAGCTTCCTCTTCAATCAGCTTCTCAGGGAGAGATCCATGTGGGGGCAGAGAGACAGGTCACTTCAGCTCTGTTTCCTTGGCAACTCATACATGAACGTGAACTTAGCCCACGACCTTGGACATAATGACCCCTAATCACATCATCTATGCCCCTCAGGACTCAGTGACTCACATGGCCATTTTCTGTGACCTGTTTTAATGGCACAGCTTTCAAAAAGGTAGACTTCCTACCTCAAGCAGGCAGGGCCAATCAGCAATTACTTTAGGGCAGAAACTTAGAACAGAAAGGGTCTTTGCAGGAATGCTAAAACAGCAGTAGATAAAATATGTAACTAGAATCCTGGATGCCAAATAGACCATACTTGTTAGAATATTTCAGCTCTTAATTAATCTTGACTAAATTCACTCTGACCTTGCTCATTTCTCAATCCCATACAAAGATAATGTGGATGAGACTATGTCTAAGGAGCAACCTTTGGAGGAACAAAGAATGTCAAGAATGTCAGGATAAGTAGAAAGAGGACACATTATAAGGTCAAACTTAACTGTCTTCAAATGTGACAGATCTCAAAATGAGAAAGAAAATTTAGGGTTGGACTGACGCCTATAAGTATAATCACCAGAAAAATAGTTAGATGCAAGCATCTCCTCTTTGGGAGGCTCCTTGTTGAGTCAAGACAGAATTTGGATAACAATGCTGCCTTTTACTGTGTGACTATGTTTGCAGATGTTGGTTTTCCTGAACTTATATTTTCTTCTTTATAAAATAGTGGTAATATTGGTATTCCCTCAATCAACATTTACTGAAACTCTATTGTGTCTTCATAGGAATAGTGTATGAATTAAATACATAAGTTCATAGAAAGCACGTAACTCAGTGCCTCATGCATGGCATGTACCCTAAAAGTGATCATCACTGTTGTTGCTATTATTATTTTCCAATCCATTACAAAAAAAAAAAAAAAAAAACACATTCCTAAAAGCCAGCATGCTAAAGAAGGTTGCTTTAGAAGGTTTCTTCACCTCCACTACCATCAGCTCATTCTGAGCTATTGTCATCATACTTTTTAAGACCTATGACTTTTCCCCCCACTCACTCCCATCCACCCATCCACTTCTATGAGCTATGCATGTGACCTACTTCCATACCTTCTTCAAGGTTTTGCACAAACATTGCTTTCCCAGTAAAGTCTATCCCAGTGAAGAGGTATAAAGCTTTCTGTCACTGGCCAAATACTCATAGGCATATGGGAATGGGATATGAGGTCTAGTCCTAGTTAGTAGCAGAGGTTCAAGTGTTAAGATTATAGGTTAAGTGTTAATAGTTTCTGAAGACTCATTCCAATGGGAAGGTGCCATTATTCTGTGACATTTAGATTTTCCTCACATTGACAATGGTTGAAGTGAGAGTCTGCTTCCTTTTTCTGTCAGTAAGTATGAAGTAGCACCATCCAGTGTCACCAAAACAAACTGAAAGGAATATCCCAGGCATTGTCTTTATGTTATCCCTAAGCCTTTAGCATCTGAGACTCATAAATTCTATCTAGCTCAATTTTTCATTTGTTTGTCTTATGTATATCCCCACATACACCCTTAATTTCTTCCCTTCATAGTTTACTTTATCCAATATCCAATTCTCAAAAGACAAAAAAAAAAAAAAAGAAAAAATATTGTGAATGTTGAAGCCTAAATACTGTCTTCTCTTCCCAGTTTCCAAGTGGAATTGATTTCTTTCTTTTAAAAAAAAAAATTTATTTGAGAGAGAGAGAGTGTGAACATGAACCAGGCAGGGAGGTACAAAGGGAGAAGCAGACACTTCGCTGAGCAGGGAGTCTGATGCAGGGCTCCATCCCAGAAACCTGAAGATCATGACCTGAGCCAAAGGCAGATACTTAACAACTGAGACACTTGGTGCCCTGAAATGAATTTCTTGTTCCCTCATGGACATGTTCATTAATTTGGCACCTAGTCCTCCACCTCTGCTCTGTGCCAAGAGCTGTGTAGAGTATGGAGAATATAGAGGGAAGACCACCTACCTTAAGACTATTGCAGAACTTTGGCTCTACTGGGAGAGGCAAATATACAAAAAAGTTACATAAGCAACTAACTTTGCCCACATGGAATGCCATGCAGCAATACTAAGTAAAGAGACTAAATTCATACCTGCCCACATCGCTACATCTCAACTACTTAGATGAGTGGGAAAAGGAGGTATGATGTTAGTATACTTTGTTATCTTACTACGGATTTGTAGGTATAGGCAAGAAATACTAGAAACCAAATTCAAGATAGTACATAACTCAAGGTGGGATTGGAAATGAGAGTAAGAAATGGAATCTAGCAGAAGCACATGAGAGCTTCAACATTTTTAGGAAAATTTTATTTCTTACTTTGGAAGATGAATATATGAAATATATATATATATATATATCCCTACAAAAAGATATTACAGGTTGTAAAAAGTGCTTTAAAGGGCACTATGATATTAAATCAAAGTCGGAAGTACCTGATCTGAAAGAGGCCATATAATAGGAATGGCTTCTCTGTATCTCTGTGGAAACACCCATCAGAAGGAATTAACCAAATAGAGTGCAGGAGTGAGGATCACTTTGCTAAATGTATCTATTTCTTACTAACCACCTTGTTTGCATTTTGATATAAATTTCCGACCCAAAACCTCTCCTCAATTGAAACAGGAAGCCCATTAGACACTGGAGTCTTATTTGCTAGAGCACTGAGCAAAAATTTTGTTATGTTGAATGGATACTAATAAAAGTAGAGGTCTAAGATCTCATGTAATGTGAAGATCATGAATATGTTTATTATTAAACATATGTGTAATTTCTATTCATACTTCATTGAGAACTAGTCCAAGCTCATGAGATTTTAAAAGTAGTCCTTGGGGCAGCCTGGGTGGCTCAGTGGCTTTGCGCCACCTTCAGCCCAGGGTGTGATCCTGGGGACCTGGGATTGAGTCCCATATTGGGGTCCCTGCATGGAGCCTGCTTCTCCCTCTGCCTGTGTCTCTTCCTCTCTATCTCTGTGTGTGTCTCTCTCTCATGAATAAATAAATAAAATTAAAAATAAATAAATAAATATAAAATAAAATAAAATAAAATAAAATAAATAAAATAAAATAAATAAATAAAATAAAATAAAATAAAATAAAATAAATAAAATAAAATAAAATAAAATAAAATAAAATAAAATAAAATAAAATAATAAAATAAAATCAGTCCGTATTTGGCAGTTCTCCACCGTGACTGGAACATCCAATATTTTATCTGGGTTTCCAACAAAGTGATGAGAATGCCTTTGGATCATGCCCTTCCTTCTGTGTGAAATATACTTTCTTCTTCATCTTTCACCCAGTAAATTCACGCTATTCTTTAAGATTCTGGTCATATGCTTCTGTCTCTATGAAGTCTTTACTTATCAGTTCAGTACAAAGATGGAGCTCCGTCTCATACACTCCTTGCAACTCTGTGACATCCCTTGCCATAAGCTTCCTGGGTACAGATTGGTTAGCATAGTTCCTGGGCCATTATAGACAACCAATACATTATAGCCATTATCATGGCTAAAGGATGTTCCCTGCCCTCAAAAATTGTACACCCCATCAGGAGAAGTAGTAAAGACACAGGTGCTACACAATACAGTTTAATCCAATTCTATATATATCCCACAGACTAACACATCAGTGTTTGGCACATAGCAGCTGCTCAAATATAAAAGAGGGAAATTAATAAATAAATCTGTGAAATCACCAACATACGAATTGTGTTTGTCTAGCCCATTGGAGATCTCAGCCTTACAAGCATCCACCTTGTACCCCAAGGGGTGGAGTTATTTATTGTTTACATAGGCCAGCTCTTTGACAAACAAACAAAAGTCTGTGCTGGCTTCATTAAGAAGGATGGATATAAAGCAACAACATGTCTGTGCTGAGCCATTGAAAGTGAAATGGGATAATTGCCGTGGTTACAATGAGGCTGATCAAGCTGAGAGAAACAAGTTTCAAATTGTTCCAATCAGTCCTAATCCAGCAGAGTTATTAACAGTGCTCTACCCTGGTGCGACTGCATCTGCTAACTCGAGATAATGATTTATATCTCAGTTTATGAAAGTTCCAATTTGTCCTAATTCAATAAGTGAAACCCAGCAAGGCAGGCAGGAGACATATACTGCACTATGACTGGAATCCCCATTTCATTCTCCTCTTCCCACCACCCCCAGACTGTAATGGCTAGATGTGTACCTGCCTGCCAAGCACTTTCCCTTGTAGACCTAACCTGAGGGAGGCAGACTGACATGTTGGAGTAGAAGTTTTTGATCACACCTAGGGTTGAAAGATGTGGCAATGAAGAATGTTTTGAACAAAAACAACAAGCCAAATGTTTACAGTTAGAAGTATCCTGGAGACCCCCGAGTCCAGGAGTCCTTAATCTGGAAAATGCGTGCTCTAGATTAGAAAACAGTGATTCCATGAAAGCTGCTTGTGTGTGTGTGTGTGTGTGTGTGTGTGTGTGTGTATGTGAGTGTCTGCATGTGTGCATGCTACATGTATGCAGTTTTTCACTTCTGGGGGGAAAATCCAGAACTTTCATTAGATCCCAAATTGTCCCTGTAACCTAACAAAGTTATGTACCACTGACTGGTCTAATCCATTGACTGTAAAAAGCTAAGCAGAAAGTGGGATGTTAGGATAATGTCCCTACATCGATAATAGCAAGAAGGAACTGGGAATAGATTACAGGAATTCCTAAGACAGCCAGAAACTAATATCCATGTTTGACCTCAGAACAAAATGTGACTTCAGCCAAGTATGATTTCCTACACAACATTTCTTCTCACCTAATCTTCTCATTCTGTGGCAATGCTGCCCCTCCATTCAGACAGCCATGTGTCTTCTTCATATCCAAACATATTTTCTGTGAAAGGTCTGTTGATAGGTGTAGAAACAATCATGGTACCATGGAAAGGATCCTGTACTTGCTTTAGCCTCTAGTACCATCAGGCATGGAGTGATACAAATGAAGTACGTATTTATTTAATGAATAAATAAGCTGACCATCATAAAACATTGTCAGTGGACTTTATGGAGATTCATTTTGACTATTGGAAAAATGAAGAGATTGGTCTTTGTTATGTTTCAGATCCCTTTGTTTTGCTGTTTGATGGTAAAGATAGCCATTTGCTTGATATCTCATTTCCCACTATTAAAGAAAAGATATACATGCCCCTTTTCAAGGGATTCCTTAAATGTCCTCTAAAACTGGCCAGACTCTAGGATCTGAAGGTACAAAGGTAAGTTAAAAACAGATTTTTCAGGGCACTGTATGGCTCAGTCTGGTAAGCATCTGCCTTTGGCTCAGGTCATGATCTCACCCTGGTGAGACTCTTAAGCCCCACTTTGGGCTCCCTGCTCAGCAGGGCATCTGCTTCTACCTCTTCCTCTGTGCTCTCTCTCTTGCTCAAATAATTACAATCTAAAAAAAAAATTTCTTTTTTCTTCAAAGGGTCTCACAGACTATGGAAAAAGTCCAACATGTAGACAAAAGTCAAGAAGCCTACTTACAACTAGTGAGGTCACAGATTGAGTGGAGTGTTACGATAGCATGGGAGAAAGAGCTTGAGTAATTTTGGGGGCAATAGTAGAATTGGGAGACCAACATCAACTCAGTCACAAGAGTAAGTTAATATGAATTTACCAGACACAGTAGTGGGAAGGATAATCCATAAAACTAAAATGACTCAAGCCAAAGAATGACATTGTGGAAGCTCATGACACATCACTGGAATGGTGAGTAACATAGTGTCATCCTAAGATATTGCTTGGCATTTAAATGAAAGCTCAATAAATACGTTGAATTAATGAGGAAATAAATGGCTAAGTATAATTATTAACAGGAATAGCTAACATTTATTGAATTATTCTCAGTGTCAGACTCAATACTAAATATTTTCCAAGTTTTATATCACTTACTTTCTTACAACAGCCATATGAGATAAACATTGTTATGATTCTCATTTATAAATGAATTTATGGAAGCTCAGAGAAGCAGAGGAATTTCTCCAAGGTCACATAGCCAGTGTCAGGTCCAAACTTTGGTTGTGGTGTGGCTTCCTGACTTTAAATTCTGTGCACTTAATTTAATTCCCTGTAAAGTATAGGATGCATTGGAAAAGGAGAGTGGAATGATAAATACCTAGGAAGATACATTACGGTCATATTATGAAGGAATTTGAATGCCAAACTTGGAATTTAGATTCCATTCTCTTAGCAAAGGAGAGCCGTTTAGAGTTTTTCAAACATGGGCAAGGCAGGATCTAAGCCATGTTTTAGAAAGACAGCTGGAGGGTTGCGAGACACAGGCTGAAATGTCATGAGCCTATATGGTGCAGAACCATTAGGGAGACACATAAATAAATCATCTTCTACATATTATTCTGCACTCTGTTTTTATTTTAGCAAAAACAGAGCCTGCATATAGTGCTACATCAACACATCTACATCTGCCTCAGTCATCATTGTTTTTGGATAAAAGTATTTTTATTTAAAACAATTTTAAATGTAGAAGGTATAAAAAATACAATCCTAACATGCATGCTCATCATGCATTTTCCAATTGTCAATTCATCATCATATTTTTTCACTTAGACCCCCCAATTTCTGCTGTATTTTGAAGCAAATTCTATTCCTGACTTTATATTATTTGCTCACCCAATATTTCTATATAAAACAAGAACTCATTATTGAAAAAAAATACTATTATTATAATTGGTAAACATGACTTTAGTTTTTAAATATAATACAATATCCAATTGAACATTCTAATGTCCCTACCTCAATCATTTTGAATGACAAGGGATGGTTATACAATATTTCATGTAACCAACCTCTATTAAATGGAAATTTATGGTATTTACAATATCCAAATGCTCAAAAGAGACAACCTACAAGCATTATTGGTATGAAATTCACATTTTCTTTAGCAACATGAGTCTGGCAGTTTATTAGTATTCTTGGGACATTTTGATATTGACCAATGGAGGTTTCACATTATCTATGTCTGTTCTCATCTTCCCTCTCCTAATCTAGATTCTCGAAACAGAATTCCTTAAACTATAACCCAGGCTAAATTCCACCTGCCTTGTTTTGTTTTGTTTTGTTTTGCTTTGTTTTTGTTTTTGGTGCCATTAGACCTTGCGATGGCTTTGGCATTTTAAGATTTTGGCATAAATAAATCAAAAGAAGAAGAGTATCTTGTGACAAGGGAAAATTATATGAAATTCAAATTTCAATGTCTGTTAGCAGTTTTATTTTAAATCAGCACAATCACGCTCTTTAGCATATTGTTTAGGGCTGCTTTTGTCCTACAACAGCTGAGTTGAACGGTTGCAACAAAGACATTATAGTGTACAAGTTCCTACACAATATCCTTGATTTTGTCTCTAGGCCCATAAGGCTTAATATCATTAGTGGTGATGAGATTCATCTAGAAAACTCCTGTAAACACAGATTTGGGGGACCCACCCTGAAGATTCAGATTTAGTAAGTCTGGGGTAAAACCTTGAATTTGAATTTTTTAGAAGCTCCCAGATGGTGCTGATACAACTGATCAGGGGCCATGCTTTCTCTGACCTAATAAGAAAATGAGCAGAAATCCAAGGCAAGAGAAGTGACGAGACGGTCCTAATCAGTCCCTCACTGAATCCTCTCCTAGTACCTTGCCCAAGGGTCTCATCCTCACCCCATATCTACCCAGCTGTTGCAGCCTGACCCTAATACTTGACCTGTCATTGCTTTATAGAAAGAATGAGGAAGGCAACCTGACACAAGCAGATCACGTTAACCAGGCAGATATTTATTCATTAGATGCATATCACACCTTTACTCAGAGTCTGGATCCTAAGCTTAAAATATAGATAATTACCCAGTCACAAAAATAACCGCTCTGCATCGAGCCTTTAAACAAAATGAGGGAGGAGGGCCTGAAGCACGTTGAAGGTACAAGAGAAAAAGACCCAAAAAAGTTAATAACGAAAGCCTCTATTTTAGAAAACTTGAATGTCAGTTTTCCAAAATAGAACGTTTTACCCCCATCTCCTCTCTGATCTGAATCTGATGCGCTTTTCCTTCTGCATTGCTGTTCTGGGTAACACTGCCGTTTTTAACCTTGAGAATCAGTGTGACTTAGAGAGAAAAGTATGGGCTTTGTAGAGATGGAATGAATCTTGGCTTTGTTCCTCCCAGACATGGGAACTTGGAAAAGTGATCTAAATGGTCTGAAGTTCGGTGCTAGAATGATCAGCTTGTCCCCATTCACCTAGGACATCCCCCATTTCAGCACAAAGTTCATGTTTCTAGGATCCCTTAGTCCTAGGAAAACTGGAGCGTTTGGTCACCCTGGTTGCCACATCTGTTAAGAAGCAAAAACAAACAAGCAAAGAGTCATATTGGCTCGTGCATAGGGTTGGGTAAAGGAACACAGCACCAGGCACTGAGTGAAGTGATTGTGGAAGGTAGGTCTATTCCCTCCTGTCCCCAAAACCGACTACAAATTCTGCTGTCTTACTTGAGTCCTCCTCCTCCAATACAACCCACGCCCCTTATCCTCTCATGTCTTCAGTTTTTTGTTTTTTTGGTTTTTTTTTCAAATTTATTTACCTCCTACCGCTCTGGTTTCCCATCTCCCCTGCCTCAGTCAAGTCTCACAACACTTCAGGCTAGCTCCTTACCTGAGGTGTTTAGCTGCTCTTCCCACCTATATTCTCCACCTTTCTAGTACATCTTAAAGAGAGCTCCTTCTGAACTATCAGTCAAACTATATTATTATTTGAGAGTTACACCTCCTTCTCTGACTCTCTTTATATGTCTACCTGCCCAAAACTGAAGCCCCAATTCCTTCACAGACCACTCAGAGTTGGAGGTTACTTCCTCTAAACTCCTGCTAACAGCCTGCACTCCAGTCTTACTGATACATTCACTGTTTCCCACATAACCTCAGAACTTAAATAAATGGCTGTGTGTGCATTTGCATATTACTAAAGTTGCAAAGCTTGGGCTTACTAGGATCTTCTTAAGACCAGAAAAATTAAGTAAATAGAAGTGTGCCAGTCTTCTCCAATCGCCCTTTATATTCTATCTTTGTTTGTTTTCCCGTGACCTTGCTTATTCAAGCCTGGTCCTATTTTACCTGAATGCTCAACCTTTGCTTAGCTTGCAAGGCTGTATTGCTGTGTTAGCCAGTTACACAGTCACATTTGCTTTTCTTTCTATCTTGTCTCTTCTAATCAGCTGCTCCACTAGCTGGAGGTTGGCATAAAGAAGGCGTGCTAAGTGCACATCTGTTCACATCTGGCACATAAAGGGCTGTAGGTCACATTTATACAGGCAGCACAGCTGACTTCACAGCAGTCTAGGGAAAGAAAAAACAAAACTCTGGTCTAAAAGTTCTCTGTATTTGATCAACCGCAGTAATTGGGGCATGTCCAGCTGGCATTCATCTTGGCATAGGGAATAAAGAACGAGGTGGGTTAGGATGAGGACCTGGCCATTGCCAAGACTTTATCTCTTTTTGGTTCCTTCTGGACGTGAGCGTAAACTAGTGAGAGAGACTTGTCTATCTCATCACCTTAAAGTGTGCCCTCTCTCAGTTTGCTGAGACCAGTGAATGTCACACCACTGTTTCTAAGCAGCGCTCCTAACTGTCCCCAGCTTGCAAGCATTAACAAAAGCAGGCCAATGTTATTTGAAAAACAGGCATTTTGATTGACTTTCCTCATTCTAGTCCTGGGTCTGAAATAACAGATTGGAGAATGGAAACCAAGGTTTGGGTCCTGTTGGGAAGGTCACAGCCTCCTTCTGATGTATTGGGGGATGGTGGCTGGGACCAAGCAGCAAGGTGACACTTTGGAAAGTAACCAGAAAAATACAGGCTGGGGTAGATGGAGTCCAAAGTAGATGATATATTCTCATCGTATGAGATTATCGCATACAGAAATGGAAATGGCAATTGTCTGGAAATACTTTTTTTACACAAATTTTGAAGGGACTAAATAAGATTCTATGAATCAATTAAGAATCCATATAAATAGATATCTTCTAAGGCATATTTTAATCTTGACAATTCTCTAATTTTAGGGTTTTTTCTATCAATATATCTCTGCTCCCCAAATTCTGTTGTTCTTTAATTTGTACCAATAGCATTTTCCATTCTTCCCTCTGCTGCTTCTCCCAGCTGTACTTTTCTACAGACAAAAGGCAGCTGAACTCTATAGAATATGATTTCAGCAATAAAAGACAGGACCACATATACCTTCCCTTGGGTAGTCCTAGTGTCTGACTTTGCACCAATTAAGGATTTTTTTTCTTTTTACTTGGAAAGTTTGGTCCTTGAATATTCCCATAACCTAGTAGACAGGAGACATCAGATCCAGTGGCCTTTTTCACCATTTCATCTACCAGCTATACCAAAAGATTGAGTAATCAAGGTTATTCAGAGCCAGTGAATCCAGATCTGGAGGTTGATGACCTCAACGGACAAGGATGCCACACTGCAAGCTCTTGTTTGATTAGATTGGTGATCACTGCTATTTGAAAGACAGCCATAGAGAAAATGAATCAGTGAAAGACATGACTTTGGTCCTCTATCTTTTGTTACTTGGGAAGATAGAGTGTACGTGGGCTAAACATTAGCCAATAATTGAAGCCAAAGAACGATATAAATAAATGGTTATATAGAATTCCAGAGGAGAATGGGGAGAGGTTCGGGAAATACTTATTGGAGAAAGTAGAGTATGAAGTGAGACTGAGTCACATCTAGATAGTGAGAAGCTTCAGAGAGGCTATCATATAGCCAGGAATTCACCAAGCAGAGCATAAGGAGATCGTCTGCTTTATGACACCAAAGACACAAGCAAGAAAAGCAAAAAATAGGCAAGTGGGATTACATAAAAAGATAAAAACTGGGATCCCTGGGTGGTGCAGCGGTTTAGCGCCTGCCTTTGGCCCAGGGCGTGATCCTGGAGACCCGGGATCGAATCCTGCGTCAGGCTCCCTGCATGGAGCCTGCTTTTCCCTCTGCCTGGGTCTCTGCCTCTTTCTCTCTCTCTCTCTGTGACTATCATGAATAAATAAATAAAATCTTTAAAAAAAAAAAAGATAAAAACTTCTGCATAGTAAAGAAAACAACAGAATAAAAAACAACCTAAGCAATTGGGAGACAATATTTGCAAACCACATACTTAATAAGGGTTAATATCCAAAATCTAAAAGAAACTCCTACAATACAATAGCAAAATAGATTCCAAATAATTTGATTTAAAAATGGGTGAAGAGGAACGCCTGCGTGGCTCAGTGGTTGAGCATCTGCTTTTGGCTCAGGTCATGACCCCGGGGTCCTGGGAATGAGTCCCGCATCAAGCTCCTCACAGGGAGCCTGTTTCTCCCTCTGCCTGTGTCTCTACCTCTCTGTGTGTCTCTCATGAATAAATAAATAAATCTTAAAAAATTAAAGTAAAATAAAAATGGATGAAAGGTTTAATTAGACATTTCTCTGAAGAAAATATACAAATGGCCAAGAGGTATATGAAAAAGTACTCAAGGGATCCCTGGGTGGCGCAGCGGTTTGGCGCCTGCCTTTGGCCCAGGGCGCGATCCTAGAAACGCGGGATCGAATCCCACATCGGGCTCCCGGTGCATGGAGCCTGCTTCTCCCTCTGCCTATGTCTCTGCCTCTCTCTCTCTCTCTCTGTGACTATCATAAATAAATAAAAAATTGAAAAAAAAAAAAAAAAAGAAAAAGTACTCAACATCACTAATCATCAGAAATGCAAATCAAAACCACCAGATACATCACCTCACACCCATGAGTATGACTATTTAAAAACAAAAACTAGTGCTGGAGAGGATATGGGAGAACAAGAACTCTTGTACATTGTTGGTAGGAATGTGGAGTACAGCAGCCACTACGGAAAACAGTATGGAAATTCCTTAAAAACTTAAATGAGAAATATCACATGATCCAGCAATCCTCGTACATATCCTAAAGAATTGACATCAGGATCTCCAAGAGATATTAGCACTTTTACATTCATTTCAACACTATTCACAATAACCAAGATATGGAAACAACCTAATGTCTACCAATAGATGAATCGATAAAGAGATTGTGTTACATACATGCAAGGAAAGATTATTCAGCCTTAAAAAAAGAAGGAAATCCCGTCGTATGCGACAACAGAAATGAACCTGGAGAGCACAATATACTATGTGAGATTAGACAGTCACAGGAGGACAAATACTGTATGATTCCGCTTATATAATGTATTTAAGATAAAGATATTATGTATAAAGGTATGTATTAAGATAAACTCATAGGAACAGAGTAAAATGGTAGTTGCCTGGGACTGGAAGCCGCAGGGTGGGCGTGGAGGGGTGGATGGAGATTTTTAATGAATATAAATTTTCAGTTGTATGAACTGAAGAAGGTCTAGAGATCTTTGTACAGCCTTGTACCCTTAGTTAATACGATGTTGTGCAATTAAAAGTTTAAGAGGGTGAATCTAATATTGTGCTTCTACCACCATTAAAAATAAATGTTGGGGCACCTGGGTGGCTCCGTCAGTTGAGTGTGTGTCTTTGGCTCAGGTCATGATCCCAGGGTCCTGGATGGAGCCCTGGGTCGAGCTCCCAGCTTTGCAAGGAGTCTGTTTCTCCCTCTACCTGCTATACACCTTGGATTAATACAATATTATATGTAAATTATAGTTCTCAGTAAAACTAGGAAACATGTCAGTGGGATGTAAATACAGAAGTTGAAGGGTATGGTTTGTAAGACCAATGCCACCACTTTACTGTCTGAGAACTTACTATGTTGCAACTTTTTTGCCTTGAAAACGGGAGTAATGATGTAATATCTTTGCAAATATTTTAGGGAGACATTAAATAGAACACAGTTAAAGTGTAAGTAATAATAGTAGAGCACTCTGAAAATCTGAACTTAGTGGCTAAATATATAATCCCTGGAATCAAATTGTTTTATGTACTAAATTAGTTTTCTTAACCGAAATGTAGCTGACACATAAAAAAATGCACAGTGGACAATCTTACATGTACAAATAGATGAATCATCTTTTACAGATCAAGAAGAAAAGTACAGAAAGCTAATTAGGTGTATGGGGCGGGGGAGACTTAAGTAGACATTTCAAAATAGCAGATGTGTTCAAGCTCATTCACTATTAAGGAAATACATATTAAAACCACAAAGTGACACCACGACACGGGTGCCACTCTAACAAAAAAAAAAAAAAAATGTACGATCCTGATGTTAGTAAAGATGAAGAGAAGTTGGAACTTGTGTCCATAGCTGATGAAGGTGTATGTTCTTACAAGTACTTTGAAAAACTGTTTAATAGTGTTTGCTGAAGCTGATCATATACATAGCACCCCCTATGACCCGGCAGTTCTGCTCCTAGGAAATGCATACATTTATGTACTCCCAAAAGACACATAAAATAATATTTGTAGTAGTGGAATTATTTTAAACCTCAGTGCATCTAAAATAACCAACAGCAAAGGAATGGATCAAGTGTGCCATATTCCTATAACAGGATACTACGTAGCCATCAACAAAGTATTGCTAAATGCAACAGGAAAGAATCCCTAAAATGATGATAATAATGATTAATTAACATAGAGGGAAAAAGCCAGATATAAAGTTTAGCTTACTATACAGTAGCCATTTATGTAAACTTCAAAAATTTCTGAGGCTCGGGTTATGTTCAATTTTCTGATCTTGGAGTTGGTTTTATTTTTTTCTTCTACCTGTTGGTTTGATTATGAAAATTCAGATTGGCTTTTACATCCTTTAGCTTTAACTCCTATTAATTGTGTATATTTGGACATATTTTTAACTGGGCTCAGTTATCTAAACTTCACTGGATCATTGAAGTATCAGATGACATATGTAAGACATATACATAACTTTTGTTATTATTATTATTATTAACAAAACGTGAATTTGCACCATTCCTGAGCATTTCCTATCTACAGAAATTGAATGCATGCCAGCAAACCTTGGCATGTTGAGCAACCCACAAAGTTAAGCCTGTCTGAGACTTTGGGGAGGTGCTGTGCTTGGTGACACCACCTCGAGCATAGGACAGCACCCTCCTCACCCCTGGCGGTTCCCCTTTGACTCCGCTTGTGAGCCTGTCTTCAATCCCTTCCAGCTCTGCTTGTGGAGTGCTGCCCAGGTGTGAGGCATTCAATCTCTAGCCATAAGGGAGCTATGAAAGCAGAGGACATTAAATATTTATCAGGATCATCTATTTTGACCTTTATTTTTCTTAAAACTTATCTGCAGGCCAGCCAGGGAATGCAGAGGGTGATGTTATGTGAGTGGTTGCAGAACAGCATGCTAACTTTGGAGTCAGAACAGGCTTCATTCCCTGCCACAGCCACTCACCAAATTACATTGGCCAAGTCATTTAAACCCTCCAGGCTTCATGTTGTTTGTCTGTAAAGTGAGGGTAATAATAATACCTACTTAGGATAGTCATGAGAATTAGATAAAATCATATATTTAAAGCTTTGCACAGTTCCTAGTGTGCATATTTAATAAATGGTAATTAATTTTATTTCCTTTTTTCTCTGTATTCACTACATTCTTTTACCTTAAACATTTTTTTTTAATGTTTATTTATTTTTAAGTAATCTCTACACCCAACATGGGGCCTGAACTCATGACCCCGGGATCAAGAGTTGCAAGGTCTTCTGACTGAGACAGCCAGGAGCCTCTATATTCTTTTTTCTTAGAACAATATATAATTCATGTTCCAAAAAGTTTGCTATATGAAAGTGATTCAGAGCTTTTTTAGTATGGTCACATGAATCATCATTACTCTCTAATTCCAGAACATTTCATTATCTACCCCTAAAACAAACTTCGTGCCTGTTGGTAGACACTCCCTCCATCCTCGTCCCTTTAGCCCCTGGCCACCACAAATCTCTACTTTCTGTTTCTGTGGATTTGCCTGTTCTGGATATTTCATAGAAATGGAATTCTATAATATCCAGCCTTTTGTTTCTGGCTTCTGTCACATATAATGTTTTCAAGGTTCACTCATGTTGTAGCATGTGTCAGTACCTTGTTTCTTGTTAGTGACTAGATACTATTCCATTGTATGGATGTACCACATTTTCCATATTTTTGACTATATATTTTTTAAGATTTTATTTATTTATTCATGAGACACACACACACACACAGAGAGAGAGAGAGAGAGAGGCAGAGACACAGGCAGAGAGAGAAGCAGGCTCCCTGCAGGGAGCCCGATGTGGGACTTGATCCCAGGTCCCCAGGGTCACGCTCTAAGCTGAAGGCAGATGCTCAACCGCTGAGCCATGCAGGCATCCCTCTTGACTATATTCTGAAGGAAATTTTGGAATTAGCTTAGAAGAATGCTTAAGAAATCACAGATAACCATTTACTTTCAGATTCCCCAAGTAGAGGATTACATCAGACCTAGCATTGGGAGATGCTATTGTGTATTGCTTAGGCTCACAGACTCTGGAGCCAGGTGCCTGAGTTTAAAAAAACAACTTTACCACATCTGATCTGCATGACGTTAGGCAAGCAATTTTCATTTCTTTCTGCTCTAATTTTCTCATGTTTAAAATGGGGATAATAATACCTTTTACGTAGGTTTATTGTGAGGACAATATTAGATTTCTCCTCGTGCAGGGGAATATTGGCTTTTTCTCATTCTTCTCTGTGTGAGAAATGGTGGGCTGTTCAGATTTTCTGGGAATTATTTCCTCGTACATCAATGGAGAATTAACCCCAATCATCAGTCTTCACCATTTGACTATAGATAAGTATTGGTGCCAGGTACCATCTGCTACACCACTGTGAGAGCAGCACTGAGAGAAAATACTTCTTTTTTGAGGATGATTGTATACCTAAGGCCATGATGACCAATTTACAGAGACTGGGATTTTAAATATTACCTAACATGCCTTCATTGGTCTAATTTTAACCTCAAGCAATTAAAAAAAGTAAGGCTATTTTTAAGTAGTCCAAGAGCACAACGATCAAATTATGTAAAAATAGGGTAATGACTGAATATATTTATATTGACACCTACATCTACATCTGTATCTACTCGTCTACCTATTTTTCTGCCACCGCAGCTTAAATTGGAACCGGTTGTCAAAATCTGCTGAAATCATTTGAAAAAGTCATTATGCAGGAGTGCAAGAGTTGTGTAGAGCCCTTGTGCATGATGGATTCTAAAGTGGGCCTCATCCATCCCCTTTCTTTTCAGCAGCTTGTCCTATTGGCCTGGATCACCAGAATGGGAGTTAGGTATCCTGAAGATCCATTGACTGCAATCAGCCATGGAGGAAGCAGTCACCTGTTAAATTTAGATTTCTTGAATCTGCCAGGATTCTGACACAATGATAAACAGCCACCATTTCCAGTAAAGGTTGGGAAAGCTCACTCATTCACTGTTAATTGCTTTGTGGTACTGAACCATAAAAATGGCAGCCAATCAGTCCACAGCAACACCCAATCATGTAGAGATGGCCACCCATCTTGATGACATTAGAGTCATTTCATCCATCTCCAGAGTGTTGGCTAAGTGGTGGCTACCAGTTTTAGCATACAGCTTTCTGAGTTACTGAGGGCCTGTGGGAACTTCTCAGAAAGTCCCTTACAATGAGAAATTATTTTGTTACTATTGCTAGAGTCCTATAGGGAAGGGAGACACTCGGGTTCCTTATTTTCATCTTTGATTCTTTGTTTTCACCCTATCTGGGCTCTCCCCAAGGAAAATATATGGCAGTATAATTAATCAGATTTCAAGTCCTTGATTGGGCCAGGCTGGCTAGTGGGCATAAAGAATCAATGTCATTAAAATATCCAAAAATGTTCATTTTCTTTCTGTCTCTGCACCCCTCCCCCCCATCTTTGCAATGCTTGGAGTTACACACTGTAAGACAAAACCCTTGTGATCAAATTTGGAGGGCAAAATAGAGGAATAGTAAGCTTTGGCCTAAAAACAGTGTTCCATATGTTTAAGTTCTGCTTATTGGAGTGTTTGTGGTCAGAGCTCCGGCCCATAATAAAGTGTTATATTGCTTACCATTTGAAAGTATTTTATACATAGGTATTTCCTTTAAGACTTTTACTATAAAGGATTTCTGTGGTATCATAAAACATTGATTTTTTTTAAGTTCTTTGGCATAATACCACTAAATAGTGGCACCACCACCACCACCTCACATCCCCACCATTTTATTCTTATGTCTAGAACTAATCTTTTGGGAGATGGCACTAGAATATTGTAATTGTAGACATTGCAATTTTCTTTTATATATATTATAAAACCTTGTGCTAGAAGAAAATGTGAATGTAGTTTTTAAAAATGGTTAAATAATAATATAATGGAGAAAAAAAGAGTGAGTAGCTACTTTGTGTTAATCATTATTCTAACAACCGAGGTGACAGTAGTGAGCAAAACTAAAAATCTCTGCTCTCATGGAGCTTAAGTTTTGGTGGGGTGGCTAGGGAAGTAACTGAATAAGTAGACTTTTTAGCATGTTATATGATAAAGGCTATGGAGAAAAATTAAGCGGACAAAGGGGCTGAGATAGTTTGAGTTAAGGAGAGAATTAGACATTTTCAATATGGTTTTTGAGGAAGGCCTCAGTCACAAGATAACATTTGATTAAAGGTCTAATGGAAGTAATAAGAGAGCCACGTATCTCTGGCAGAGGTAAATGGCAAAAGAAAGTCCTTAAGGCAAAAAAAAAAAAAAAAAAAAAAAAAAGTCCTTAAGGCAGGAGAGCTCCAGGCATAAATTGGTGTCACCATAACTGAGTCTGGAGAAGAGCAAAGGATTGGGTTAGAGGGGAAACAGGAGATAGATTGTAAAGGGGGCCTGGGCAGGATCTAGTTCAGATATCATTCATTCAACTTTATTGAAGCCTATTTTACATACAACAAAAATGCTCCTGTCTCAAATTCACAATTCTGAGTTTTGACAAATGGATGCATTCATGTAACCTCTAGCATAATCATGCCATGAAACATTTCCATCATCCCCAAGATGTCCCTTGTGTCCCCTCCCCCTACTGAAGCACATCTGATCTGCTTTTTTCAGGACATTTTTCCCTTTTCTGGAACATATCCTATAGTTCATAGTCTTTTGTGTCAGACTTTTTTCACTTCACAGTAAAAACCAATGAGCGCACAATGTGGATTAATCTCAAATGTGTCATGCTGAGTGGTATTTTATGGGAAGAATATGCTAAAATTTGTATATCTGTGTATCTGTTGATAGACCTTTGAATTGTTTCCACTGTGAGGCTATTAGAAATAAAGATGTTGTGGACATTTGCATAAAGGTTTTGTTGAAGACATATATTTTAATTTCTTTTTTACAAGTAAATACCTAGAAGTAAACTATGTAGGTGTTTAGCTATATAGGAAATTGTCAAACTGTTTTCCAAAATGGATATACCGTTTTGCATTCCTATCAGCTATTTATGAAACGTCCAGTTGCTCATTCTTAAGAACATTTGGTAATTGTCAGTGTTTCACAATTTAGCCATTTTAGTGAGTGTCTGGTAGTGTCTCATTGTGTTTTCAATGTGCATTTCTATGATGACTAATGATGTTAAAAATCTTTTTATATACTTATTGGTATTTTGCATATTTGCTTTTGTGAAAAGTATGTTCAAATTCATTTTTTAGTTTTTAATGGGTCAGTTTTATGTTATAAAATGTAATAGTTTTATATTTTGGAAAATAGTCCTTTGTCTTTGTGTGTACCACATTTTTTTAATGGTGTCTTTTGAAGATGGTAAATTTAAAATTTTGATAAAGTCTCATTTATCCACGTTTTTTGGTTTGTGTATTTTTGTTTTATCCATAGAATTATTTCGCTCCTAGAAGTTTGGAAAAGTTTTCTTCTAGGAGTTTATAATTTTAACTTTGTTATTTAGATCTATGATCCACTTCAAGTTTTTGTTTTGTTTCATTTTTGAAAGATGATGTGAGATAAGGGTCTAAGATTTTTGTTTTCCATGTGAATAAGCAATAGTTTAAGCAGAACTGTTGAAAATAATATATTTTCTTTACTTAAATGCTTTGGCAATTTTCCGAAAATCACTCAACCATATGTGTATGTCTCTGTTTTGTTCCAAACTCTGTTTCTGTGCTTGTGGATTTGTCACACCATTTTACTTATTGCAATTCAAGGATAAAACTTAAAATCAGATAGTTGGTAAGTTTTGATATTTTGCTTTTAATTTTCAGGATGATTTTAGCTATCTGTGTCTTTAATTTCTAACGTAAATCCTAAAATTGTTTTGTCAATTTCTACAAAAAAGCCTGCTGAGATTTTAATCAAGTTTGTGTGAAGACAAAAGATAAATTTGAGATTATTAATATCTCAACAGTATTATGTTTTCCAACCCATTAATACTGTATATCTATTTAAGCCCTCTTTAGATTCTCTCAGAAACCCTTTATCATGATTATTGTATGGGTTATATATATAAACATATATATATATATACACACACACACATATATATGTATATATGTATATGTGTGTGTGTGTGTGTATTTAAGTAAATGAATCCCGATTTTTAAAAATTTTATATGGTATTGCAATATGGTATATTTTTCAGTTTCTTTCTTTTTCTTTTTCTTTTTTTTTTTTTTTTTTTTTTTTTACCAGTATGTAGAAGTACTTTTGAGGTTAGATGTTGATTTTGTATCCTATTGTTTGCTAAAATTCCTTAGTTCTGGAATTTTTTTTAAAGATTTTATTTACTTATTTTGGAGAAAGTGAGCATAGGAATGTGTGATCAAGTGGAGGGAGGGAAGAGGGAGAAGGGAAGGGAGAGAGAGAATCTCAAGCAGACTTAGCATTGAGCACAGAGCCTAAGGTAGGGCTCGAACCCATGACGCTGAGATCATAACTTAAGCAGAAACCAAGAGTTGAATACTTAACTGACTGAGCCACCCAGGTGCCCTAGTTCTTGTAGTTTAAAAAACATTTTTCATCTTTTCCTGTGGTGGTTAACCACTGACATACTTGGTGAGTTTACAGAGTTTATATATGTTTGTATATGTTCTAAACCTCATACTACATTATTATTTTTGCTTTATTTTTTTTTATTTTTTTTTTTTTATATTTTTGCTTTAAAATGAATTGTATTTAAGATTAAGTCAGCACTATCATTTCTGTTCTATTTATTCCTTTTTTACTGGTTCATTTCCCTGATGTCCCTTCTCTTCCGTCTAAGAAACTACCTTTAATCGCTCTTTTGGAGTGTGTTTGTAGATGGCAAATTTCTCAGCTTCTGCTAGAAGAAGTCTTTGTTTTCCATAATGTATAGAATCTTGGGTGAATTTTTGTTTTCTTTCAGGGCTTTAAAGATACCATTGTGTTGTCCTCTGCTTTCTGTAATGTTGGCAGTCTTTCTCACTTTTGTTCCATAAGTTATGTGTCCTTTTGCCTTTTCTGTTTTAAATATTTTTCTCTTCATCACTGATTTTCAACAGTTTGAATAGGGTAGTCTTTAGTGTGGTTCTCTCTCTCTCTTTTTTTTTTTTTTTTTTTCTCCTTTGAGGCGTTTGTTGAGATTTCTGGATCTCTGTATTTATTATTTTCACCAAATTAAAAAAAAAAAAAACTAGTTATTCCCTCCATGGTTTTCTCCTCCTTATTCTTTCCTTCTCCTTACTAAATTTGAATTACCATGCTTGTTATTATTTTGTGGGATAGTGATACTCTGTTTTGGTTTGTTTTTTTCAAGCTCTTTGCTCTTTGGTTTAGATAGTTTTTCTTGCTATATATTTTAATTCACTGAATTGTCTTCTGGAATTAAGCCAAATTAATGAATATTTCATTTCAGATAATGATTCTCTCTTTATATATTCTTTTAATTCCTTAAGTGCGTTTATCAAATTTATGCTAGTTAATTAAGAATTCTTGTCTTTTGGTTCCTTCATCTCTTGTTATTTTGAATCTTTTGTTTTTGTTGTTGACCATTTTCTTCTAGCTATATGTCACTTTTTTCTACTTATTTTTGTATCTAAATTTTGATCCTGCCAAATATTATGAATTTTATGTTGCCAAGGGCTGAATTCTATTGTTTTCCTTAAGGAATGTTGAATATGGATTGGTCTAGAAGTTTATTTGTGGATCAACTCAATAATTTTGAAGTCCATTTAAACCTTCCCCACTCCCCGCAAATCTAGAGCAGTCTTTACTTCAGAGCCAGGGGTCTTGTTGAGGCCTTTACTGAATGACTTTTGCATTCACTAAAGTCTCTCATTGTTAAGCTGGTGAGATATTAAATGATTGCTAGCCTTGTATATGCTTAGAAAATGTTTAAGCTTACAGCTCTCAGGGTTTTTTGTTTTTTTTTTTTTTGGCAGTTGCTCTTGTCATATGGCTTTATAAAATTTCATCTTGCACATGTGCAGATCAATATTCAGCCCAGACTCCAAGTCTTCTCTGTGGATTCTTGGAGTTTTCCTTTGCTTAGCTCTCTCCCCTTAAATTTCTCCCCTGAGAATTCCACTCATCTCAGTCTCTCTAAACCTATGCCCCCCCAACTCAGTGAATCCACTAGATTTAGTTTACATACTGGCCCGAAAATTTCCTCTAGGTAGAAAGTCTGGATGATCATCGGTCACACATTGTTGGTTTCTCTTCTCAGGTGTCATAATCTATACTGCTTATTGGTCCAATATCTGAAAAAACAAAAACAAAAACAAAAAACAATGCTTCATATATTATATCCAGTTTTCTGGTAGTTTAGAGTGGGATGGAATATCCTGTAGCAGTTAATCCCTCATAGGTGAACGCAGGAATCCCTCAGTTTAGTTCAGATTCTACTACAAGGAAAATCATTTGAACACAGAAGGATTTAGCATTGACATTTGCAGGGTGTGATTGATGGCTTTAATGGTCTCATCCTGTCCCGACATGCTGCCTTTATAACTCTCTCCCATGGCTCAATGCACAAACAGAACAGAAATGTGATGAGCAATGTAGTAGAATTGCTACCAGCATGGTTGGTTTTAGAGTACTAATATTCCACATTTTAGGGGGAGGAATGCTGGTGGAGAAAGTGGGAGCCCTCCAGGCAGTTGGTTCATGGATGTGAATAAGTAAGGCAGTGCTGAAGTTTTTGACAATAAGGAGAAGAAAAAATCCATTGTGACTTGTAATATAATCTGAATGACCTTCGAATGCCTGGTTATGTTTGCCAAACACATTACCCTAAGACTTCCTAAAGGATACTGAGGAGGTATGATAGACTATAGTTTGGTTAAGTTCCATCCTCAACTGGATAGACAACATCACTTCACATTACACATCAGTGGACAAAGTAGGAGGAGATGTGAAACCTATTCTTGCCCAAAACTATTACCATAGAAAGTCGATTCAGGGCAGCCTGGTTTAGCGCTGCGGTTAAATTAGCTCAGCGGTTTAGCGCTGCCCTCAGCCCAGGGTGTGATCCTGGAGTCCCGGGATTGAGTCCCATGTCGGGCTCCCTGCGTGGAGCCTGCTTCTCCCTCTGCCTGTGTCTCTGCCTCTCTCTCTCTCTCTGTCTCTCTCTGTGTCTCTCATGAATAAATAAATAAAATCCTTTAAAAAAAAAAAAAGAAAGTCGATTCATTTTCTAACCTTCAGTTTCTCCATCTATGTAAGATACATAAAATTGCTTTCCTTAACGAACATCACAATAATTTAATTTTTGAAAAAAAGGATAAGAATAGGTAATTTTCATCAGCTATAAAGGAATGTGTAAGACATTAAAAATAAGGTAATATAAGTACATGGTGCTTTAAAATACACATTTGTTTCATCTGTCAATAAATTTATTCTTTTTTGGAGTATCTCTCTTTCTCTCCAAATGTTTCTACAAACTCAGGGTAGCTAACGGTGGTTTCTGAAGATGTCCTACTAAGATGTTGAGTCTAAAACTTGACAGTGTAACTGTAACACGTATGTGTATGTGATGAGTGTGTGTGCATGCATGTTTGTGTGTGTGTATTTCCTGACTCAGACTATCTGACCTTCCAATAAAAGAAATATCCATAACAATCAGCAGATTCTCTAAAAATAATAAAATTATTAGGTGAAAAAATAAAGTCAAAATATATTAACAGCTAATCTAAAATTAGAGTTAGTTGCTTAGAAAGAGATCTACACCAACAATAATATCCTAGAGGAATGAATTAATGATTTGTAACTATCTTGATTCCACTGTGTTTTGTAGAAAAAAAAAAAAAAAGAGTGAAACTGAGTATCAGTATTCACTTCTTTTGGCCGCAAATATGGTTATTTCTCCAGTACATAAGTATATTATAATGAAGACAAAAAAGAAACCATTCCTGTTGGGACCTTTTCTCTATGTATGGCCACTGGACTATGAAGAGCGATAGCATCATTTGACTGGGAAAGGATATTTTGGGGGTTTTTTGCAGGGAGGAAGGATATTTTGAAGTTAGTAGAGCTGAGTCAGATGCCAATCCTTCTACTCACTAATCCTGTGACTGTGGTCACAATAGCCTCTGCTTCTTGTTTGTCTGGAAACTGGGAGGGATATCCTAGGATGGTTCAAGCTGGCTTCCTATGCCCAAGCCAGCCTTATTGGGGGAGTGGCTGCAAAACACTCACTCAGAAGAATCTACCCCAGGACACCTAACATTCTGAGATTTTGAAATTATTCCTCTGGAGTTCACACTGATGATTCAGACATCTTTGAAGTTTAAATATGCCAGGAATGCTCCAATGCTACCCACACCTTAGTGTGTATTTGTTAATCAGTCTCCTTCACTTTATAACAATACAGAAGGACACAAATACTGCGTGAATTTAAGTTTATTCTCTAGTACCTCTAGTACATATAAACCATAAAACCCTGGGGTTCTGTATCCCTGGAATCTCACTGAAACTTTTTTGGTTTTGATTCATTCCCATGCAATTCCTGAGTGGATGCCCTCATTGAGTAAAATGAGGTTTAGATATGAAGTGAACTCCTATAGAAGAGCTGTCAGGAAACAAGGAAGCTAGGGCAACAAAGTGATATGAGGTGAAGCTGCTTCTGGGATCATACAAATTAGGGCTCTGCATGGCTTAGGGTGACATTGAATCTGCAGACCTCATGCTTTACTAAGTGGTAAGGCAAAACCAGCATCACCCACATCCCGAGCAGTTAAGTTTAGGTGTCAGTTAACATATAATATTTCATTATAATAACTTACTTTCTAAGTTTCTTACCCTTAAGTCTGATTTCCTATGTCGGGACTATGGTAGGTTATTAAAAATATAGCTGCTGGATGAAAGGAAACGTAGCAGTCCTGCTGAAAGGCCCAAAGCCATAATCTGAAGGTTTATTTTGCCTAAGGGAAGGAGAATTTCCTGTTATTTTCACACCTTGAGTACTTAGTTGTTTGTAACATGTAGTAGAGCTAGTGACTCTGGAGGAAGTCAAGTTGCGTGGTTAACATCAGGTAAAAATAAAATCTTCACAGCACACGTAAAATCTGACCATCTCTCCTCACCTCCGCAACAACCGTCCTGGTCTGTGCCATCAACACAGCTCGTCTGAATAATGGCAAAATATCGTAGCAGCCACTCATGTCTCTGCCCTTTCCACAGCAGCCAGAGTCACCGTATTAAAAGAAAAATCCAACCACGCAATACCCCTTCCCAAAGCTCTCCAATGGCTACCTTCTCTGCTCTAGGAAGAAGCTAACTGCCTGCACAGCCTTGTATAATCTGGCTGCTGATTTCTCTTCTGACTCATGCACAACTTCTCTCCCCTTGCTCACACTGTTCAAGCAATAAGTCTACCCTGAAAAAAAAAAATAAAAATAATAAAAATTAAAATTAAAATTAAAATAAAAAAAAATAAGTCTACCCTGCTCTCTGTCTCTCAAGCGCACCAGCTCCTTCTCACATCTTCACCTGGAATGCTCTTCCCCTACATTACCCTATCTCTCACACGCCTCTGTGGGGTCCTCATTCACCCCGGTGAGGCTTTCTCAGACCATTTTGTTTTAAAATTGCCATGTTCCTGATGCTCGTCCTCCCCCTTTCCTGCTTAATTTTTCCCCTTAGCACCTGTTGCTTTCTAAAACATACATTTTAATCACATTCTGTCTCCCTCCAATAAGGTATAATGTACATTAAGAACATGGATTTCTATTTACTTTTATTCGGTTGAGGCCCCAGTGTCTAAAAAAAATGAAAAACCTATGAATGATACATGATAAATATGTTTTGAATACACAGATCTGTGGACGGGGAAAGGGAAGGAGCAGAAGGAGGGAGAAGTGAAGAACAGCTGGTGTCTGGAATGAGCACTTTGAATTACTCTTAAGAGGAGGTAGATTTGCCTGGGAACATAAATCGAAACTCTCCCTGGGCCAGCACCCTGTGAGGACATGGCCAGTTCCTGAAGTCAGGGGTTAAGTGACTTGCTGGGGATCCATCAGTGATTTAGTGGCAGAGCGGGGCCTGGAGCCAGCATGCGTGCTCATTTCCGCCACTCCGCCCGTCCACCCTTCAGGCTCACAGACTTAATAATGAATAGTCATTTGCCAGCTTCTGGACTTTTTTTGTTTTCCTGATCATGACTTTGCATTTTAGAGATCACGAATTTGCGTTATAGAAATTCAGGTTACAGAGGTCTGTTATTAGAAAATCCTCTGTGCACACATTTAATCCTTGGTTCCTTATAATCACAGGAGGGTTCTATGCCCCTTCCTTATTAGTATCCACTTTCAATGGTGAGTTGAAGGGACAGTTTGGCTACTACAGATTATGTGCCCACAATTTAAAGACACTAAGAAGGATACGAAGAAACTTTGTGGCATGTTTCTTGGTCTTATTTATCTCACGGCTGAAGTGAAAATAATGTAAAATTAAAAACTTGGAAAAATATCATATACCTTCATTGCTTGCACCTCTCCTGCAAAATACCTCTAGCATATAATATTTTCTCCAAGAAAACTTTTTTTTTAATATTTTGAAGTCTGAGGTGGCATGAAAGAACTCTATTTTCATGTTCTCTGGAAAAGGAGTGGGGGTGAGTGAAGGAAGTGAAAATAAATTTTTTTTAGAACCAACAGTTATTAATTATGAAGGGGATCGCAGAGTTCCGCCTCTCTTTCCACCAGCACTGTATTCTAGAAATGCAGAAATAGAAATGTGGAACCACGACTCCTCTACTGGCTCACACATTATGACCAAATTAAGGTGGGAATCCAAGTCACAGGAGTCTCAGTTTAGAACCATTCCCCTATTTTGTGCTATTTGCATACACTAAGCTGCATTTATCAAAAAAATAAAAATTCAATATTCAAATAAAATCCAGGAGTGCCACAGAGAAGAGCTGAATACGTGTGTCAGTGATATAATGGTATATACCCAACTGAAAGGAGTCAAGCTGTAAAAAGACAGTACTTTTGTCAACAGAACATATCCAGGTTGAGCCCAGAAACTATTTTCTCATTAACTGTATTGCCTCCAGGCCTAGAATTTACAATAATCATGGATATTGATATATTTTTTAGGGATAACTAGATTGAAAAACTTTAATTAAGACGATGTTGAATGGGTATGGAATCAACTGGAAGTGCTTCTGAGAAGTAACAGTGCATCGCTGACATTTTACAGGTCAGGAAATCGAGTCTCTCAATATTACAGAACTATAAGGAGGTGTATCTGAATTTGAATCCAGATCTGTCTGACTCCAAAGCCCATCCTCTGTGAAGAAAGGCACTGGCTACTTTGGAAAGGATATACCATGAGTGAGGAAACTTGTATTCAGGGAACGGAGGCTGAAATTACCAGAACACACTTAAGGATTGGCTGAGATCCTACTTTATACTACCTCAGTCTTAATGAAGGCATCGCGTTCCACAGGCAGGCAAGTAACTGGAGTATCCAGCATGTATTAAATTCTCAATGAGTGTTTGTTAAATTGAGTTATAATAATGCTGTAATTCTATAATGGTCATCATAAGATAATTATTATAGCATAAAATAATTCATTATAATATTAAATAACTTTCACATGATCTCAGAATATCTCTAGAACCTTAAGTGGGCTATTAATGTTATTTATTTTCATATTTCTATTACTAAACTTGAAGACTTTTGAGGGGGAGACAGAATGTCTTATTTTTCTCTAACTCTGGTACCAGTGTAATCACTCATATAGCAATCATTTGAGGGGAAAAATGAGTTAATATCTCCAAAAGATATGCAAGGCAAATGCTATTTTTAGAAAGCTGAGGCTTGTAGTGCCTGGATGGCTCAGTCTTCTAAGTGTCCAACTCTTGGTTTTGGCTCAGCCATGATCTCAGTGTCGTGGGATCAAGCCCTGAGTTGGGCTCCCCACCCAGTATGGAGCCTACTTGGGATTCTCTCCTCCTTTTGCCCTCACTAGCATTCTTTCTCAATAAATAATAATAATAATAGAAAAAAAAAAACCCAAGGCTCTGCCCTGAGTGATTAGTTTTCTGCCAAGTTAGCAAGTGGTACAGTTGGTATTTGAGTTAGAATTGTCATTCATTAATTCAGTCTTACATTATTTATATTTCATATTCCAGTATACCTTGTATTACCTCTCCAAAAGAAGTAAGAACATTCCTCCCTCTTTTTCTTACTTGGGCCATTCCAACTTCCAGTCATTTGGGTAATTTTTAAAATGTGCCTGGGCACTGTATAGCACTTAGTTCCTTCTCTGTCCCCTTTCCAAGTCTCCCAGGTCAAAGATTCTGCAAAGCCCCTATAATTGTCAGATAAATAAAATCACATTGCTCATAATTACCAGGGACAATTCTGTGTAATTAGATGTTAACTGTAGTGTCCCCTCTCCTTTATGACTTCAAATAAATACCTGTTCCTGTCTCAGTCTGGGAGAAAGCTTGGTTGGAAATGTAACTGCTTTGTTGCTCTCTGTGTAATTAACTACCATTAAAAGCCACTAATTAGATCGTAAGTTTTAAATAAGTTGCCCTAATTACCTTTGGTACATGGTGCATTGAGTTGGGAGGGCAAGTCCTTCAGAGCCAAGAAAACTTGGCTCTGTCACTAAGAGAATTAACGGGGCTATTGGGTTTCTTTTTTTTCCCCCATTCATAAATGGGAAAATGAGAACATTGGGGATGGGATGGATAGAGGTAGGAGTAAGGTTTGTGGGTGAAAAATGTATACCTGGGCAAAGCCAACCAGGGGAGATCTCAAACTGTCTCTCTGAAAACCACTCACTTGTGTGCAAGACTAGCCCGCCACGTACAAAGTGCTTATGATGTGTTGAATGAAGGAATGGCTGCATAAATGAACAGACAGAAAAATAGATTATAGGCAACATGGCACGATAGTGAAGAACCTCAATTTTGAAATAAAAACAATTCATAGGTTTTAATTCTAGCTTGGATAATTACTGGTTTATTTAGGGAAACTCTCTGGTACTATGCTTTCTCATTTGTAGTAGGGCAATAATAACTCCTAATGCCCAAGTTGCGATGAATTAATAATGATAATGTGAGTCTACTATTTCCACATACTAAGCTCCCAACAAATCCTAGCAGTGACAACGAACAACAGTGACGACAATGATGACATGGATGGTAATGTTGGTGACATAAAATATGCTATTTGGAAGTTCTCAAAAGAGCCCTGTATTGCAGCTATCATGTGCTCCTTTTTTATTTTTATTTTTTGTCCCAGCACACCACTGGGCTGATCCTAACACAATCACAATGTCAGAGTCCATTCAGAAGAGAACAAACCTATTTTAGGACATTTGTTAGGTTCCTGGTTAGTGCCGGAGTAATCAGAGAGGAAAATACAGTCCTTACTCTAAGGAGCACGTAATCTGATGCAGCTGCAGGTGCGTATAAACAACACCATTGACCCGATAACAAAGGTCTTTACAAAGTATTATGTGGGAGGAAGCCCAGGAGAACGTCACAGAGTAGGAAATATCATTGAACCATGTATTGAATCATTTCTATCTTAATCAGAGTATTTAATATATGGCCAAGGTCACAAAGAGCTCTAACAACAATCATGATGATAATAGTGAGAACAAAAGCTAACATTAATTGAGCAGGTGTTATGTGCCAGCATCTAAATGCTTTATGTATGTTAACGGATTCCTCATTACAAAAAATTTAAAAGTAGAGACAAGAGAATAGAGGTTCATAGAGATTACACAGGGTGGCCGTGTTCACATATGGAAGCTTGCAAATGCACAATAGCCAATGCTCAAACGTGCTATCATGCTTACAACACTGATGTCCTTAAACCCTACATAATAATACTGCCATGGATAGTGAGGAAACAATAGGGGCTTCTTTGGGAGAGCCTGATGTTCTTATGGGTATTTTCTCCTCAATTGTTCTCTCTGGGCATCGGCTTCTTTCTCCCGTGAAAGCTGGTTGAAGGACTAGGTCACCTCTCAGAAGCCTTCCAACCACACATTTTTCTACTTTATTTTTCCCACTGCACTAAAAATTGTGTAAGTGAGCCAAGCCTTCCATGCACCCTGAAATTTTCCTGAAGCCGAGGCAAATCTTCTTACACCTTCCAAAACACCTAGCATAGAGCCAAATGGAAAAGAGTATCTCTGTCTGTCTCTCTGTATAAATATATATACACACATCCTGTATCTATACACACACATATGTATGCACATACGTACACATATGTATACAAGACATACGTACACACATACATATAAGCACACATGCACATGTGTTTAAAGCAGTTTAAATCTATAATGTAGATAGATAACACATTTTTAAAACTGTATCATATCAAAATCAATCATAGCACACAACAGATAAGATTGTCTTCCCTAAACTCTCAAACTAAATGTTACCTTCCTCTAAGCCTTCAGAATATCATCAGCTTGTTATGCATATATTTTTTTCATAAATGCCATATGATTGTTTCATGTTTACTCAGTGCAGTCAAGGGAAGATCTACTGAGCCTCAGTTCTTTTCCAAGCTATGTGTGCATTGCCCTTGATGATGTTCTCTGCCCACCTGGGTTTCAGATATACCATATCTCAGACCTATAGTTGAAAGCCAGTTTTATGTGCACAGCTCCTAGGTCCTTGCCTGAGGTTGCATAGGTTTGCATCTACTTTGTCTATAGAGAGAAGGAAAAAAAGGACTTCTGCCTCCACTGCCTGGCACTCTCAAATTCTAAACAGATGGAGAGCACTGAAAACCTGCAATCATCAAAATTGGCTGTTTGCAGAGGTCCTGCAAACTGGTCTTTCCAAAGAGAAGTGTTGCCCTGTGTCATTTATATGTGATGTGACAATGGCTGCCTCAGCCGGGACTCCGTATGACTGCTCAATTCAAATGTTCGATAGAAAGTAGATAGGATCTCTGAAACTGTATTTGCATTTCCCATGGGACATAATGTAATTGCCTCAGATGGGATCATATATTCATTCTCAGCCCAGCAGTATTCATACACTTTTGTATTCCCCTCCCCTTGAGTGTTAAGTTAGACCTAGTTCCTTGCTTCTAATAAATAGCTCAGAGGCCAAGTATTATAATGCACCTGCACATTGCCAATTTGGCAGGTATTGGCTCTTTGCAGAGGAATCTCAGGAAAGACAAGGAAACTTTCTAGCATATAAGCCTTAAAACCTAGTCATATATCTCATTTTTGTGTACCCATTTAGTCAGCAAATATGTAATGAGCACACATTATGCATAAGGCAATAAGCTACATGCCGATAATTTATAGATAAAAGGCACACCTTCTATTTTCAGTGTATAATTAGAGTGCACAATGGTAAGTTCTGATTGGTCTATGCCCAGATTTTCAGTAAAGGAGGTTCAGAAAGCTCAGTTTGATCAAGAGTGGGGTATGGGCAAGAAAGTTCCTATGGAAGAAATAAACACTAAGCTAATCCTTCAATGAGAAGATAATAGCTATCCAAGCAGAGAAAGCTCTAGGGAAGACATTTCCCTATGGTGGGAGAGACACTAAGAAGACACTAAGATGGTGGGAGAAACATTTGCAAAAGATGTCAGCTGACGTTTGGGTTTGAAAATATTGGTTTAAACTGGTAAGGATATAGGAAGTTTTGAAATAGAGTCCTGAAAAAAAAATAAAATAAAAAATAAAAAAATAAAAGAAATAGAGTCCTGCATCAGGCTTTATGATACAGATGTCTATTAAATTCTTAGTGCCTACTTAAAATTGTGAGTTGGGGGGGAAAATTAGCTTTGTCCTTGGTATGTAGCCATCTAATGATCGGGGAGGGACTCTGAAACTATATGGAGCTTTGGGATTGCTCTCATCCATTTTGGTTTGGGGTAAACACGCAAAATGCCATACAACCTTACATATAAGGAGATGTAGATGACTTCCAATAATGCAGTATTAGAACAACTAAAAGGTTATTTTGTTGAAAAGTAATGAGAGTGTTGTTGGGGAAATAACCACTCCTGTCCAAAGATTATTCTCGGTGTCCAGCGTAAAGCAGTGGGGTGGTTTCTGTTTCCCAATTTTTCCCTTCCCTCGGGGACTTGGAGCCAAACCATGGGGGATATTTGCAATGGTCTGTCTGTCTCTCTATTCTTTTCAAGGTCTGAATGACAAGCCAAGCGGAGAAATTGAATTTTTCACTTCTCTAAACACTTTTGGCCCCTAGGAACACTGGAAAAGGTCAAGAATTTTGAAGCACGTTCTTCCGCAGGCTACAGGATCAAAACTTCTTTTTTAAAAGGTTGTTCCTGGCCCAATGAGACAGCCAGTCGTGATGAAGAATATAAACAGCAATTTGTGTCCTCTGTGGTGGTGTGTGCCCCTCTTGGGAGGTTTACTCTGAAGACACTTTCTCTAGAGAGATTTGTTTCTCTCATTAGGGCAACAGCAGGTAGAAAAAAAAATAGCTTGACATACACTGGAAATATGGATAAAGACTCCTGCTTTTCCATAACCCCTTCCCCACATATTCTATTTTTACTTTGCTGTCTTCGTTGGCTTTTCTTTCAGTTGTTTCTCTACACCAACTCCTTGTTTTTTTCTTAATTTTTCTAACCAATTTCATAACTAGCATTTTTATTTTCCTTTGTTGACTCCTGTGACAGGCATCCTCTGAAATAGCTTCCAATGATCCTCACCTCTGCTGCTCTTGCCCTTGTGTGTCTCCTTTTCCTTGAGTATAAGTTGGCACTCATGATTCACTTCCAATAAGTCAATATGATAAAAGTTATGGGATGTTGGGGGTACCTGGATGGCTCAGTCAGTTGAGCTTCCAACTCTTGATTTTGGTTCAGCTCATGATCTCAGGTGGTGAGATCAAGCCCCACATCCGCCTCCATGTGCTCAACATGCGGTCTGCTGGGGGTTCTCTCTTTCCTCTCCCCCTATTTCTGTGCTCTCTAAGTAAATACATAAATAACCTTTTTAAAAATAATTATGGGTGTCCCTTGTAAGATGAGGTTATGAAAATAATAGGATTTGGATCGTGCTTGTCCTTTTTTGCTCTCTTTTGGAGCCTTTGAAAAGACTCATGTGGCAAGGAATTGATGTCTTCAGCTGTTCAAGACCTGATACCTTTCGACAACCAGGAGGATGATCCCTTCCCACTTGACTCTTTAGGTAACTAAAGGCTTGTTTTTGCATTTTTGATTGCAGACCCATGAGAAAACTTGTTCCAGTGGACACCTAGCTAAGCCCACCTGGATTCCTGACCCACAGAAACTGTGAGGTATGGTTTATTATCTTAAGCCTCAAAGTTTTTGGGTAATTTATCATGCAGCAATAGATAGTTAATACAACATATACTCTTACATATTCCTCCTCTTGCTGACTCCTTTTATTGAACCTCTTTCTATTTTTCCTACTTTTTTTTCTTAATTCTTAAGTATCCAGACTTCAAATCTGTATATGACATCGAATGTTATATGACTCAGAATGCTTTACCTTCAGTAACCATCAAACCCAATCATGTATCTTCAAACATAATCTGCATAATGGAAAGGTCAGCATCCCTGGCCTCCTTTTAATTGTATTCTTTGGTAAATATCGATTCGTTGTCATTTCAGTAAAACTATTCAATGGGCAGCTACTCTCTCTAATACATTGTATTAGCTGTCACATGGAACACAAAAATGAATGAAACATGCCCCCTGCCATCAAAAGTAAAATATCCAAAATAAAGCATCTCATACAAGGGATATTCTCAGGGGTCTGTGTGTTAAGAGGAGGGGGGGGGTGGCTTCCTGCATGGAGGATTAGGAAGAGATCTGTGAAGAGGGCACTCTGGACTGAATGCTGAAGGATAAACTGGATTCATACCTACAGAAGCTTCTGTGAGCTGCATGTGCACTTGAGAGTCCTTCTCCCTTACATTGCTCGTAGGATCAACCCCTGCTTAACACACAGAAACCAATCTGAATTCTTAGCTGTATGGCCACTCTCCACAATTCTAAGTAGTTGATTTTTTACCTTTTCGATGCTTCCCCAGCCTCACTAATCTTGTCTACTCCAGCATTTCTCAAATCATTATTTACTTGGTTCCTCCATTAATCAGGAGATAAAGTATATAGTTCAAGAAGAAAAAGTGCACAATGTTCCAAGCTGAGATAGTGGAGGTCAAAATGGGGTAGGAAGACTTAGGGTATTACAGTGTCAAAATATCAAAAAATTATTTGTTACAAGAAAAGAGAAAAAAAAATAAGAGGATCATTGTTGACAAAAAGTGATTTCTGGCCATAAACCGCTTCATTATTTATTTCTGACATGAAGCAGCAGGGTGATTACCATTTCTTTCTTTCTTTCTTTTTTTTTTTTTTTTTCCTTCCTTGGGACTTAGAGTAAAACAATAGAGATGTTTGAAATGTGTCATTTGTTATTGTGCTCAGTCCTGATTCTTCACTAAACTTCCTAATATCTGCATTAGGTTTCTTTGGGAAATTACGGAGATGGAAATGAGAACTTGAAGTTACCTTCTGTTTTTGTCTGGGAAATAAACATATTTCCAGAGATTAGGAAAAGTAAATCATCAGTGCTCTTTGGCTTTGTTCTTCCAAACTATATATTTAATGAGAAGCTTGAGAGTTAAATAATTAAATTTGAGTCATGCTGTGGTCGGCTACCTTTGTTTTACTTCCCACAGGATGCCTAATAATTGTTATTTTTTAAATTTTTCCAGCTTTACTGAGATATCATTAACATATAACATTGGATGAGTTTAAGATGTACAACATGCGAATTTAGCATATTTATAAATATTTATAAAATACTTCCACATGATTGTGGTCAAGTCACTTAAAAGATATTCAATATTAACTGTGAAAAATCTTTGGAAAACTGAAGGCTTAAAAATACTCATATTGTTGACATGGTAATTTACATCTCTGAAAACTTCTCAAAACAGATCATTTACAATAAGGGGACATGTTGGAAACAGGCTAAATGAATAATCAACAATAGGAGAATGGTATTGCATATTGTGGTACATCAGCTCAATGGATTATTAAACAGTCATTAAAATGGTAATTAGGAAGACAAACAGATGTGAAAATGTTTTTAATGTGGTATTAATAAAAAGAAGAGAATGCTAAACTATCTGTAAACCATGTTTATAATAACACTCTAGTTCATATTTTGTTGTGAAGAAAAACAAGAATTTTTAAAAATCAGCTACTGTGCTAGAATATATGTGAATGTATATATATATATATTTAAATATATGTATTTTTAAAAATATTTTCAAATTGTAATGTAAGGTTTTCCAACTCTGAATCTGGGGAGCCAATAATTCCTTGGGAGAGGAGAGGGATCTTCCATATTGTAGAATGTTTAGCAGCAGCCCTGACTTCTACTCCCAGTTACAAGTAGAATTTCCCCAGTTGCGGCAACCAAAAATGTCTCCAGACATTGCCAAATGGCCCCTGGCAGGGAATGGGAGATTCAAGATGACTTCTAGTCAAGAACCACAGTGTTAATAAGTTGTTTTATTATTTTTCTAATATTTTTTAAGAAATGTTTTTTAAAAATGGAAGGAATCGTTACCCTTGACCTACCATTCCCTTCAGCAACTTACCCAGAGAATAGTTGAAATCAGCAATGTTCTGGTTATATCAGACAAGAGAGCAAAGCATTAATGTGTGATGACCTGTTTGGGGATGTCAGCAAACCCCACCATTCTTCTGAGTTCTTGCAAAATGGGGGAAAGAAATCAGTGTGTGTTATATAAGAATATCTTCTACTGACAGTGCAGAGTATTTTTATCCTGGTGGAACTTGCCTCTGGGCTCTGAAACCTTCTGTCAGGGAGTAAAGAAAACTAATTGCAGTGAAATATCTTTTCAGGCAACCTGCCCATCACCAAATTCTATATGTAGGGGAAATGCACACTTCCTTTAGAAGATGTTTCAACGGAACTCAAACCCCATAGGAATTCTTTTTAGGGCCAGGGAAACTTCTACACAGTGTAGGAACTTTAGTTCAATTCAGAAAATGTTAAAATTTCAACGTACTATTAAGGAGTCCTCAATCCTCTGGCTTGACCCCTCATTTTTTATTCAGGATAACTGGAAACCAAAGAAGTTAAGTCACTTGCCAGTTCAACACACCTAATTACTTGCAGAGCATTAAAATTAAGCATGAGTGGGCCTGAAGTTTCTTATCCTTCAGGCAAACTTTGTCTTTAAAAGAACACTTCCCACCTCTGCAATTGTGTATCATCGGAGAAGAATTTATTTCTGGGTGAAGGAGTCTTCCATGGTATTTGACATATGGATTGGTTTTCAGAAAGAATACAGAATTCAAACACATAGTGAATAAACATTTATTGGACACTGTCTATGTGCCCAGTTCTGTGCCACACAGTGGGTCTGGAAGATTAGAATAAACATGTTGTATACTTTTTCTGCTATTGTTGTAGTCCTCCACATTCTGCCGTAAAATAAAAAAAAGCATTCAGTCAATGCTGACCAGGGATCTAGAATAGTTAGTGTAGCCCTAGGTTCTTGAGGCCCTCCATCTGTACTTCTTGAAATATTTCCTCCATTCGTCCCCATTAGATGACCTCTTCAGCTCCCCACATTGTCATGGCTACATATGTGTGTTCATATATATATATATATATATATATATATATATATATATATATGTGCAATAACCTGTTCCAAAAAAAGAAAAAAAACAATACTAGGAGCTTCTTAATGCAGGACAGAGAAGATTCCAGCAGCGTATGTAAGAATTGTAAAGTGCCAACAATCCCAACTGTACGACACAGGGAAGTGTAGACCTAACAGTGGCTAACTACTGGAAATTCTGGACTCTTCTTGGAGTTTCTATTGGATGTAGGTTTCATTAACAGGATCCTCATACAAATTTATTTTTCTAATTTCCAGGCACTGTTTGCATTGTGCTAACTACTCCTAGAAAGCAGTTCTTTTGGAATGGTTCAAACACTTGGATTTCTACATGATGCTTTTGGGGTAGACAGACCCAAAGGGTCAGATTTGATAATATAACCATATAAGGATCATATTTCCTTCTCTTTGGAAAGACATGATCAAAAAAAAAAAAAAAAAAAAGGAAAACAAACCACCGGGTGATATCCATGGGCACTGGGGTGGGGTTAGGGTTAGGGTTCCTCTATGCCAGAATAATGGGACGTAGATGGGGCTGAGGATCAAGAAACTCTTGTGGAAATTCTGATTCTAGGACTCTGTGTTGCAGAAGTCTGAGACTCTAAGTACTCCCAGTTTCCTCATCTGTTTATCAGGCACTGTGCCCGGTATTTAATTTTTAGGGCTGGGGGAAATAACTAGATTTGAGAAAGGAAACATTAACATTTGGGTCACATTTGAGTTGAGTTTCTCCGAAGCAGAGCCCGAATTGAGAATGGATGTACAAGTGACTCAGTGGAAAAGCCCGCTTGGGAGAAACCTGCAAGGGGGTAGGGGATGCTGTCGAGGGCATGGGGTACAGCTAAGCAAAAGTGTGCTTTCAGCTGTAACCTAACTTCGACGTGAGCCCAGTGAGTCTCTAGAATATTGACTGTATCACAAAGTGTATCTTCACCTTGTGGCAAGAGTGCTGGCCTTTTTATCCAAATACCTGTCAATCATTCCTCTTGATGGGGAGGTGTCACTTCCTAGTTTTCTCCAGGCAAAGTTAACTCCTTTTGGCTGAGGAAAGGAAAGCAGTGTGTGTCCGGGGTATCCGATACTTACACCGCAACAGGAGCACTTGCCAGGTAACAGGCACCTGGATTTGACACCAGTTCTGCTTATCACATGCAGAAAAGCAATCTTCCTAGGGCTACAGACTGTGTTAAAACTAACTCTGACTCTTTAAAATAATAGAAGTTTCTGAGTCCAGGGACCTTCTCGGTCTTGCTCCTTTATTTTTTTCTTTTTTTTTTTTTCCTCCCTGGTACTTAGAAAATTAACTGGCTCATACGATATGCTCAGTAAATGTATATTCAATGAATGAAGAAATTCCTGACAAATATCCTCCCCCGTTCCAGCCTCTCTATTTTAGTGCAGTTTCCCCCTGCTTTTTCTACTGACTGCAGTGTTCTCCCTTCTGATCTCAATCTTGATTATCTTCTTCGAAGTGTATTTGATAAACAAAGTTGGTCTATGACTGTAGCCCACAGGAAGCTGTGTGTGTGTGTGTGTGTGTGTGAGAGAGAGAGAGAGAGAGAGAAAGAGAGAGAGAGATACTGCACGTGCGTGGGTGTGTGCCTCTTTGTGTCCTGGCTGTTTAACACTGTAACTAAACGTGCCTTTTCTTGGATTGACAGCAACCAGCTAATCCCCACCTTTTGAGTTTCTCTATAATTATGCACCTATTTCTCAGAATGGCAGTCAATATCCCTTTCATTATCACCTACACATAATAATAATACAGGGGTATTGAGCGCTTACAATGTGCCAGGCGCAACACTCGATAGGTGGCCTACCTTGTCTCGTTGGTTTGATGATGATCTCATAATGCGGGTACTTGTAGGGCCCCTAATTTTCTGGATGAACTTAGCAAGTTGAAGTTGCCTTGTCCATAGTCGCTCTGCTCATAAGAGAAATAACTAAGATCTAAATGCAATCAGTGGACCTTAGAACCTTGCTCTTAGCCTCAAAACTCTACTATCTTGACACCTAAAATGTTTCAACAGCTTGCTAAAGAGTCTCTCTTCTTCAATCCGTTCTACACACACAGGATGATCTTTAAAAAGCATCCATCTGGTGATGTCACTTCTCTGCTGAAAACTCACCAGTGGCTTTCCATTAATCTCAACATAAAGCCCAACCCCCTTTCTATGGTGTTATCAGGCCCCCTCTGACTTGTCCCCTGAGCACTTCTCCATCCTCATCCCTTTTCCTCTCTCACTTTACCCAGATACTGAACTTGTGTCAGATTCTTAAAGACACTAGACACTCTCTCCCTTTTGCATCACAATATGGGCTGAATGGGAAAAGGTTCTCTTCTACTTCTATGCTGCTCACTTGAATACATATCCTCAGAGAAGTACTTCTTGACCTCCCAAAGCTCTTATATCCGTCCTCCCTCTTTGAGACCAGTGCCTGAACATATTCATTATTTTATCCACATGGACTAAAAGAGAGCTTGGAATATAGTTGCCAGTAAATATCATTTGCCCTCAGATGGAAAGAAAGGATGGATAGTTGAATTATGTAAAATACCCTCCTCCCCAACTCCCACCAATGTAAGCTCTGAGGACAGTGACTATACTTAATGCAACTCTCCATTCTTCATAGCGCCGGAGACATTTTCTGCTGCATGGTAGGTTCCTAGCAACTATTTATTGATTAGTTATCGATAATTTTTACCTTGACTTTAGCCACAGTCTTTATATTTTTCATTCAGGAAAGCCAATGTTTAATGAATGGCTCTTAGTTTAACCCAGAATGTAAAATGACGGAGTTGTTGGGTTGAAGGTCATCAAAATAGGCCTTCTCCTTAACGAACGAATCCCAACTATACTTTATTTTGAGTATACTTGTACGGTGTATTTGTACCCTTTTTGATTTGGAGAACTCACTACCTCTTAGGAGACGCTTCTCTGTCACTGAAAAGTCATGGATTTTGGTCCAGTGTTTTTCATATTGAATCAACATTTTTTCCCTGTCACCTGAGGCTTTTATGGGACATGGCATCCAGTGTGCTATTAATAAGTCAGTGGAGGGCAGGCTGGCTTTTTATTTCTTTTACCAGCCTGTACCCCCCTCCCTAGAATTTTCATGAGGGGCCATTGGAAAAACCTGAACTAAAGAGTTGGAGGGGGGCAGTGGATGGAGAGAATCTTAATGCCTGGGCTTGAAATTGTTCCCTCAGAGCAATCATTGCCCACTGCCTTGGCTTTAGCCCAACCTGCCTACGTGACAGTCCATTCTCCCTGACTCAGCCTTCTGTGTCCAGACAAATGATTCACTCCTAGTGCATTTTTCTGCTCTTACTAAATAGGCCCTCTAACCACCACTGTATCTTTCAATTCCAGCTAACAGCTTGGACAGCAGTTTTTAAAAATGTTACTAAGCAAGCATGCTCAGCCAGAGAAATCATGCAGAATTCTCTATAAATGCTTCTCACATCATTCAGGCTCACGGGGATTGCTGCCTTCTCTAAACTCAGGGCAAAGTCCACTACGCATTTTATATTCATTTATCCGTTGACAGATTGTTTACTAGTCTCTGCCATTTCTTCAATCTTAGCTAAAACTTATCAAGCACTAATAGTAAGCCAAACACTGCTAAATTCTTTGTACACATGAACTCATTTAATTTTCATGCTCACATTGCTGAATTCTGTTGAGCCTCAGTTCCCCAATATGTTAGCGGGGGGGAAAGGGGGGTAAAAAACATATCTCAAATGAGGTTTGTTAGAAGATCTGTTGGCCGTCTCCAACAAAAGTTTGTGTTTTGTTGTTGTTGTTGTTGTTTGTTTGTTTTTAACAGAACACAGTTTTAACTTCCCAGGTAACTGATACATGAGTTAGATTAGGCTTGGCATTGATTGATCTTTTTGACCTGAGCCGAGGCCACTTTCTATAGACTTTTTGCCCTCCGTTACTGTACCCATTGTAAAATGTTTATCCAATTGACTTTCTCTAGCAGTCCCCTCTACATTAACCTTATAGGTTAACCTTTGCTGTGCATTGTATCAAAAGCCTACTAGAAGTAAAAGTGAATTACATCTATGGTGACCAGCACCTTCTTTGAAAAATTAATCAACTTTGTTAAGTTAGAGCTCCCTTTGGACATCTAGTGTTAGAGGTCTCTGAAAACGGAGGGAAGAGGAAGCAGAGTGCTATTTTGAGAAGACCTCTGGCCTGAGGATCCAAATTTCTGGATTCTAGTCTCAGGTCAGTCCCACCTGGTGCTATGGTCTTGTACTACCTGTGCACGATCTCAGTGAGGTTAAAGAATGGACTGTAGTGATTAAGACTGCATGTTTTGAAATCACAAAGAACATGAACCATCTACTGGATATGAGGCTTTGAGCAGGCTATTTAATTCGTTGAAAACTTGGGATTCACATCAGAAAAATGGGGATGGGGCAGTCCTGGTGGCTCAGTGGTTTAGCGTCACCTTCAGCCCAGGGCGTGATCCTGGAGACCCGGGATCGAGTCCCATGTAGGGCTCCCTGCATGGAGCCTGCTTCTCCCTCTGCCTGTGTCTCTGCCTCTCTGTCTCTCTGTGTGTGTTTCTCGTGAATAAATAAATAAAATCTTAAAAAAAAAAAAAAGAAAAATGAGGATGATAGTTATAACTGTCTGTATTACTTTTAGGGTACTGCTAAATTTCTCTGTAAAGAAACTCCTAACATACCATGATTTGAATTTTATATATTTTTATATACATCTCTTTGCATTATTTTTAGTAGTTATTTGATAGAAATTGAACCATGTTCTTCAAGAAGATGTCAAAATCTTTACCTGAAATATCTATAAATATCCTTCTTTTTTAAGATGATCAAGCTTAGATGAGGTCATTAAGATGAGCCCTAAACCAATATGACTGATGTCCTTATAAAAAAGGGAAATTAGAGTATAGAGAAAAACGTTTACAGAGGGCAGATGGTGTGAGGACACAGAGAGAATGCCATCCAGAAGCAAGGAATGCCAGAGGCTGCCAGAAGCTAAAGAAGCAAGGATTTGCTTCCCTACCTTGATTTCTGACTTCTAGCCTCCCAGAAACTGTGACACTAAATTTCAACTGTTTCAAGCCAACCAGTTTTGAATCTTTGTTGAAGCAGCCCTAGGAAACTTATGAGGTTTGCTAGAGATTACAATATGCAGTCTTAAATTTGCACTTAGTTTTCACTTTTAAAAGTGTTAACTTTGGGGGCACCTGGGTGGCTCAGTCAGTTAAGCAGCCAACTCTTGATTTCAGTTCAGGTCATGGTCTCAGGGTCTTGGGATAAAGCCCCACACTGGGCTCCTCACTTAGCACAGAGCCTGTTTGGGATTTTCCCTCTCCTTCTGCCTCTGCCTCTCTTGCTCTCTCAAATACGTAAATCTTTAAAAAAAATAAAAAATAAAAGTGCTAACTTTTGAAGTTATCGTGGTACTACTATAAATAGAGTATAAGAAACTTGAAACAGTATAAATCCATTTAACCTACTTCCATCCTTTATGATGTATTTCTTATATAAATATATATATATATTTACACAAATTATAATTCATTCATTACAATGAATTACCATTTTTGCTTTATTTTTTTAAAAGATTTTATTTATTTGAGAGGGAGAGAGCACAAGTGGTGGGGGTGAGCAGAGGAAGAGGGAGAAGCTGACTCCTGGCTGAGCAGGGATCCCGATGACACAGGGCTCGATCCCACAACCCTGAGATCATGATCTGAGCTGAAGACAGACACTCAACCACCTTAGCCACCCAGGTGCCCCTATTTTTGCTTTAAATAGTCATATTTTTAAACAAATTAAGATAAAAAGTGGCATTTTGTAACCACCTCTCTAATTTCCATTCCCACACCATTTCTGCTGCTCTTCCTTCCTCCTGAAGATTCACATTTCCATCTGCTATTATTTCCTCTCAGCCTGAAGAACTTCCTTTCAGGTTCCTCATAGTGCAGATTTGCTGGCATCAAATTCTCTTAGCTTTTCTATAGCTTGAAAAGTCTTTGTTTTACCTTCATTTTAATTGACAGTTTTATTGGATATAAAGTTCTAGATTTCAGGTTTTTTTACACTACTTTAAAAATAACATTTAACTGTTTCTGATGAGAAGTCAATCATCATTAAAATTGTGTTCTTCTGTATGCTGTGTGTTTTGCTATTGTTGTTGTTGTTTGGCTACTTTAAAGACTATAAATTAATATGTGGTTTTAATCATAATAACTATGTTGTGCTTAGGTATGCTTTTCTTTTTGTTTTTCCAGCTTGGCATTCACTGGACTTCTTACCCCTATAAATGTATGTCCTTGGTTAATTTGGGGAAATTTTTAAACTATCATTTTGCTCAGATATTTTTGCTGCCCCAGTTTCCCTCCTTTTCTTGTGGGACTCCAATTATATGCATTTTTGACCATTAAAGATTCCCAAGAGGACCCAGAGATTCTATTTTCTTAATCCTTTTTCTAATCAGATCATTTCTATTATTTTTTTATTTCATAGATTCCTTCAAATCTGTTCTTACGCCTATTCTTTTATTTTAAATTTTATTTCAGATTTTGCCATTTTTAGTTGTGCAGTTTCTACTTGGAACTTTTTATAGTTTCTATTTCTCTGTTGAAATGTCCTATTTTTTTCATTCATTATAAGAATATTTTCCCTTATGCCCTTGAGCAGAGTTAGAGCAGGTGCTCAAGGTTAGTCTCCATTGTCTTTTTTCTCTAATATGGGTCATATTTTCCTGTTTTTTCATATGACTGGTGATTCTTGATTGGATCCTAAACATTTTCAATATGTGTAAAGCACTGGATTGTCTTATATTTATTTAAAAGGTATTAGTTTAAGTTATTGGCATTCTTGCATTTTAGCAGGCAGTTGATTTTATCTGAACTCATACTCCAGACTCCAAAATCACATTTTATATATTTTTTTTAAATTTTTAATCGGGTTGTTAGAATTCCACTCAATGTAGTCATAGCTCAGGGGTCAGCTAGCTATTTTGGAAGATTTCCTGCACAATCTGTAGCTCCCATTCCCTACTTCTTTTCTATAGTGCTTTCCTCTTTGCTTTCTGATTGTATGGTTGCTCCAAACTCTGCTCCCTGGTTCTTTAAGCAAGTAAATCTGTGGGTTTCTATGCAAGCCTTAGCCCCACCATGAGGTGATAACTGAGAATAGATTGTAGGCTAAAAGCCATCTCAATAGGAAATTCACCTATTCACTGGTCATTATTTTCTTCCAAGTTTCAACACCCTCCAAATATCACCAGTGCTATCTTCATGTAGTTGATTTTTATGAATTTCCTGGAGTTTATAGTTGTCATCTGGGATGGGATCGGTCTGATAGAAATGACGTAGTGTTGACCAGAATCTAACTCCTGTCTTTTCCCAATGGTTTAAATCAGATAAAATTTATTTCTTTGTGAGTTAATGGTCCAGAGATGATCAGGTGGTTCTTCTCTGTGAAGTTATTCATGAACTAGACTGGTTTATTGAGTTTGGTTTTCTCAAAATATCAGTTTAATCTTTGGGTCCAAGGATCAAATCATTGTCATTTCCAACCAGCAGAAAGAGGAGTCAAGGCAGATAGCTTCATTTTTAAGGAGGTAAAGTGGAAATTGTATTGATTTCTTCCATTGGCATTTCATTAGTCCAGACTTCTTCACATGGTAAACTCTAGTTATAGGTGAATTTAGGAAATGAAATTTCTTGAGGGACAGACATGTGTCCAGCTAAACCATGACAAAGAAAGGATATCTAGTATCAGCAATAAAAAGGTTAAATATATTCTAAGGTAAAATGTGTATTCTATCCTAAAATCCACTTCTCTAGCCACTTTGGTGTCCATATATACTGTATACAACCACCATCTGCCTATCTGAGAACTTCTTTTTTTTATTTTATTTTATTTATTTATTCATGAGAAACACACAGAGAGAGGCAGAGACACAGACAGAGGGAGACGCAGGCTCCCTTCAGGGAGCCTGATGTGGGACTTGATCCCAGGACCCCAGGATCATGCCCTGAGCCAAAGGCAGACCCTCAACCACTGAGCTATCCAGGCGTCCCATTCAAGAGAACTTCTTTAAGTGGCATCCAGCCGAAAACCCAGAAGCCCTTTAATCCTATGTTAGTGTCTCTGGAAGTCTGAGAACCCATTAATAAGTGCATGATATCTACCATACTGCTTCTACTTTCTATGTTCTGCATGGAATGAGGGAGTAAAAACTGGGTACTGGTACTAGAATTAAAGCCAAATTCCGAAAACAGAAAAATGCAAAATAAATAGAAGTCATTGTTCTGTAGCAAAAATGAATTGCAATATGCTGTCCCATAGTAGTGATTTAATGTTTGCTGGTCTTTTTTTTTTTTTTTTTTTTTTTTTCTCTGACCTTAGTTTTGCTTTCTCAGAAGCACAAATTTGTCCAGTGTGCTCCATACCCCATTCTACTTTCTGGATATTTTTTTTTCTTTTTGATATTTCTTGTTGTCATATAAGAAAGTAAAATTGGAGAGTATGTCCTTGGATCCTAGTATTGTTTATTCATCTGGGTAGTAGAGTAGGGCTTCAGAGGTTGATTTATAGGTTGAACAATTATTGTATTTTGTGTGCCATCCTCTGGTCCCTTAGGTAATTAAATAAAAAAAAGAGGGGGGTACCCATCAATCATAAAGTAAGTATCTAATCTATGCTTTGTAATGAGTTGCATATTTACATTTCCACAAGCAAGTAGTATTTATGTTCACATTTCTTAATCCTGTGCATGGTCTTCTATTATTTACTAGATTCTGTGGTTATGTTATACCTATCTCCCTCAATTTAATGGACTCCTGTCTTAAAGTCACTGAAAGAGGTGAATGTACAGGAATGGAAGGGTATCACCTTTAGTCTGTTTTTTGCTAATGGAAATGTTCTTACTGTCAATCTTATCTTAGGTTATTTGGGATATAGATACACTTCTCTTTTCTGACACCGAGGTCTCCAGGTTTCTCAACTGTCAATTTAGATTGCAGATTGTAGATAATACAGGTAGACCTTATTCAATCAGTTGGAAAGCCTTAAGAGCAAAGGTGAGGCTTTTCTGAGGAAAAAATCCTTCTACGGACAGCAGCTTCAGGTTATTCCCAAGAGTTCCAGCCTGCCCTTCCTGATAGCTTTGACCTTCCTAATGGTCCGGTGTACAGAGTTTGGACTTTCCTAACTAGACCCACTATTATTGGGTAATCTGATTCCTTGCAATGGATCTCTTAATTTTCAGGTTTTCTTTCCCTGACTGAACATTGACTAACACACCCCTTAAGATTATAAACAAAGCAAGGCAAAACAGTAATGCACAAAATAAAAGAAAGCTTAAGTTGTTGGAAAAACATATTGTGTTCAGGAATTAGAATGCTAAATGTTAAGATTTTCTTGAAATTAATATTTAGTTTCTATATAAACCCAATATAAATCATAGCAAAATTTTTGGTAGAAATTGACACACTGTACCTAATTTTGGATACAGTGGACATTGTTTTATTTTTTATTTTTTGTTTTGTTTTGTTTTGTTTTTGAAAGAATATAGTTAATAGACTTGCAGGGGCTGATGTTTAGACTTTTCTGATTTTAGTACTTAAGCTTTAGCTATATTAATCAAGAGAGTTTGGCATTGGTGAAGAGATAAACACATGGGCCAAGAGAACAATTTTTAGAAAGTCCAGAAATAGGCCTAAATATATTAATTTGTTTCCACAAATTTGCAAAGGCAATTTAAGAGAGAAATAATAGTATTTTCTTCATTTGATGCTATTAAAACTGGTTATCCATATGCAAAACAAAAATTTAACCTAAATCCATACCTCATACCATACTAAAAACTCAAAATGGATCATAGACCTAATTATAGAATCTTAAACTAAAATGCTTCGGAATAAATAAAAGAGAAATTCTTTGTGATCTTGGACCGTGCAAACCTTTTTTTTTTTTTTTTTTAATAGAATACAGGGATGCCTGAGTGGCTCAGAGGTTGAGCATCTGCCTTTCGCTCAGGGCGTGATCCGGGATCCAGGATCGAATCCCACATGGGCTCCCTGCATGGAGCCTGCTTCTCCTTCTGCCTATGTCTCTTCCTCTCTGTGTCTCTTGTGAATAAATAAATAAAATCTAAATAAATAAATAAATAAATAAATAAATAAATAAAATACAAACAATATGAACCATAACAGAAATAAAATAATAATAAACTGAATTTCAGCAAGATTTAAAACTTTAGCTCTTCTAAGGACAGACATTACTTAGGAAATGGAAATCTAAGGCAAAAAATACTTTTAATATACATATCCAATAAAGGTCTATTTTCCAAATATGCAAAGAGCTTTTTCAACTCAATGATAATAGAATAAGCTACCTAATTCACAAAAATCAAGAAAGGATTGGAAGAATTACTTCACCAGAGCTGAAACACCAGAGATGACAAGAAAATACCTCAAAAGATGCTACATATCTTACTAAAATTCAACTCAGAGCCGCATAAGCTGTTACACAGATATTAAAAGGGCTAAAATAAATATAAATAGATCATTGCAGGCTGTGAGAGGATGAAGAATAATGAACTTTCGTGCACTGCTCATGGGAATAAAAAAATGGTATACCTGCTTTGGAGAACATTCGGCAAACTGTAAAATTAAATATACAGTCACAATATGAGTTAGCAGTGTAGTTACCCCAGACAAAGAATATGTCCACAGAGAAATTCATATGTAGATATTTATAGCAGTTTTATTCATTATCACCAAAAAACTGGAACCAACTCAAATGCCCATCATCAAAAAGATTCCGTATCTTTGGTTCTGATGTTAGTTATATGAAAAAAAACATTTAGGGGCACCTGGGTGGCTCAGTGGTTGAGCATCTGCCTTTGGCTCAGAGCATGATCCCGGGGTCCTGGGATCAAGTCCCACATTGGGCTCCCTGGAGCCTGCTTCTCCCTTTGCCTGTGTCTCTGCCTCTCTTTCTGTGTCTCTCATGAATAGAAAAATAAAATCTTAAAAAAAATTATATTTGTCAAAGTCTGTACAAGTATACCAATTTTACATATACTGTATACTGTATATATTTTATTGTAGTAAATTATACTTTAATAGAACTGACTTCAGAAAATCAATCCCAGATGAGTCGAAACTTTATTTCCCCATTCTGGGAGATAAATAAATTTCATTTATTTATGAAAACAAAAACTTTAATTATTCTAGGAAAAAACCATATATGAGTATGTCTAGGACTTTATATATTAAATAAGACCTAATCAGCTTTCCTGAAGAGAAAAGACTGATTATTTGATCACATTAAAATTAAGAGCTCCTGTTTTTCAGAGAGACCATAAAGTTAAGAGACAAACCACAAACTGGAAGAAAATATCTACTGAAGAAATTATCTTGAACACATAAAATATCTCATAAATAACTGAGAAAAAAAAAAAAAGATAGCTCCATAGAATAATTGGCAAAAATTTGAGGAGGCATTTCACAAAGGAGTAAAAAAATAATGTGAAGTTTATGTGCAAATATTCGTCTCTGAGTAATCTGCAATTACCAACTGGTAACTTCAGTGAAACAATTTTCCACCCATTATTTTAGTATTAGAAAGAGCGTGCGTTAATGGCAATGTTTACACACTTTGGGTGGGAATGAAAATTGATGTAAGCTTTTTGAGAAACAATTAAGCATCACCTTGTAAAACTGAACCTGCAAGAATTCAACTGTTCAGAAACTGCCATCCCAGATCTATATCTAAGATTAACCATTGTTAATACACTGTTCAGAAGGACCTACTATAAGGAATATGATGCTGAATGGGAACAAAGTTGCAGAATATGACACAGAGAATAATACCACTTTTAATATACACATATGGAGCAAAAGTGTAAAAAACCAGTAACAAATGATATACATATAATTCAGGGTAATGGTTACTTTAGTTTGGAAGAGCGGAGGGAGAGACGTGAATTTTTTTTTTTAAGATTTTATTTATTTACTTGTGAGAGACACAGGGAGAGATAGGCAGAGACACAGGCAGAGGGAGAAGCAGGCTCCATGCAGGGAGCCCGACACAGGACTCGATCCTGCGACTCCAGGATCAGTCCCTGAGCTGAAGGCAGATGCTCAACCACTGACCACCCAGGCACGCCAAGAGAGATGAATTCAAGATGAAACACTGAGTTAACTTCAGTGATTTTGGAAATGTTTTATTTTTTAAGTCAGATGGAATGTTCTGGACACCAGAGCTATCTCCCCCTCACCTCCACCCCAACCCCAGCACACACACATAACAAGGAAATTGCCATCTGTAAGCCAGATGAAGAAGAAAGCCAAGTCTTCACCAAAAAGCAAATCAGCGAGCACTTTGATTTGGACCCTTGGCCTCCAGAATGGGGAGGAAATAAATTCCTGTTGTTGAAGTCACCCAGCCTGTGGTATGTTGTTATGGCAGCCCGAGCTGACTAAGACAGTCGGTTATCACTTGAGGTTAAAGTCCATATTACTTACCAGGGACCCTGGGAAAATCTTTAGTCTTGAAGGTGAAGACAGTATGGGAACCTGGGGTTGTGCTGGGAATGTCTCTTCAAACATGACTTTTGTGAGCAGCTTTGTGAGCTGTGATGCCTTTGGGAGGGACACGTCAGGTATTGGTTGCCTCCCTCGGCTGGAGGGGTTGGTCCTCTTGAACGTGCAGGGAAGAGAAGACTTCCGGCCCCTCCTTGTTCACTCATGATGGAAGGAGCTGCTTTCTTCACTAGCAGGATGAAAACACAGGGCAGCTGTTTGTACCCCTGGACAGACATGCTCACGCAGCCATGGGGCCGGTGAAAACCTGGGGTGTCTGTTTCTTTTGCACAGAGTTGTTACAGCAGCTATAGCAACAATGGCAAAGACGGGAAGGCCACCAGAGGAGCCAGATGGCGACTGTAGGAGTCATTGCTTTGCTCAACAGAAAGTTTCTTGTTGGACTGAGCTTTCCTTTCAGATTTCTGCCCAGTGGTCCTAATAGTGATTCTTGGGTCTAACAGAAATATCCCCATCACTTAGCCAGAGACAGCATTGCAGATATCGGAAGAGAGCCTTCCAGAGCCCTTGATATTTCTATTTCTCCAAGTTAAAGTTCCCCAGTCCTCTCAGGGAGACATCTTTGAAATAGCATCACAGACCCTTTACCTCCCACCAGAGACCTCTGACCATCTAATGAGGAGCTGCTCAGCAATAGGTCCTCCATCCTCTACCCTAGCCACGTGGCTTTCATACCAAACATGGTAACATCTTCCTCCCCAGTGCCCTCCAGTGGGCTCTTCACTGCCCTCTGAATGAAGCCGTGTCTGCTTGCTTTGGCCTGCTCTGAATCCTGCTTACTTCTTTACCTCATTTCTGGACTTGACCCTGCCTGACCCATACAGACCGTGCTGTGCTCAGCGTACTGCACACTGTAAAAATTATCGTGAAACTTTTCTCTCCTTCTTACTCTCTCATTTCCAATCCTTTGCCCATGTTGTGTTTTTTTTCCTATCCAGATCGTATTTATCCTTATTCCCCTCCTACCACCACTAACCCACACCCAAATAGTACCAAATATAGTATTTACTCTATGTGGTTATCTCTTATTTATCCTTCAGATCTCGGTTGACTTTCAAGTAATATTCAAGTGCTTTTTCAAGAGCAGTGTATAACATCACATATATTGTAATTTCCTGCTTACCTGTCCGTTGCCCCTAGTAGACCATAAGCTCAGTAAAGGCAGCATTCATATCTTTCTAGTGGGTCATTTAATGGTTCAAAAGACTTAATCCATGCAGTGTTTGATACAGGTTAGGTGCTTAAGAAACAGCTGGGGAAGGAAGGGATGAAGGAACAATGGAAGAAAGGAAATATATTATTCAGAATTTTATAGTTTGTGCTACACTAGTGGGAAAAGCAATCCTGTGACCTATAATGCGCACCATATGAGTGTGAATGGGCTATTGATGATATTGCCTATGTTTAGGGCTATAATTGGTTGATTTCCAACTATTGTCTAAAGTCCTGGGGTGAGGACAGAAGCACTCTTTTATTTATTTATTTTTTTATTCCTGGATGCCTGTTTTTATTCTTTCTCTTTTTCTGGCTTGAACATCGGTAGACCGGGCCAGTCCAATCTCGTTAAGCTGATATTCCCTGGCAGGAGAAAAAAATGTGGCTGCCGTTGTTTAGATGGTTTAAAATTAATAATTTGCATATTTTCATTATGCTAATGGAGTCTTATGGAGAAGGGCATGTTTAATAATATTTTTAATTCATTAAACTCATAATCATTTAAAATGACACAGCCAAAAACCTAGAGAGGGAGGCTATGAGGTATGAGGGTGAGCTGGGTTCACATCTGAGCTCCACCCCTGAGACGGGGTTTCTGATCAAGTGATTTGACCTTGCTGAATCTCTTGTTCCTAACCTCTGAATGGAGAAGATTCTATGTAACAGAGAGTACATCAAATATTTAAGAATAATAAAGGCATAACACTCAGATCGTAACAGACCGTCAATAAAAGATAGGATGACGATGCTTATATTAATTAAGTTCTTCTAAGTTAGTTACTCTGTCTATAGCCAGAAAAATATTGCAGTATATAATCAAATTATCTAATCCATCCAGTATTTGGTGAACTTATGGCAGAAATCTATGTGAAGTAGGCTCATTTTTCATATTCTTATCCTTTTTTTATTATTGCTAGTCTTATCTATCTATTGGGACTCAATTCAAATATGAGATTTTGTAGATTCTTTTTTAATCACCTTATCCAAGAGATTTCTTATTTTCTCCTCTGCCTTCCTATATAGCTTTGAGTTTATGCCTACTATTCTGACATTCTCTTATTGAGGATGAAGTTTGCCTTTTCCAGCCTACAAATTCTGGGCCACATGCACATTATTGGCATCTTAGATAGCTGAAAATATTAAAATATCACTTAGCCCCGCTATTTGGAGAAAGGTCAGTTTTATTATTCTAATTTAATAAGGGAAGCAAAACTGAGTTCTCACACAGATAAGTCCACTTTTTCAAAGCAGTGAGAGAAAAGGAAGGAAATGTTCTCTGAGGACCTACTAGGTATGGAGCGCTATGCCAATTCCACACACTTAACAAGGGGAGCGACCATTTATTTAGATCTTTTACGTAGGAGGCATTGTTCTACAGGATTTGCATTTAGGAAACCGTGTAGAACTTACAGGCCCTTTAGGGAGGTATGATATGCAATTTCCATGGAAGGAGCCAGAGGTACAGTGACGTTAAAGAACGTGCCTTGTGTCCTACAGGTCAGAGCTGACATCTGAACCTGGGCCTTCCTGCTCTGGAGCCTACATTTTTTTTTTTTTTTTAAGATTTTATTTATTTGTTTGAGAGAGAGAGAAAAGGGTAGAAGCAAGAAGAGCAGCAGGTAGAGAGGGGGAAAGAAGCAGACTCCCCACTGAGCGGGGAGCCTGATGGTGGGGCTCCATCCCAGGGATCATGACCTGAGCTGAAGGCAGATGCTTAACCCACTGAGCCACCCAGGCACCCCGAAAGCCTACATTTTTTTTTTTAAGATTGTATTTATTTATTCATGAGAGACAGAGGGAGAGAGAGGCAGAGACACAGGCAGAGGGAGAAGCAGGCTCCATGGAGGGAGCCTGATATGGGACTCCATCCCGAGTCTCCAGGATCAGGCCCTGGGCTGAAGGCGGCGCTAAACCACTGAGCCACCCGGGCTGCCCAAAGCCTACGTTTTAAACCACGTTCTACACTGCTTCATGGAAGTTCTAGATTATAGAGTGAAGTTACTACAGATGAAGATACTGAGAACATGAAAAGTCAATAATTTTGTTCCAGATCATATTATCACTAATGGTCAGAGTCTAGATATTGACAGGGACCTCTGACACCACAGTCAGGGCTTGGTCTAAAACATCACATTTTACACTCATTAAAAGCCCTCTCTTCTCACCTACTGATGCTGCTCTCTCCCAACCATGTTGCCTGCAAGTTAAGCAAATACTAGATTTTTTGCTGAATGCTTTGGGATTTGTTTAATGAGTCAACCAGTCAACAAATACAGAGCCCTGCCTGTGCACCAGGCACTACTCTAGGTACCAGTGAAATGATAAACCAGACAGACAATTTTCGGCCTCTTCTGTACTTTCTGATTAGTACCCTTGAACAACTCACTGAATTCAGGATCCTCAGCGGTAACACTGGGTAGCAATGGTGGCCTAGTATCTAATGAAAACAATGTAAATATATGACGTTTTGACATAGGCCTGCTAGCTGGCCAGAGTAGCTGTTAGAATAATACGAGTGCGGCTACGAACTGACATTATAGGTGTTCTGAGAAAGGGCTTGCGAAGCCATGGAAGGCTTCCCTCAGTGTGACATATCCCTTGGGAGAAGATTTCAGATAGGTAGGAGAGAAGTGGGGAGGGGTTGTTTTCCAAGAATGAAGCAATATCAAACCAGAATTCTGTGACTTTGTGCTTATGAAACAAAACAAAATTAAAAAAAAAAAAAAAAAAAAGCCATAGTAGGGGTGCCTGGGTGGGTCAGTGACTAGGCATCTGACTCTTGATTTCAGCTCAGGTCATGATCATGGGGTCAGGAGATCGAGCCCCACATCGGGCTCCATGCTCAGTGTGGAGTCTGCTTGAGACTCTCTCCCTCTCCTTCTGCCCCTCACCACTTTGCGAGCATGTTCTCTAAATGAATGAATGAATGAATGAATGATCTTAAAAACAACAACAACAGCAACATAGTAACTGATGGCTTGGCAAGCATCTCAGACAGCTGCAACCCTACAGTGGGTATAGGTGTCTTCTTGACCCTTAGACTTCATACCTTAATCTTACAATGCTGACAAGTTACAGTTAATTTGGAGAGAACTATTTGGGAGCAAATTCATGTAGGACCCAAACAAATAAGAAATCTCCCCACCCCCCCCAATACGCATGTCTCTCCTATCAGAATGGATGTGCATTTTTTTTAGGTCCTAATGTCACTTTTGCAAAGTTGCTTGTGGCTGCCCTGGTTTTGTTGTCAGATGACTTAGTTCCAGTTGAGCTCCTCCGCTTAAACTGTTAAACAAATGAAAAGCAGAATTGTCACTTTTAAATAGAGTCCGCATATAATCACATTTTGAAATGGTCCTCCTCTGGCTGAGGAGAAGTTGTGTGCATTATAATATTGAATTTTAAATAATATATTACACAAAATAGCTTCCAATTTGATTTGGGGGGATATATTTTCATGAATTATTGAATATCTGATTATTGTAGAAAGCTTTAGCCATTATGCACTGAAACTGTCATTCTCTCAGCTCTGTGATATATGAGCTTGGTTATCAATATTTAAAGTTACAGTGAGCTCAGTGTGAAGCAGCCGAAAGCTGAGACACGGATTAATCGGTAGTGACGCAGGCAGGGCTTAATCCACACCCCCCAGCAGGATGGAAAGAAAGATGCTCTGGAAGGATTTTCTAGCCAGTCTTCTGCAACGCATTTCAAGGTTCACCACATCTCACGGAATCCCACTCAGTAGCGAGTGGTTCTTACTTATCAATGAGGATTCATTATAAAGATAAATCTGCACTTGTTTTAACTTTTTTTTGTCTTCAGGAAACTTAACATTTTCGTATCAGATGATAGTTACTTGCAACCCAACTAAATGATGGTGTGTGAAATATGCTTTAGCGTGGCTCATTTGTTTTTGCAACTTTAATGCAAGTTCCCTTCAGGGATGCTGTTATATTCCAGAACTGCCTACGTGTTTTGTATAGAATGAGTGCTTAATACACGTTTTAGTGTATTTTATTGACTATGAATGAATGAATGAATGAAAATTTAGTGGTTGGTGATCACCATACACCTCTATATAGGTTAGAACACTGTTCTTTTGCATAATTCAAAAAATGTCCTTTATTGTGTATGTGTGCTGGGATGTAGCATACTACAAGTACGTTTCCCCCCCTAATTTAAGATAATTAAATAAATGCTAATATTCCTGACATATGTCCTGGAATATGGCACTATTCCTGCCCTCATGGAGGAGTTGGCACTTTCTTAGAGACCTCAGAGAAAAAACAATTATTCATGAAGTATACAATCGAAAATAAGACAGGATGCTTGGAAAAAGGCACCTAAAGGAAAAAAAAATGTATCTCTTTAGGGAAAAGATCTTCCTAGGAGTGATATCAACCATGAAACCTGGAAAGGTAAGAGTCAACCAGATAAAACAGAATGGGGACAAGGAAGGGTATGAACAGCACAGCAGGTGGAGGGAATAGCAAGTCTTTGAGCGGGTAACTGGAAGTGATTGACCTTGCGTCAGGATTGAGGAGCCCAAAACATTACAACGGGTGAGAAGCAGAGGGACTTCTCTACCTCCTCTATCAATGGAACGAGTGTCTTACTTTGTACCAAAATTGCTTCTGGGTCTCAACTGAAAGCAGATGGTGAAGGGAAGGAAAGACTCTTGTCATTTAGAATTTCATGAGACCCTGTCTTTGGTTCTCTCTCTCTTCCCCTCATACGTGCATAGATACGGATGCTCATACATGTGTTTTCATGGATCGAGAGGATGTTCAGCTGAATCTCAAGTGGATTTCCTTCTTCCTACTTGAAGCCCTGACTTCTAAGATAAAATGTTTTTCCTTGGATACCTATTATAATGGTTTATTTGACAAAAAAAAAAAAAAAAAAATCAGTGTATTTCAAGGCACATATGAATAGCATGTCATTTGTAACACATTTTCATTTTCTAACCAATATATTATCTTCCTTAAACACATACACATATGTATGTATGTACGTGTGTATTCTTGACCTGTGCCAAAACCCTGGGGATTCTTCATCACATGGCCTGTTTTCCATTATCTATATTCCCTTCATGCCTTGACATCGAGGAAACTCAGATAGAAATCTAGTTCTCAAGGATACTATTTTTTGTCTTCTTCCTCTATAATTTTTGCATGTTTGCTTTTCATACTTTAATGAATTTTAGATGCATGGATAGTTTCAAAATGTCCCTGGTTTCACTTCTCCCCATTCAAGCCAGCTTTCTCTCATTGTCAACTCTTTTGTACTTTTTCTTTTTTTAAAGATTTTATTTATTTATTCATGAGAGACACACAGAGAGAGGCGGAGACACAGGCAGAGGGAGAATCAAGCTCCCTGCAGGGAACCCGATGTGGGACTTGATCCCAGGACCCCAGGGTCATGTCCTGAGCTGAAAGCAGATGCTCAACCACTGAGCCCCCCACATCCTCTTTTGTACTTTTAAATAATTTGTGCTATTTCTTTATTTCTCCATGCAGGTATCTGTTGTCCTCAGAGACCTTTGAAACATCTCATACTGGAAAATTCATTTTTTTAACTTAATTAATATTTTTATCGATATCTAGTTGATATTTAATTGATTGTTCGGGGTTAGTATTTTAGTTTGGGCCCCTCTTTCCTTCAGGTATTTGGAGGCATTTGTCCTCTGCTCTGCAGTAAGAAACCTGACACCAGGCTCCTTCCTGATCCTCTTTAAATGTAACTTCCCTGATTCCCCCTCCCACCTAGGAAATAATTAATATCTAGGAATTCTGAAATTTTATGCTGATGTTCTAGGGTGTGGAGCTTTAAAATTTGTTGTGCTGGGTAACTGGCTCTTTCGGTCTGGATAGAGATGACCTTTATTTCTGGAAGTTGTTCTCGAATTATGTCCTTGGTAATTCCAGGGCCTCTGTGTTCCCTGTTCTCTCCTTATGACCGACCTCTCGCAGACAGACTGCAGCCATCCTACCCTGAGCCTCTAATTTTCTTCTGTTTTATTTCTCATTGTTTTGTTGTTTTGTTTTCCTCTCAGGTTTATCGTTCTTTTAGATTTCCTCAAATTCGTCTTCCATTTCTGCTAATATTTGTCCTTCCTTTAAGAACATGTGCTATTTATTTAATTTCCAAAAGCTCGTTGTGGTGTCAGACAACAGAACTCAACTGAGTCAATTTGACGATCTAATTAGCTATATTCAATGATTCATGGATGGAGCAGCATCCCATCCAGCAGACAGAAAGGAGCTCCGAGGAGCTGTACAAATGGAAGGCTTTTCTAGGCAGGGAAAATGAAGTTTCTAACTAAGAGTGGGCCGTTTTAGGCAAGGTCACCTTCCTTTGAACAAAGGGTTAGGCTCTATCAAGCAGATTACCTCACTGGTGCTGACCAGGTAATTCCACATTGACAGGTGACAGGTCACATTCCTGGGAGAGGCTGAAACTGTAATTACATTAGATATTAAGTGTTGGTTTGTTGACAGGAGAATCAGCACAGGTGACTCCATTTTTAGACCTTTTTTTTTTTTTTTTTAAACAATTCCCCCTCTTTGTTCAGTCAGACTGTCCTCTTAACTGAGAGCTATGATAAAAAGTTAAGGCAGTAGCACCACTCCCAGCTACTGCTCTATAGGTCTTGCAGCTTTAACTGGTCATCTGTGTGATATGCACAGGTTTGATGGTTTTTTTCTCCTAAAGATCTGTGATATTCACAGGTCACAACTTCATGCTCACAATTTTTTATTTGATCATTTTCCTTATTCCTTTTCTGATGTTCAGTCTTAGGATGATCATTGACTTGAGGGCTACTGGCTGCAAACATGCATTTCAAGCTTTCGAGAAGATGCAGTGCACTACTCTATTATTATAAGCTGAAGAATTCCCAATGTCTAGAGTGCAGTTTGGAGCCATGGTACCCAAGACCCAAACCGATCAAAATTCAGTAGGTCCAGGAAAGACCCTACGGAAGAACACAACTTCTTAAGTCTAGTGGCCTATTAGTGATCTTATGTAGCTGAGTTTCAACTCCCCCAGAAGTATTAATGCAAGTGCAGTAGGTAGTGTTGGCCGCAGCACAGAAACTTCCTTGCTCAGCTAAAAGATAATTAAGGGCTATCTTGCTGTCAAGAACAACTTTTGCCAGAGAATCTAAGGATTTTTCTGAGCCGGCTATTGCTTTAGCAGTGGATCTTTGCAATACTTCTAAGAGTTAAGGAAAGGTTCCTGATTATAGCTTCATTTGCATTTACTTCTTTTTTTTTTTTTTTTTTTTTTTTTTTGCATTTACTTCTAACCAAGGAAGTAGGGCCCTGCCTAAGGGAATGAACCCTGAATCATGAAGAGACTCTTGGTATGTCCCTTAGTTCAGTGATGTAGGGAGGCCCAGGGGGCTCAGAAGTTGAGTGCCTCCCTTCTCCCTTCGGCTCAGGACATGAGCCTGGCGTCCCAGGATTAAGTAGCACATTGGGCTCCCTGCATGGAGCCTGCTTCTCCCTCTGCCTGTGTCTCTGCCCCCCTCTCTCTCTCTCTCTCTGTGTCTCTCATGAATAAATAAATAAAATCTTAAATAATAATAATAATAATAATAATAATAATAATAATAATAATAATAATTCAGTGATGTAAATTCGGGGAAGTTGACCAATGACCAATGACTTATATTGCTTAGTTCGTTCATGAACCGTTAGGGGCATAGTTAGATAACCTTAGAAGTGTGGTGCCAGTCATCTTGGCCTCCACAGGCACAAGGAGCATGATAACTACCACAGACAAAGATAAATTCTGTTGGGACACAAACCACTTCCACTAAGATTGCACTGTTAATGGACACATCAGTTTGCTTTGCTTTTGTTTATAATGACAGACCTGGCAATCTGAAGTGTTAGTCCATTTAGCGATTGCTTGGGATATACAGATGAGGATGTTATCCTTTCAGGTCAAAGCCAGAGTAAAAGAAAGAAAGAAAAGAAAAGGTATTATGTTAACTCAAAGTAGGAAGTCTTGATCTGGCATCTTGGGTGGACACATTCTACCCCAATGCCAGTTACTTCTCTTCCTCATCAGTTTGGGAGGTCTCTGGCATCTCACACGACCAGTTGTGAGATGGAGCCTTCTTTTGCTGTGAGATGTATACCTAAGTTTCAAGTCCCTAAAATTTGACTGCCAAATGGACAGTGAGAACAATCTAGTTTAGTCCCTTCCGAGGAGATTCAAAGGCAATCTTTGTTCTTAGTGATTCCACATCAGAAAAGTGGGAAACCATTGTAAATGTTCAATTGGAGAGTAGTGGCCAGGGCATGTGTGCTAAATGAGAATTCAGGATCCGGTTCAGTGTACAGGTATATAACGCAAGATTAGAATCTATCTACAAAAGTGGAAACATAATTTTTCTCTCTATAATTGTTACAGGATTTTTTTTTTTTTCTCCATCAGGGCCCATGGTTTTTGGTCATGCTGCTTTGAAGAATGAAGAGATAGACCAGACAGAGGGGTAGGCAGCAAGGCAAGGTTTAGTGAGTGATAACAGAGTGATAGTACAAGGAGAAAGGGGAGCTGAGAGGGTTATCACTGGAGTTTCTAAGACTAGGGGGTTTTGTGGGCTTTTTGGTGGGCTGTTTTAATTTCTTTTTTTTTTAAGATTTTATTTATTTATTCATGAGAGACACACAGAGGGAGGCAGAGACACAGGCAGAGGGAGAAGCAGGCTCCCTGCGGGGAGCTTGGTGCAGGACTTGATCCTGGGACCCCTGGGATCATGCCCTGAGCCAAAGGCAGATGCTCAGCCGCTGAGACACCCAGGCGCCCCTTGGTGGGCTGTTTTAATCTGATTAATCCTCCATGTACCAGTCACCCAATCAGGTGTTTGTTTTGTTTTGTTTTGTTTTGTTTTCCCCAATCAGGTTTTTGTCATTTATCTATCATGTGGCAAAGGGTGGAGGGCTCTTTCCAGGGTGATGTAAAATCCTTGGAAGGGTGGTTTCCTCTTCGAGCAGGGCCCCTTGTCCCTGCCTGCCTGCCTTCCAGCTACCCTTCAATCACAATCATTCCTACTTTTTCCCAATGATAATCCCAGTAAAATTAATTTGTTTGCATTAAACCTGGCCTGATTATTTACATAAGTGCAGCAAGAATAGTGATTGACCTTATAAGCTCTGGTCATATCTGAGTCTATGTAGGTTTCTCTCAAATATGAGGTTCCAGTCAAAGTCTTGGCAGTATAACCAATGTTTCTAATTGCATCCTGTTACTAGGAGAACAGATTCTTACTGAACTTATGGAAATAGCTAACTAGATTGCCGTGAGAAGAATACCCAAGAATTTCTGAATTTGGGGGGCATCAGCTGGAGAAAAAAGTAAATGTTTCATCTTTGTTTACAAAGATATACTTTATCAAATCATTCTAAGTCATAGATAGCTTAAGAAAAGGTTTCCTTAAATCTGGAAAAACAAAACATTGAAGAACAAGCAATGTTTTAAACAAAAGGTCATAAAGAATTATGATCATCCTCCTTCAACCAGTCCCATGTGATTAACACTTGTTCTGCTTGAATCCAGTTTTTCCATTAGTCATAGAAATTCTTACCCAGTTCAGTTTTATGATCTTAAAGTTATCAGAAACCTGTATTTGTCAAATTCCTTTCTATAAATCTCCTTGAAGATAATACACCTTTGCAGAACACTTGCAAGAGCTTCTGAGTAAAACAGTGATTATCTCTGACACACAAAAGAAGCACAAACTTTTAAAATGCCCATTGTTAAAGATCTTATGAGAGTTTATTACATAATGGAATTGACAAGGAAATTTGGTTATTCCTGAGACACACATTTTAAAATAATAACTGAAATTACGGTAATAATCTTATACCGGACATATCAGACTCCAGGAATTTCACACAATTTCTGAGATACTTATAAACTATACCTAGACAAATGCAACATTAAGAAAGCTTACTATTACTTCTTATTTGACAGTGCTTCCCAGGCAATTTAGTACCTCAAATATGACTAATTAGTTTTAACATCTTCTTTTTTATAAAGAGAGAAAAACACATCTTTTGAGATGTTCCAGAGACCCTCTAGAAAATCCTGAAATTTATTCAAGGTCAAAAAGACTTCATTTAGAATTTGATTTTTGGACATTTGTCAAAAATATTCAAAAGGGGGCAGCCTGGTGGCTCGGCGGTTTGGTGCCGCCTTCAGCCCAGGGCGTGACCCTTGAGACCTGGGATCACGTCCTATGTCCGGCTTCCTGCGAGGAGCCTGCTTCTCCTTCTGCTTGTGTCTCTGCCTCTCTCTCTCTCTGTGTCTCTCATGAATAGATGGATTAAATCTTTAAAAAAAAAATCAAAAGATTTAAACATACTTGTTCATATAGGATCCTAGGTCACTATTAATACTTATCTACTTAACAGAAGTTGCAAATGAAGACTTTGCAGGGAGGAGAGCCTGGGGGGCTCAGTCAGTTAAGCATCTGCCTTGGTTCAGGTCCTGGTCCCAGGGCTTTGGAATCGAGCCCCATGTCGGGATCCCTGCTCAGTGAGGAGCCTGCTGCTTCTCCATCTCCCTCTGCTGCTCCCCCTGCTTGTGCTCCATCTCTCTCTCCCTCAAATAAACAAATAAAGTCTTAAAAAAATATTAAAAAAAAATACTTTGCAGGGAAATACAGGAAGTTAAATAGCTGTAGAAAAAAGCTTAATTTTTTAGAGAAGACTGAGTTTTATTAAATAATCAAAGAGCTGAAGGTAAAAATAACATGAAGCACGCAGTAAATTACTTTGGTAAGACCCCAAATCTTTGCTTTCTTGACAGGTTATTAAAAGGTAAATAAATTTTCATAATCTGTTAACAAAAGCAGACCAAAAGTCCAAGAAAACTTTGTCCTTTTAATAGGAAGAAAGATTGTTCTGATTTTACACCAGTGTGCTTTTTGAATTTTATTTTATTTTTATTATTATTATTTTTAAAGATTTCATTTTTTATTCATGAGAGACACAGAGAGGCAGAGACACAGGCAGAGGGAGAAGCAGGCTTCACGCAGGGAGCCTGATGCGGGACTTGATCCCAGGACCCCGGGGTCACGTTCTGAGCCTAAGGCATATGGTCAACCGCTGAGCCCCCCAAGTGTCCCTAGTGTATTTTTTCTAAAGATTTATTTTAGAGAAACAGAGAATGCGGTTGGGAGAGGGACAGGGAGTCTCAAGAAGACTTCGCTGAGTGTGGAGCCAACAGGAATGTGGTGTTCAACCTCAGAACCCAGAGATCAAGACCTGAGCCAAAACCGAGCTAGAGAATTAGTAGAATGCACCACTCAGGCGCTCCTACATCAATGTACTATTGATAGTAAAACTCATTTTTTTTTTTTTTACATAAATTGACTAGTTTTAGTAACCTTAACCACGTATAAAATTCCTTTCCCTACATTTCTTTTCCACAAACCTAGTTTTGTCCTGTTTTTTTCTCTTTCCCATTCTGAAATAGCCAGTTTCACATGACGATAGAATTATGTTTTTCCTTAACAACAATGCATCTCAATTCCTCATGCTTTATTTTACTGAGGGTACACACATCCTACTTTCCTTGCACATCAAGATGTTTTCTTTAATCTTTGTAGTAACTTTAATTATATACATTAGAATTTTGAACCCTGAAAAACCTTAATTTTTAGGAAAGAAGTAAAGAACTGTAAATTGATTTTTTAATTTTATTATTATTTTTTGTAAATCGCTTTATGTTAGCATTTTGGGGCCTGACAAATTTATAGTTTTTATTATTTGTAGAAACATGTTTTCTTGTAGTAAATTTTCAGTGGCAAAAAGACATGCTTAGTATAGACCCAAATATCTTTAGTTTCTCTGTAAGAAGAAGTCCAAAGTAGATAAGTCCATGTTCAGTAATTAATGCTTCTGTATTTTATCTTATTTAGAAATGGCCAAGATAGTGGCTATTCATCATTTAATTTTATCAAAATTTTAAGGTTTCAGGTTTCCAAAAAGATTTGAAGAAACTATGTAAAAAGTTTATCCAAAAAGTTTTATCCTACATGATGAAGAATAATTGGAAGAAAGACAGGGACAAGGGACCCTGGCCCTAAGAGCAAAACACCCTTTTAAGGATTTTACACTACACCCAATTGGGTGACAGGCTCATGGAGGGTCAACCTGATTAAAACAGCCTACCAACAAGCCAATAGAAACCCCGAGACTTAGAAACTCCGATGGCAGCCCTCTCAGGTCCCCTACCTCTTTGGGAACTTTGTAATGTCACTTAATAAACTGCTTCACTATCACTCATTAGAACTTGCGTTGCTGCCCACCACTCTGTCTACCTCTTCATTCCTTGAAGTGGTGTGACTGCGGGCCTAGAAGGAAAAACTCCTGTCACACTACTTACATCTACTTAACTCACTTGTTCTCAACAACTACCAGTATGTTACTGATGAGAATGTCATCATATTAAGTATGTGTTGTTGGCAAATTTTGATGACGAACTTATCTGACTAATAGGTCTAGGTAGAATAAAAGCTTTATGTCTGCATTATATTCATTGTTGATAACTCTAAAGACATGTCTATTAAAAAAAAAAAAAAAAAACTAGCTTTAATACCAAGTGTTTTCCCAGATCATGTGAACCTGAAAGATATTTCGGTGAGTTGCTAATATATTTCTGAGAGTTGTAGGAACCCTTAATTCATAAAGCACTCAATTTTCATTAAGCAAATTAAATAAGCTCTTTTACATATTAATCTTAGTAATTCCATCTGGAGATAGATAGATACATACATATATGCATAAGCAGACTAATGCAAACAGACTTTATAGCTTCCACTTAAAAATTAATGCCATGAGTCAGGTAATAATACAAAACTCACTAGTTATTGATGCAGTTTTGGAGTATAGGTGAGGTTTGGTGGAGTAGAGGTCTGGAGACGACAACCAATAAAGAACTGAGACGTCTTTGGTGCAAAATGGTGGTTTTATTAAATAAAGCACAGGAACAGGAGCCCTCGGCAGGAAGAGCTGCTGCCCTGAGGTTGTGGGGAGTAGCTGATTCTATATCTGGGAGTTGGAGGAGGTAAGGAAAAGGGAGGTTTTTCAAAAGAACTTTCATATGCTAAAGAGGATCTAGAAAATACTGGAGGCCTTGCCATTGTCAAGGTTGTTTTTCCCTCCAGTAAAGTATTTACATTAAGATAGTGGGGAGTTTCCTTCTGGAAGTTGGGTTATTGGTAAGAATGTGGGTTTTTTTTTCTCTTGGAAATCACTAAGACATTTTGTAAACTGAGGGAGACTCACAGCTATAGGACTATAATCTCTATAATTTAATGTTTTTTCCTTTCCCGTAGATTTAGGGCAGTCAGGAGTGCCTGAGGAATGCCACACAGATCCCACGTGGGGTTCGGGGGTTGTTGGTGGGGTTTCAGCTTGTGCTTTGTCCCCAGCTAGCCTTCTGCTCCCTCATCAGTTAAAACAGAGACTAGATCTCAATTATGTCTCTGGCTGATGGAATAAAGTGAGGTTACTTTCTCAGATGGCTGAAGCTTTTTACTAATATTTGTGGAGAAAACGGTTAAAAGAGTTTTAATTTACCTGAGTTTTAAATGACATTTCCTCCTTCTGTTCTTCTGTTAAGGATTTGCCTCCCTGAAGTTTGCATTTCAAAGAGATGGCCTGGATAAATGTTCCCGGAGGGACCACGCAGAACATTTACATCTCAAAGGCAGAGGGAAAGAGTGCAGGTTCTTCTAAGAAGGACCTTTGTGTCCTGAGGCCAGATTTTTTTTTCAATGCCTCCAAGGCTTTTAAGATGAATACGTGCTGTTCGTGACTTATCAAAGGACTGACACACCCATCTACCTCTGTTAGAATGTTTTTCTTGCCTCTCAGTACATTTAGTTTAGGGAAGAAGGCCTTAGAAAAGAATTCTATCAGGCTTGAATATCAGCTTCCAAATTGGTCCAATTTCTGATCACAGAGTTATTGAATCCTTGCGAATATTTCGTCAGGTTGCAACTGGTGCAAATGGTAAGTGCTCCTGGCAGTATCAAGCTACAACCCTAAGGACCCATAAGGTTTCCTCAAAGAACGTGCAAAAGATCCTAACTTCAGAAGGTCTGGAGTCCCTCCCAAAGATAGTCAAAAGAAAGAGCCAACAACCTGCCTGTCCTAGGAAGACAGGAAACCCAAACAAGATCATCCTGAGGCAGGGACACTAAAGGGATCCCATGAAAGTAAAGGCTGGTTTTTAACCTTTGCTTCTTTTCCTGCTTCTGTTCTTGCTTGGACTTGCACCCCCACCCCACTCTACACACGCCATGTAATGCAAATAGCATATGTCCTACTTATAAGGGACAAGGAGTTAATGGTTTCTCTAGAATGGATAAGATCTAAGGAAGGACCAGGTGAGAACAACTGGAGGAAGCTATCATATCGCAAAGCCAAGGCCCCCTGCCTCCAAGGAATAATGCCTGGCCCCTCATCTTTGTCAAATCAGTTCCTGGATGCCTGAGAAGATGCATACACCAGACCATCATTCTCAATAAAAAATACTCCAGATGCTCAACAAAAACAAGACTCTCTTTTCCCTTCTGTCAGGTTTAATCCAATCGGTAGTGAAATGGGATAGAGAGGCCAGGCAAAAGTGGGTCCAAACAGGCTTTTAATGGGACCCGCTATCGGGTGAGGTTCTGTGGCCACAGGGGAGGGAGAGAGCAGGGGAAATCGCACCCAGGAAAACCGCGGGGGGGTCTATAAAGAGTTTTTGGTGGGAAGATGGGGGCACGGCGGCATTCCAGTTAGGGCAAGGGTTACAGGTCTTTGTGTGCTAAGTTAAGGTAGGGCAGCAAGGCAGCATTATTGGGAGGTTGCTGGCCTGGGGTCCGCCGTTTTGAGGTCTCCCCAGCCCAACACTTTCCAAGTCTCCTGACACTCCACCTGACACTCCATCTGAATCTCTATAGATCTTCAATAAACTCTGCTTTCACCTCCTACTGGTTCACATTTGATTTCTATCCTGGGTGAAGCCAAGGATCCTCTTGCTTGGTCCTTGCAGGACCCTTTCACCCCCTGGGTCCTGAACCTGGCCTACCTGTACCATCTAGACAGAAAGGGAGCCACTATGCCACAGAGATCCAAGAACCAAGTCTTGCAATGATTTTCACCCTTACCCAGCTTCTTGCAGTTTTCTGAGGATCCCCGCTGCAGGCCCTGATATCTAAAAGATTTTGGCAAGATTTTTCATTAATTTTGATTTTAGTTTCCCTAGGCTGTTTAAGGGAAGAACATAGCAATTAACCAAGAAATTGCTAAGTCTTCTCAACCACGGGTTTGGCCAAAGACAGGGACCCATCTTTCATAGTAGATATGGGGGTGTCCATAAGGACACTAACTTAAAAGACTTTTGTTTATAGTCATGTAGTCTCTTTAGAATGAAAGACAATTCAGATGACTGAAGTGGATACTCAAATAAACAAGGGCAGAGGGGAGCAGTAGGGAGTTTGACAGTCTTACAATCCTTTGTTTTGTGTATCTTGTGTGTGTGTGTGTGTGTGTGTGTGTGTGTGTGTGTGTCTTCCGCTAGCCTTCTATGACATAGTTTTCAGTGAAATTATTTTGGCATTTTTAAGTCTTTTGGAGGCTTCTTCATGCTACCTAAAATCAATAGCTCATTCCTCTTATTTGATTTAAGAACCTTGCTTTTATTGATTGATTAATTGATTGAGCTTGAGTCAAGGGGAGCCTGCAGGAGTGGGGTGAGAGTTATGAGTTCGGGACAAATGGGGCTAGGCTGGGTAGGGAGCCACAGAATCAGGCTTACAGAAATCCCAAAAATGTGGAGATGAAAGTAAACCAGAGATAAATAACCAGACCATTGTGTCCCAGGTACCAGAGGTGGGGTCTTGTTATAACAGCTACTTCTGACCAACAAAGAATTACTGGACCCTAAAAAGGAAACAAGCCATTAGAGATGTGGTCACTAGCCCTTACTTAATGGTCATATTGATATGTTAAATGATTCCGGTTCCCTGGTTGGCTTTCAATAAAAGACCAGCCCTACAAGCCCTCAGTGGCAACCCTGTCGGGACCCCCCTCACTTCTGAGAGCTTTTTCTGTATCTTTCCTTAATAAACTTCCATCCCAATAAACTTCTATCCCTTTACTCACTGTCCTGTGTCCATGAGATTCAAGAACCAAGCTCTTTCATATCAGTTAGGGGAGGGGGGAAGGAAGAAAGAGAATCCCAAGCAGTCTCCATGCCCAGCATGGGAGTCTGATGTGGGTGGGGCTTGATCTCATGACCCCGAGATCATGACTCCAGCTGAAATCAAGGGTCAGATGATTAATCAATTAAGTCCCACAAGTGCCCCAAGAGCCCTTGCTTTTAAATGATCTTGACTAGTAGGAATGTTTCTCATGGAAGGCATTCTAATTCTAGGTTGCTTTTAGTTAAGATTTCATCATGTTTGGAAATATCTATGGCTTTTGGTCACACTTTGCTGTTTATTTATTTTTTTATTTTTTATTTTTTTAAATTTATTTATGATAGTCACAGAGAGAGAGAGAGAGGCAGAGACACAGGCAGAGGGAGAAGCAGGCTCCGTGCACCGGGAGCCCGACGTGGGATTCGATCCCGGGTCTCCAGGATCGTGCCCTGGGCCAAAGGCAGGCGCCAAACCGCTGCGCCACCCAGGGATCCCCTCACTTTGCTGTTTAAATTTAAAAGATTTCATTTCTTTTAGCTAAGTCTTCTTGGGTCTCTTAGAGCCTGAGGGATGCGCCATGGGGTTGGGGATTGTGTGATGTTTTACAGTGTACCTTGTTGCACAGAAATTTTCTTGATGTTGGCAGGGGACCCAATGTCCATCTATTTAATTCCATGACCAATTTATCCTGACATGGGAATCTTTGGGTTAGGCAGTGAGCATTCTAACAACTTTTAAATGCTCAACTCATGCCCACCAATTTTGTGGCTGCTTCTGAGATTCCCTTTAACAATAGTCTTTATCTATACAAAGCACGACAAATGTGCACGTTAATATATCAACCAAGAGATGTTATGGCTTCCTGGCCAAGGGAAGGCCCTTGTGTGTACACCACCAGTTCCCACCGTGGAACCTTGCACTGGAGAAAAAGTTGAATCAGCAGACCTCAACAAATGGGGACTTCAGACTGCTGGCTCCCTATGAATGAAGAATTATCAACTTTCACTAACAGTTCCCAAGAGGATCTTGGGACAAAATCAAGGGCAGGGGGTTTCCACTAGTTAAACAGGAATTGTGGTCTGAAATAAACACTAGAGGCTTCGGCTCTGGGCAGAATTGTCTGACAGCCCAAGCTCACCTGCCTTGTATCGGAAAGGCAATTAGGCAGCTTATCACAAAAAGAACGGAACTCAGAATTGAGAGGAACTTACCCTTGAAACTGGCGAGAAAGACAATGAACTCAGAACAGTTCTTGGGCATCACACCTTTGTTTCTTGTTGTCCCAGAAGCCATCTGAAATCTCCTTTGGTCCTCCAGCTGCCATCAAATATATGAGAAAACAAAACTCAACCCAGTCAATTTAAAGCTTTCATTGGCTTTTTCAGTGATTCATGAATGGGGCAGCCTCCCATCTGGCAATCAGAAAGCAGCTCTGAGGAGCTGTACAAAATGGAAAGCTTTCATAGACAGAAGTGGGAGGAAATAGGAGGTTTCTAACAAAAAGTGGATTATGCCAGGCAAGTTCACCTTTCTTTGGGGAAAGGGATAGGGTCTATTATGCAAATTACCTCACTAGTGCTGACAAGGTAATTAATTCCAGATTGACTGGTTAAAGGTCATGTTCCTGGGAGAGGCTAGAACTGCAATTAAATTAGACATTAAGTCTTATTTGCTAACTTGGGACTCAGCACAAGGGACTCCATTTGAAGTCCTTCTTTCTTCCCTCTTTCCCTCCATTCCTCCCTTCTTTCTTTCACAACTGTTTATTGATTTTTCTTTATTTGTAGCTTTTTCTCTTAATTATCTGATGATCTTAATTACAATGATTATTTTATTGTGCTTTGAAAACTCTGATTTTCACCAATTCCTTTGTTTTATCTGTTTTTGCTACCTTCAGAGTGGAAATTCTTCTTAAAGGTATTATTCACATTTAAATTAATCATTTAAATACACCCATTTTTTTTTTTTTTTTCTAGTGCATTTCTCCCAGGGTAATTGATCAAAACTTGGAGAGATTGGTGCTAAATATCCTGATTTATAAGTTGAATCTTTCTAGGAATCCTTCAGTCTCCATTTTGAGGAGTGTATCTAGTTACTGAAGAAAAGAGGCAGTAGGGGTTTCCTGAAGAATTATGCAGATCTCCATCCAATCCAGTTCTTTTCACCTTTGTTCTCTGTGCTGTGCTGCTCTGGTTCAGTTTAACAAGTAATCTGATTTTCCATTTCCAGAGGTGGGGGTTGAAAGTGGTTCCCTGGCTCTATGTGTTAAGGAGAAGAATTTGGGAACAGTTTCTTTATTCCTACTTTCATCCAATGCTTCCCGTGTTAGCCCAGTCCATGCTGCAGCCTTCTGAAAAACTGGAGGTTTTTAATTTTTTAGCTCTTTTCCCCATTCTTCAGTGTTGATCCACCTCACTTGTTACCTGTTGCCACCATCCTTTGCAGGATTTAGATTTCACCTTTCTCTGCTTTAAAACAATAACAATAATAAGTTAAGTACATAGCATTAGCATTTGGACTATGAAAAAAATGCATATTCCCTTGAGGTTTATCACTTTTTAAAATCCCCTTACTGAAAGATTTAAAGAGAACACAGAGATACACGAATTTATCCAATGTGTAATTTTTTACCAGATGTCTCTCAGACCATTTTTTCCAACCATGTTCTTGAGATCTGAAAATAACAATCAAAGCATGGGATTTAGTAAAAGGCATAGGTTCCTGTTTCCCTCCTTCCTGTTTTACAGAAGCTAGAAGAGGGGTCCCAGAAAGTCAGTGTGATACAACAGTAGCAAAGTGTCTAATTTTGGCCAAAAAAAAAAAGCAAAGTGACAGAACTAAGATTTGAACTGTGCGTTTTCACCAGTATCTTTTTTTGTGTGTGAAATTTAGCTGGTTTCCTATGATGCTTTACTAAGTTTCTGCATTGTTGGAGTCAATATGTGTCTGTGATTTTATTTCTCTCCTTCTCTTTTCTTTTTCTTTCTTTAAGATCTTATTTATTTATTTGACAAAGAGCACAAGCAAGGGAAGCAGCAGAAGGAGAGGGAGAAGCAGGGTCCCTGTTGAGCTGAGAGTCCAATGTGGGGCTTGATCATGGGACCCTGGGATCATAACCTGAGCAGAAGGCAGATGATTAACCAACTGAGCCACCCAGGCACTGCTGTGATTTTCTTAATCATCAAAATTATCCCAGAAATAATTGATCTAAACCACTAAACAGACATTTGTAGGTCTGCATGAAAAAAAAAAAAATCTTTAAAGTGTCCTCATTCATTTAAGTACAAGGTGTTGGGGCCAGGCGGGAAGGGAAACTCCTCAAGATGGCGGATACGCCAAAATGGCTGAAGTTCCTGTCACCACCTCCACTTGGGATGACAGCTTGAGCAGACCCTTACACCTCTCCTTTGGACTTCCTCAACCGAACCCAATGCCCTTCAAACCCCAGAGGAGGAAGTCACCTTTGACTGGTCGAATTGCAATCCTTCCTTTGCATAGTGAGGGTCACTCTGACTGGTTGGATTGCAATCCTTCCTTTGCATATGAGCCAACCAATAGGAAACCGTTCTGCCTTACAACGTTATGTAAACCCCCTACCACCTTGTCTTGGGGCGACTTCCTCGACTCACTCTCTTTCCCCCGTGAGTCGTGGAACCTCGCCCGAGGGTGCCTGCAATAAAATCTGTTCTTGGACCCTCGCTTGCCTTGGCGGTCTCATTTCCGTCTAGTTACTAAAAAAACTTAACACAAGGTTTTGGCATCCTGGGCCCTTGTCGTAGAAGTTTTGTGGAAGGTTTTTATATGTTTCTATCATACTTAATAAAAATCTCTCATTTTTTCAAATATTATAAGATATCTATTCTTTTATATTTGAGGTGAAAACAAATTTTGCTTTTTGCACAATTCATTTTGAATAAGATTGTAAACATTTAAGAAATACTCTAAATAATTTTTCACAATTTATGTAACAGATTTCCTCCATTGTGCCCCATATTTTATCTTTTATCTATTACTTAGGAATTCATTTTTCAAAATTATTTTCAATTATTAGTCATCTGTATTCAAATTTCATATTAATAATATCTAGTTCTTAAGAATTGTTTTTAGGATCTGAAGAATGCAAATTTTCTGCAACTTAGCTAGTAGATTTTCCATTTTTTAAACATAAGCCCTATTTATAGAAAAGGAACATGTGTTCCCTATGAAGGGATGGAGATTATATATATTTATTTTTTCACATTTAAAAAAATAAACAAACTTCTTGTGTGGTTTTCAGCTATTCTCCTATGCTATTAATCTGAGGAGATTGACATTCTTCTCTTAAGAGTTGAGGCTGTGTCAGTCACCCTACCAACTTTTTAGACATGGCATTGAGGACAAAAACGAGGAGTGAGCTATAAGAATTCCTGTACTGAGACAGAAGTCTATTTAATTTGAAAAATAATCTGTTTTGAGGATTGTGATATATCTTCTCACCCTGTAAGAACAAATTCTCTAAGTGGATTTTTTTTTTTCCCCTACCATAACTGGCACACAGTTATAATAATGATCTGAATCTGATAACTCTAATTATGTTTCTGGCATTCTCCATATATTCTGAGCAGTTTTGCTTTATGTTATTATGAAACATTTTTTACATGTTTCTAAGATTATCAATAGTACGTAATCATCACCAAGTATCCCTGTTACCATAGTTCAGTGGCCATCTGTATATCATATTTTAATCAATTCTGAGTATATTTTTTCACTACCCTTGCTACGATTATGTAAGAGTTTATTTGACTATAGGCTTATTGTTATTATTTACGTGACTTTAGATCAGATGAATTCTTTGTAGGAAACTATTGAATTTTCTATCAAATTAATCATACTTAATAACTTTGATGATAAATTTAGGACATCTTTATAGACTATTTTAACAGTGTTGTAGGTATTCTATATATGAGAATATTCATTATAGTAATATTTGTAATAGTGAAAAATTAAAATCTCTATCTACTTAGAGGGATATGGTTAAATAAATTGTCAAACTGCTGTGGGTTATTATATGGAGGCCATGGGATATTATGCAACAATTAAAAAGAATATATAGATCAATTTGAACAAAAACTGGAAGATTAAAAAAATACATAGGAAAAAAACCCTTTGAATTATAATTTTGTTTGTGTACACACATACACACATGAAGATTTAAGACTTGTTTAACTTTTGTTATTGTTTGAGGTTTTTCCATAAAAATACTTTCTTATATATACCACTTAGGGAGTAAGAAACAGGAAGGACAGAAATGAACAAAGGAAAGAGGCAGGGGAGAAAGGATCTGCTCTTTCTTTCTTTCTTTCTTTCTTTTTTTTTTTTCTTTAAAGATTTATTTACTTATTTACGTATTTATTTCAGAGAGAGGGTAGGGGTTGAAAGAGAAGGAGAGAATCTCAAGCAGACCCTAAGATCATGGCCTGAGCCCAAATCAAGAGTCAGATGCTTAACCAACTAAGTCATGGAGGCACCCTTACTCTTAATATAATAGACTCACTCTGAAACCAATGTCATAAATAGAATTAGAATCAATGAAGAAAGTACATTGATATCTCCTTTAATTTTATATAAAATATCATGTCCACTAGTATTAGTCCCAATTTTAACTTTATACATTCTCACAAATTCATTTACATACAAACCTTAAAGGGGAAAATAAGTTTTGTATAGGTAGGTTAGTAGGTAGTTGGATGGATGGATAGATAGGAAAATATGAATCCAAAGTCAGTTTTAAAAAAGCAATTAGAAGTCATAATGTGGATAACATCAATAATAAAAAGAATCACAACAATAAATTATGATAACTACGTTTATTTTTTATTTATTTTTATAAATTTTTACTTATTTATGATAGTCTCACAGAGAGAGAGAGGCAGAGACACAGGCAGAGGGAGAAGCAGGCTCCATGCACCGGGAGCCCGACGTGGGATTCGATCCCAGGTCTCCAGGATCGCATCCTGGGCCAAAGGCAGGCGCCAAACCACTGCGCCACCCAGGGATCCCTGATAACTATGTTTATAGAGGGCTTCTTATGTGTCAGGTACGATCTTAAGGGTTTTCCATACATTAACCCATTTAATATTCACCACATCCTTAGGAAGAATGTCTCATTTATAGATGGACATTCTAAAAGCACGCAGGGGTGAGTAAATTGCCCAAGGAAATAAAAGTAAGTAATGGCTAGCACATGTTTAGAAGATCCAGGTGATCTGCTTTCAAGATGTGCTTCTGAAAACTGCTTTAAACTGCCAAGAGGAATGTTAGTGTATTAACAATTACCATTTGGAAAAAAAAAAAAAACCTAACCATAATAGTTAAGTATCCTTTCATAATAGTAATAAATCATGAAATATTGAAGCATAAATTGAATGGGCAATATATAGTCATAAATAAATCTATAAAATCATGTTAGAGAGAATTTAAAAGAAGATTTGATTAAATGGTTGGATACACTAGGTTCCTGAATGGGACGAGAAAATATTGGAAAATAGCCTATTAACCTTGATTTTTTAGATTTAATTGAATTCAAGTCAAAATTCAAACTGTCTTATCTTTGAAACTCAATTAAATGACTTTATATTTATTTAGAAATGTAAGTAGGTGAAAGTTCCAATATTCAATACAAAGAATATCATAAGAGTAATCTAGTCGTATCAGTAATAAAAAAATAATGATGTTGCAAATATGAAACATAAAACAAAATTGAACAGAAAATGTAAATCACAAAGATAATGAGTGTATTATTTAGCTTCCTTTTGGTCGGTAGTTACTAATACCACTTGTGATTAGCTTCAGTGATAAAGAGGGATTGATTACGTCTCATAATTGAAAAAGCCAGAAATATATGAACTTAGAAACAGTTTAGTCAGATTGAATCTTCATTTCTTTGTGGTTCTCTTGGCTTTTCTTTCTGCTTAATGACAGAGTGATTTTCCTTAGGGGTACTGTCAGCAATTATGACTTCTTGCTTCTTTATTCACATCACAGGAATAGACCGGATGTGTTTCCACAACTGTTAAGGAAATAGGATTTTTTGGCTCTAACTGGGCCTTTTAAGAACTAATATTATGGCCCTGAGAATACCACACATTGTGTTAGCTCTCACTGGATTAGGGCTAAAGTCAGTTCTCCTCTTATACAGCTATCACACAGTATGAGAAGGTGCTTCCCAAGGGAAAAATCCCAATGGGAATAGAATGGTAAGGCAAAGGATGTTGGATAGCCAAGGGGGTGGGAGGGACAAGTATATATACACACACATACATAATATATATTACATATACACACACACACACACACATATATATGATTACATATTATAGTCATTGATACATGGGGAAGGAAGAAGAAACAAGTTTTCTTTAGCTTTTCCTATATATAAAATATAAATTGCATATATATATATATATGTATATATAATAAACTTATGTAACATAAGAAACACATAAAGAGACTCGTTTCTTTATTTGAAAATGATACAAGTGAAAGATACTTGATAAAGTCAACAACTTTTGTGCTTGCATAGTATCTTAGGAATATTTAAAAGTGAAATAATAATGAGTTTTATCTTATTATGACATTTAGTATTACTTGATGAGGAAATCTCAAATTCCAAGCTTGAACTTTTATATTTGTTATATATAGCAAGTGTTTCACATATAGCAAATATAAAACACAGACCAAGAGACCTGAGAGGATGCTGCTAAGATAATTTACAGCAGCAAGTTATTTATCAAGACTTTGACAGCAAGCAAAAATCAAACCATTTAATGTTGGCTTAAACCATGAAGTGATTTACTATTTCATAGAAGTAGAAAATTCAGAATCATTATTATCCCCATTTTACAAATAGGGAAATGGAATATTAGAGTGTCTGAGGAACTTATCTGTCATGTCATAGGTTGTAGGTTTAAGATTTTAACCTAGGTTTGTATGCCTCCCTAGCTACTGTTCAGTATAATTCCATTATCACTTTGTTTTTCAGTTGGAAGACTTAAGTATCTATAGTAATATACCATTTGGGGGACAAAATTGAAGAGACAAAATTGAAGTCTCTAAAGAGGAGATAACAATAAAATGAAAATAGTAAATGCCATCTTACCATCTGACAATGAGGTTCTTCTTGGGAAGGGAACTATCTTTGTTCAGAGAAATAACCCAAAATACCACTCAAAATGGGTCAGATTCACTTCTGCATTATGGCGAGTCTTTAAGTGGGGGGAGCAAATGTACCTGTTGAAGAATAGAGTATTTTCTTTGGAACTCCTGAGATCAAGCAGGAGATATGGATGAGGAAGATAGAGTGTCTGGTGAGGGTGGAAATACAGGTACACATAATGGGAGGCTGGGAGAAGGTGAAGGACGGAGCTCCAAGCACATGGTAGGGGGGACCTGCATGATGATGAATTGGTGGTGACTAGAGACTTTGAAGGCTGTTTGTACCACTGTGATATAAATAATTTTTCTGCCTCCTCACACCCCTTGAAATTGTCAGTAGTATTCAGAAATGGTTTAGATACATTCACATATTTATAAAGCTAAACACAGAAGTAAGTCTGATGTCTCAGTTTTCATCGTGATACGAAAGAGAGAAGCAGGTATGGAAATAGGATTTAAAAGCCAAGTTTTCTAAGTTGGGGGTTGGGGGGTGCTTTAAAGAATGTGTAGAAAAATATTTTCAGGCCTCAGTATATTCAGACATCCAAGGACTTTGGAATTAGGGTCTCCTGACAATTCTGCCTAGAGTTTGCAGATCAGAGAGGTATCCTGCTATTCTACTAATTTATGCATATTTATAAAGGTAGACCAAAGGAAGCCAACACAGAGGCTTTCCCTATAAACATTCTTCACTTCCATTTGTTATTTTTTCCAAAAAAGGTTTATTGGGCTCCTGACATGCTGCTACCAAACTCTGAGGATGGTAAACATATAAAAGTAGTCCCCTATCCTCTTGGAATTGACATCCTAGTAGAGAATTTAACACTAATTTATTAAGCCACTAATTCCATAATTGTTATTATTTTAATTATAATTGTTATAAGTGATATAATGGGAAAAAATACAGAAGCTAAGAGGCCATTAGCTTCCTGCAGAGAGCCTGCACTGCTGTGGAGACAGCTTCTTAAGGAAACCTCACTGTGGCTGAGTCTTGACTAGAGAGTTGGTGACAGGAAGACTGAGTGAGTGGGAGAGGGGCAAACAGTGAAGGGTGATGGGGAAGCTTCAACCATAGTAGAGGCCGGATGGTACACATCTTAGCAGGCTCTTCAGTGATTTTAGCCTTGATTAGAAGAGCACTGGAAGCCATTAAAAAAAATTGGGTCCATCAGAAGTGGGAAAAGAGGGGAGCCAGTGGTGTACATGATATGAACATACTAGTATTTTCAAAAGCATGATCACTAGGTTGATCACCCAGTCTTCAGTTCTTTCCCTGGGCCAGAAATGACTCCTAAATTGTCTCCATAGGTAGCAGGCAGCAGATTGGATCATCTTTAATGTGGACCTAAGAGAAAGGAGTTAGACTTGGCTCCTGTTTTCCCATGCTTCAGGAGACTCTAAGAAAGTGAGAATGACCCAACTTTATCACAGGAGAAAAAATGGAGACCTTCCAGGAAGGGGAACACAGTTGAAGGTTGCTTTAAATCCCACTGTGGGAGCAGCCTGGATGGCTCAGTGGTTTAGCACTGCCTCCAGCCCAGGGTGTGATCCTGGAGTCCTGGGATCCATTCATTGCATCGGGCTCCCTGCATGGAGCCTGCTTCTCCCTCTGCCTGGGTCTCTGCCTCTCTCTCCCTACCTCTCTCTCTCTCTCTCTTTCTCTCTCTCTCTGTCTCTCTCCCCGTCTCTCATGAATAAATAAATAAGATCTTAAATAAAAAATAAAAAATAAAAAATAAACCCCAGTATGGGTTGCAGGTCTCCTTCTGCGGAAGGACTATCATCATTAGCTTCACCCATCACCATCCTCTGCCCTGCCCCCTGCCCTCAAATCCTCCTTGGTGCTGGCTCAACACATTTGCTCCAAGGCACATTTTATTTCACTGGTGATTGTAGCTGAGTTGGGGAAAGTTATACACAGGCAATTGGAAGGCTCAATGATTCAGAAAAGTCTAGTGTGGGCTGGATTCCACCTGATTTCAGGCCGCAATAACCGAATATTAAAGATGGAGTGGCTTAAGCAACAATATGTGTTTCTCACAGCTCTGGAGGCTGGAAAGTCCGATATCAAGGCTCCAACAGATCTGTTGTCTGGTAAGGGCTCCCTTGTATATAGGGTCATAGGGTCCTTCTTCTCTCTGTGTCCTTGCAGGATAAAGACAGATCATTTCTCTGATGTTTCCTCTTGTAACAGTACTAATGTCATGCGTGAGGACTCTACCACCAAGACCTAATTATATCCCAAAGACCTCATCTCTAAATATCATCCCACTGGGGATCCAGCCTTCATCCTATGAATTTTGGAAGGGCTAATGACCCAAATATTAAGGATATTGCATAGCCAATTGGATCTAGGGATGCATTAACAGTTTACCTGGATAAATGATTTATTTTCTATCTACCCTTTTATTTAGTTCACTTGCTCTTTTTTACAGGCCCCACTTTAGAGGAAGGATCATATATACTTCTCAAATTGAGTTAAAATCTGTAGTAAATGTGAGTTGAAGCACCCTGGAGAATACCTCAAGATTACCTAAATATCTCTCCCTGTTCTGAGAAGCCAGACGTTTCTGTAGTGGTGCTCAAAAGCCTTACACTATGAGAGAATAAGCTTATACTATATTCATTCTCCCCATAAACATGTGAGAGAGACATCACATTTGGACTTTCAGCGTCTTTTGACGTCCATATCACTCCTGATATTTAAAACAAACTTTAAATATTTGATTGCTTTCCCCATCCTTCCCTCCTTCTCCCTCTCTCTTCCTTTCTCCAAATTCTACATTTTCCCTCCAATATCAAATTAGTAACAATCCAAGCCACCACATAGTGACTTTAGAAAGTCCATATCTCTCCCAAAATGTGTTAAATAACTCTAGGACAGTGGAGGTAAAGGCAGGATTTCTGGAGCTTTTTGTAAGAAGTGCGATTCAAATTGATGGTAGACTGTGGAGAGGAAGACAAGAAGGTGGAAGTCCAGAATGTATAGTAGATAGTAAGCAATTCATTCCATTCTAGACCAATGCTTCCTTATATTGGACCACCAGCAACAGCTGAGGACAGGGGAGAGATGCTTCCCAAAAGTGCATCTCCTCAGTTGTACCTCAAACACACTAATAAATTAGAAATTTTATTGGAGGTTATTGCCAGGGATCTGTTTTTTTTGTTTGTTTGTTTTTTTTTTTTCATAAGTTCTCCAGGTGATGCTTATGTACACGTGTGTTTGAGGACCAATGATCTATAGTACTTCTCCAAATAAGCCTATTAGAATCACCCATACTGGTTATTAATTGTACACAGATTCATTTGTCCAAGGTTCAGATTCAGCAATTAGTAATTGTACCTTGGAATCTGATACTTATCAAATCCCCATGAATCTCTGGATCATTCTCAAAATACCGGAACTTCGGGAGACAATGGTAGAGTTTGGGAGGGTGATAGAGGGAGAAAAAGTATGGCGATGAAGCTGGCTACCACGTTTCTTATCCTGGAGCAATCGAGAGCTAACTATGGATTGTCAGGAGGTTTGTGATCAGGGCTGTTTTCAAGAATATAACTTGGTAAACTCTTTTGGAAGATGTTTAACCAACTGGATTAATGTCAATTTGAATGACAGATGTGGATTACATTTTCCTGTGGGAAGTTGTGGCTGTTTTCAGTAAGGTCTTGTATTTGTAGAGCACATTCTAAAACACCTTCACATGTGCTGCGCCATCCATCCTCAGAATAGCACTGTAGGTTTAACAAAGCAGAGTTGAAAGCTGAACCTCAGAAGAATGAAATGAATTCCCTAAGACACCCGTACTGGCAACTGTCACCAAAAGGTCTTAAAACCTGGTCCTTGGATCCATACTAAGATTCCTAACATTTTTTTTTTTTTTTTAATTTGAGGGAGAGAATGAGAGAGAGAGAGGAAAAACGAAAAAACATGAGCTGGGGGGATGGACAGAGGGTGAGAGCGAAGCAGACTCCTCTCTGAGCAGGGAGCCCGACTTGGGGCTCAGTTCCAGGACCCTGAGATCATGACCTGAGCTGAAGGCAGATGCTTAACTGACTGCACCACACAGGTACCCCCAAGATTCCTAAGGTTTTAACTTTGGTAAGAAGGAGAATGTACCAACTCTATACCACAAAAGTACAAGGTTCTTGTTCAGATATGGAATTCGGAAACTTGTCTCCCTGTTGCCCTTTTGGACAGATGGCTACTCTTTCTCTTTCAGTTGTCTAAGTACATCCACCCAGCTGAACTTTTACCACTCCTTCTGTGAAGTCCCTTAAAAGACTTAAATCTGTGTTAATAAACAGATTTGCATGTTTGTTTGCTGTCTGTTCCCCAACTAAGATTTTCACCTTTCATGTTGTGATTGGCTACGTTGTGAATTTTCTTTGTACAATTAAAATTCTACAATATATTCACTTTTTTATTTTTTTGTGATCTTCTCCCTCACCAAAATTGCAAATTTCGTGTTGTAGTCTCTAGCATATAGTACTCAGGAATTAGCAAAAAGAAAGCGCACAGTTAATAACTTGTCAAACGAGCAAATGGAAAATCACCGATCTCTCTAAGCTTCAATTTGCTTAAATTTAAAATGGAGTTAGTATCCCTACTTTAAAGAAATGATATAAGTGTTACATAAGATAATGCACGTCTTAAAATGTCTAGTGCATTTTCTAGGACATATGGATGCTCTGCAGGTAACGAATCCTTGATCCGATGGTTATGAGGGTGAGACTCTCAGGCCTCACATATATGCCTAAGCTCAGCTCCAGGGAATTTGGTGTCGGCTACTTTGCACGGACTAGTAGAAGTGAAGGAGGTGGTGGATGAATTGAGTTCTCAGTAGCAGCAAGTATTAATTTAGCTGGTAGCTGATGCTGGCTGTTTTGGATGGCAGTCTTCCAGCTGATGAATGGAAAATGCATGATTCCCGATGTTTAAAAATACCCTGAGATGGATTAATTGTCGGTTGCTGACAGGCGGAGGGGCGTGTAGGCCACTTTACACCCTGACCCTGCACTCAAAACAAAATCACACACCAATTGATTTCCTTTCCCCCCATTAAGAGTTTTGTAGATGTTGTGATCGTATTAATGAGCATTTTTATAACACTTTAGAATTTAGAAAGCCCTTCTGCGTAGATTCCCTCTTTTAAACCTCACAGTCCTTCAGAGTGAGACTCCTGTGAGCAAGTAAGTGGCCATGCATCGATTTAAAACCCTCTGTAATGAAGTAGGACAATCACAGTTTCTCCATTAGCATTCCAATTTTATACCTGTAGGAATAGTTTGGGAAAACCAAGGTCACTTTCCCCAGGGCACACAGCTCATAAGGAGTAAGCCTGTCCTTAGTGTAAGATTTAGGATTCCAGAGCCAGAGATCACCAAGCTTCCTACATGTAGCAAGATACTGAATGGGCCATTTCCTGCCTAAGCTTCCACCAAGGGGCTGTATTAGTTTATTGGGCTGGCATAACAAAATCCCATTGACTGAACGGCTTAGGCATCAGAAATTTATTTTCTCACAGTTCCGGAGGCTGGAAGTCCAAGATTAAGGTGTCAACAGTTTGGTTTCCTCTAAGGCACACCTCTCCTTGGCTTGTAGATGGCTGCCTTCTTGCTGCCTCTACACACAGTTGTCACTCTGGGCACATGGGCCCTGGTGTCCTTTAGTGTGTTCAATTTCCTCTTCTTATAAGGACACCAGTTTAAAAATATATATATATATGTATGTGTATATATATATACACATACATATATATATATGGACACCAGTATAAGAAAGAGGAAAGAAGAGATATGCTATTAAATCAAGTTTTGAGTTTTGATTAAGATCTTGGATATAGCCATTAGTTATTAGGGAAACAATAATCAAAATCACAAAGAGATACCACTTTACATTCAGTAGGATCTATAATCAAAATATGGAAAATCATGTTGTTGAGGAAGATGTGGGGAAATTGAAACCCTGGTGCATTGCTGGTGGTAATGTAAAATGGCTCAGCCCCTGTGGAAAACAGTTTAGTGTTTCCTCAAAAATTTAAACATCAAATTACTATATTACCTCATGATTCTACTACTCCTAGATATATAACTGAAAAAATTGAAAACAAGTCTTCAAAAAAAAAAAAAAAAAGGAAAGAAAAGAAAAGAAAAGTGTACAAGAATGTTCATAGCAGGACTATTCACAATAGCTGACAGGTGACCACAGCCTAAATGTCTTTCAGCTGACAAGTGGGTAAATAAAATGTGATATATTCATACAATGGAATATTATCCAGTCATAAAAAATAAGGAAATGTTGAGACATGTACAAAACAAAGGAACCTTGAAAACATGATGCTAAGTGAAATATACAAAAAGCCATATAATATATGATCCCATTTCCATGATATATCTGGAGTAGAGAGTTTCATAGATACAGGAAGCATGTAGTCATTACCAGGGGCTACAGGGAGTAGAGAGTGGAGGATTTCCGCTCAGTGGCTGTGAGGTGATAAAAATGTCCTAGAATCAGTGGCATTGGCTGTGCAACATTGTAAATATACTAAATGCCACTGAATTTTATAGGTTAAAATGATAAATTTTGTTATGCGGATTTTACTACTACTACAACAAATACCAACATCAAATAAAAATCGTAGATGCATCAGGCCAAATTCTGAATGGGCTTTTGTGTACCACACAACATGACACTTAGACTATTATATAAGAATGAGCAGAAAAACATGAACCTACTGGAGTTTTCTTTAAGGGTAGCCATGGACTATTTTCACTGAAGAATGGTGTGAGAAAAACTTCATGTTTCTAATGCTAGGTATAGACGGATGGATGAATGGATGGATGGATGGATGGATGGATGGATGAGTGGGTGAGTAGATGGTTGGGTAGGTGGGTGGGTGGATGGATGGGAGGATGGATGGGTGGATGGATGGATATAGATGCATCTTCAAAATAAGGTGATACAGGCATATAGGCAGAAAGCTACCTAGAGGTGACCTTCAATAAATTGAATGAATTGATTGAATGAATGAATGAATGAATGAGTGAGGTACTCCATCTCCATAGAATATGTCTTAGAGGCAATCAGAGAATTAGCACTAAGCATGCTTGAAACATTCATCTGTCACAATCTAAATGCATATACCTGGTGTTATGTATGTATGTATGTATACCTGGTTAGTTTTTCAGAAATTGTGACTCAAAAACATAAGATTGTTTCTGTCATCAGACTCTCCTAGTCATTAGCTAGTCATTGGACAAGTTGTTGAACACTCAGAAGTCTTATTTTCCTTCTTTGAAAAATAAAGGGAGAATAGTAGATGGATAATGCGTTGGTATGAGGTTTTGATTCTTGCTGCTAAAGTGTGGTACATGAAACAGCATCGTTACCTGGAAGCTGGTCAGGAATGCAGAATTCCAGCCCCCACCCAAACCCGAACAGAATCTGCACTGTAAAAAGATCTCAGGGCCTGCATCTGCATATTAAAGTTTGAGACACACTTGATGAAATGGCATAATATGTACTAAATTGTTTAGCACAATGCCTGTCGTATTTCACAAAACTCAATGAAAGGTTGTTCATTTATCTAACATATTTATTGATCATCTCCTCTGGGGCCAACAACTATTCTAAGCATTGAGAATACTTCAGTAAATAAAACTGTCAAGAACCCTAAACTCATGGAGTGTGTGTGTGTGTGTGTATACACACACACACACACACACACATATATACATGTATGTATATATATTTTAGGGGAGGCATTAGATAAACAGATAAGCAAATAAATATATATAATTAATATATATTATATAATAGCAAAAATTATGTTGTTATTAATACAGCCATTTAGATTTGCAGTCAGTAGAGTTCAGTCCAATTAAATAAATACGTATTAAGTATTAATGTGTATACCGCCTCCCAGGTGTCTGTAGGGGAAGGACAGAGGCTAGGTCTCCTTCCCGTTAGAACAAAGCTCTTCCTACAACACCATGCTGATTTCTTACTTAAAATGAGAAGTAAAGGGTTCATTAGGGCCAGAAACAACAAGGAATCACCAGGTTACTTTATAAACATGACTGTAAGGACACATCTAGGGTCCCCGCTAAAGAATCACAGGCTTACATTCTAGCTGTCTCTGTGCACACCGAGACTATTGATTAAACATATTGCAACTATTGCAACATACTGTTTTCTTCACAATGTGTGGGGATCACAGAGTCCTCCAAGCAGGAGGGAGCTTGGTAGAATGAGTGGCTCAACTCCATTCCCGAAGGGTCAGTGGCTAGCGGAGAGAATTCATGGCCCAGGAGTCTTGTGCCCATCACTAGCTGCAGCTGACCACCAGTCCCTTTTGACTGGGCCCAAGGTTACTGTAAAGACTGAAAGCTAATGGATAAGAACCTACATACTTGTATATACACATACAAACATACACACGTGCACACACTGTAAATGTATAAAGCAAATACATGCTTTAGATTTGATGGTTTAGGGTGAATGCACAATGTACTAGATAGAGGACAACAAAGACAGTTCCTGAAGAGTGCTGACTTCCAGCAGGTGTGCTGTGTGTGTGTTGATCTGGGATATGGGGATCTCTGTGTGCTTTCCCCATTTTCTAATCCCACAGGTTGGGAATCTCCGGGGTCTTTGCTGTCTTTCCAATCTTGTACAATGACACTGTCTTTTTTACCCACTTTCTGATCCTGTAGCATGTGAAATCTTTCCTGGTCTGGCCATTTTTCAACCAGGATTCGGAAAGAAGTTTAAGCCCTAATGCCCCAAGTAATCCCTATTACATAATAAATGCACTTTTATCCCATGCATCTAGATTGCTGCCCTTATGTAGCATTCCTGAAAGAATTCGGTAAATCATTTGTGTGATCTGTGGCTCAGATGAAGAACCCAGGTTGTGAAAGACTACATGGCAGGAAGTCCTAACAAGGTCATTTATGGTCCTCAGGTATCACTGTCCATTTGTGCTCCTGAGCACACATCTCACTCGTTGCCATGGATCTCGTTAGATGGAAAAACTAGGCTGAAGTAAGTCCGTACCTACCTTACCACCTTGAACTGTAGTTGGGCCATGAAGCTTCCTCCTCTCCCACCAAGTCAATAATAGCACATGCTTGAGCTAATTGTCCTAGAGGTTAGTTTTCCTCTGGTTCAAGCTCTTGAGTCCACACAGACCAGGAATATCAGGCATATATTTTTAAGAAGGTTCCCAATCTCGTTCACAAAATCTTGATGCCCATGAGCCTAACCCCACCCCCACCCCCCCGCGAGTGATCTTTAATCTAGCAGTTTGAGTCCAGGACGTTATAACTTCTCTTCCATTCTGCCTTCCATTCCAGGTTATTTTTCCCCCCTGGGACTGTGCTTCCTGTGGTGATAATGGAGGTGAGCACTTGTGAGACCTGTAGTTAGAACGGGGAACATAAATCCCCATGTACTCTCCATTAGAGCCAGGCTGACTTGGTTTAGCCATTCTTGCTCAGCCTCTGCCTGTCCATACTCTACCCAGCTTGGCAAAATGCTAAAATCATCCCCAAAAGATCCCCCCATGCCCCTCTATTGTCAACTCCTCCCTCTGCCCCTGGTTCCTAGCAACAACTGATCTGTACGTTTTTTTTTTTTCCTGAAAATCATAAAAATGGAATCATGCAATATGTAGCCTGTTGTACCCAGCATTTTTTCACTTAGCATCATGCTTTGAAAATTCACCCATGCCGTCACGTGGATCAGTAGTTTCTTCATTTTTCTTCCTAAATACTTTCATGGTATGAATCTATCAGATTTGTTTATCCATTCATCAGTTAATGGAAAATTGGGTTGTTTTCAGGTTTTTGACTATTATAAATGAACTGCTAGAAACAAGTCTTTATCTAAACATGTGTTTTCATTTTTCTTGGGTATATATCTAGGAATAGGTCATAGAGGAAGTATATGTTTAACTTTGAAAAAAAACCCTATTTTTCAAAGTGACTATATCATTTTACATTCTTATCACTAATTCCAGTCAGTTTGCATCATCATTAGTGCTCTGAAGCTATCATGTTATTTCCCCATCCTAGTAGGTGTGTGGTGCTAGCTCATTTAGGTTTTAATTTGCATTTTCCCAATGACTAATGATACTGAACATTGTTTTGTATTCCTAATGAAAACAGGAAAGGAAATTCTGTCCATTTCATGTACCTGGAGTTGTGCACAGTAAGTGCTCCATAAAATATTTGTTAATGAGTGAATGAATGACCTGTAATTCCCCGGCCACAAGGAATTTACAGCCTCATCCAGGAGATGGAGCGTGAGGTTTTAACAAATCAGACTAAGACTTCAAGGTCGGATCTGGGTTCATACATGGGCTCTCTGCAAATCACTCTTTAAGGCACCTTGACAAAGTACCTGCTTAAATTCTCAACTTCATTTTTTTCTATATCTGTACACTGACCCCAGTAACTACGCTCACAAGTTGTTGTGGAAGTTTGAGAAAATAAATATAAATCACTTTATAATGGGTAGCTAATGTATGATTAATAAAACAGTAGCTGCTATGATTATTTTGTCAATTGTAATAATTGCAGATGGCCAAATGGTAAAGTGTTGTACCGAAATAAAAGTGCAATAGGGCTTAATAGAAAAAAAATCGTTTTCTACGTCTAAAGTACTAAGGAAGATTTTCAGAGAATGCAAAAATCCATGCTGAGTTTAATAGTAAAGAGAGAAGTAACATTGGTTGAGAGCTTGCTGTGTGTCAAGTACTGCTTACCTGCTCAGCTCCTTATAAGTCCTCTGCCTTCCTGGTCGGCTTCCATTATTACCATTTGGAGAATGATAATAACTGAGGCTCAAAAAGTTTGAACAGCTTGTCTGGTAGTATTTATTGGATAATATCTGGCTAGGCCGGTCCAAAGAGACGCTCAAGCTGTGTGATCTGATCTCTTGGGTATCATGAGGATGTCCCAGAACGTGAGGAAAGAGGCTGGATCTGAGTTTCCCCGTCTTTCTTTGAACATATTAGATCTGTTTTAATGTGTTTTGTGTTTTGGGCTTCCAAACCCAGATAAATAGCTTCTGATATTTTATAAAGTGTGAGAAATCTTGATCTACATTACCCTGTTCTGTTACATGAAAGACAGAAGAATAATACTTAATATATCTAAAATATCTCTCCCTTCCCATTACAAACAATGGGGATTTGTAATCAACAGATTCATCTCATTTCTTGGTGCTATTTCTATTTGCTGTGTGTAATGAGTTTTGTGTGTTTATTGCTCTTCTTTGAATGCGGTTGAATTTTTCCACAAGTATCCTATCCATGCCTCGAGGGAGGGCCCCCGTTCTCCTGTGGCAGAATGGGCTGTGTGCTGCTGGGTCCCCCCTCTCCCCACTCTATCCCCTTTGTGATTACGTAGAAGCTAAAATGGGTCTTGCCAAGCATCTGGCTTAGCCTTCCCAGGCTTTGCGTTTTCTGATAGAGAAAGGCAGCCTTTAGGAGAAAGACCTTCCTCCCAGAGCAAACTGCCTTCTTCAGCATTCAGCCATAATAGCCACCCCCTCCTCAACTTGGGTAGCACTTTTCTCGGAATGTTTAGGGCTATTACAATAGACTGCCACTGGAGAGTCTGAATGGGGAACTCATTAGCTTTGTGAGCCTGCATATGTCCAAAGAGAGTTTATGTGTAATCCCAACAAATTTCTTTTGTTTGTTCTTTATGTTACATTCTCTTTGACTGGGGTTGATTACACAGGAATCATTAACACACACAAAACTGGAAATAACCCTCTGGGGAATCATCCCAGCCCAGACCCCAGGGAGGAGCGACATAATAGTTTTCTCTCCATCTCCAATGACTGTGTTTCTAATTAATGATAGTCTTGATGCTGTTTTTAGAGGTTCTTCTTACTTCACTACGACATCAGCTCCTCAAGGGAAATAGAGCTACTTAAAACCTGCCTTCCGACTTTAAGTTTCTCTTACTCCTTGGCAGCTTCCTACTGAATTCGGGAGTAGCTCATTACCCTTGAGTTACCATCAGAAAATATAAGGATGTCTCACCTTTATCTATATACCTTGAGTCCTTTTGAAAATTATTTTTTACACATGCAATAGTTGGCACAATGGAAATGTTCAGAATATTGCATTGAAGATATTGTTATTCAATCTCGGATCTTGTTTTTCCTGAGGATTAATCGTTTAAATTGTAATTCAACCCCCACCCCACCCTGTGCTGGGCAAAAGCCATAGCACATTGTACATACTCAGTAAATGGAAACATGCCTTCTCCTTGTTGGAGCTCTAAGATGTCATTATTCTGCTATTTGAATTGAATTATAAGAATGGAGGGCGGGGGGTGGGGGTGAATGGGTGACGGGCACTGAGGGGGGCACTTGACGGGATGAGCACTGGGTGTTATTCTGTAAGTTGGCAAATTGAACACCAATAAAAAATAAATTTATTATAAAAAAAAAAAAGAATGGAACACTGTAGACATTCAGATGACGCAAATACAGTGAAGGTGACTCAGAAATAAAGCTACAAGTCTTGGATCCAGGAAGGAAAAAAAAATGATTTGAATGGTGACTTGCAGTCACAGCCTAGTGCTGATTCTATCACTTCTAATACTGTTATTTCTACTACTTTGACTACTGTTTCTGTGATGACGGTCTCTGATGATCAGTGCTGATCATAAGCCATGAACACTGCCAAGCCCTTAATGTACATCATTTCATTTGTTTTTCCAATAATCCCTATTAACTCTACTTTAAAAATGAGAAAAATGAGGCTTGGTAAGGTCAAGTAAATTGACCAAGATCACAAGAAAGGTAATGAAGCCAGGATTTGAAACCAGATAGTCTAATTCCAGGACTCATAAATGTCAGCCTCTTCCCACCTGATCACCCAGTGCTCTCCTCTCCTCTTCCCTAAATACCACTGAGTGATCTATTATTATGTTGGGCTAAAGTCTGAATGGGATTTGTAGGACTGTGGGAGCCGAAAACGAAAATGCTAATAGAAAAATATTGAAGATTCTCACTTATCAGATGTAGAAGGAAGGGTTAAGTGGTTATGTAAGATGTTTGGGGGAGGCTAGTTCTGACAATCACTTATCTTCTAGGCATTGTGATGAGTTACAGGGATGGAACAGTGAGCAAACCTATATCTCTGCCCTCAAGGATCTTATAGTTTCGCTGGGAAAATAGGCAGTAAAATGTTGATAATTCAGAAATACTTGCAGTGACTGAATATGTGGTGTATTGAGAACCCTGAGGGACCCACCTAATTAACTTGTACAACTCATGGAAAATTTTCCAGGGGAAATCAAATCTATGCTGACTACCTGAAGGATGAGTATGAGCCAGACAGGCTAAAGAGGGTGGTGAAACTTAAGACATCAGTACTGGAAAAGGAAGCACTACAGATAATGTCTCTGAGCATTTTTCATTTATCATGCTCAGAGTAAATATGCTCTGAATAAATGTGGTCATCTGGAAAATGAGGTTCAGAATGGAAATGTCTACTGTCCTAAAGCAAAGCACATAGTACACTCTAGCAAAGTGTAGGTGTTCTGTAAATGTCACTGTTCCCTTCTTGTGGGAATGGCTAAGAAACTGGTCTCCAAGGGATATGGACTCTGGTAATAACTAAGAGTAGGACTGGGGGAGGGTTATTCTAGTTAGCTATTGCTGCATAATAAACCATCTCAAACACTGCAATGTAAAACATCAGCCATTATATTATGCTTTTGGACTCTGTATAACCAAGCATTCAGCCAAATTCTCATACAGCTTGATAAATTAAACTGGTTGTTGGTTAAATAAATTATTAATGTCAGCATGGAGATGGGCAACCATTCTTGGGTTTCAGTCTCAGCCCAACTATTGACCAGCTACGTCACCTTGGGCAGCTCATGTCTTCTACAAGCCTGTTTCACCTGCAAAATGGAAATATGAAGAGTAGTCAACATTACCTAGTTATTTTAAGGGCAAATGAGCAATAAGCTAGTCACTTAGCACAGTGCCTGATGAGTAGTAAGAGTCCAATAAGCACTAGTATTATAATGGGAATAGCTGGTCTCTGCCCTGGGTGGTTTGGGGGTCTTATCTGGGATGTCTTGAACAACTGGAGGCTAGAAGCACTTAGAAGCTTCTTTTCTCACATGTCTGAAACCTGTGCAGAGATGTTTACAAGTCTTAGCTTAACTGGAATTGACCAGAGACATGATTTGGGCTGTTCAGAGAATGTCCGCTGGATTCCAAGAGAGAGTGTTTCAAAAGGGAGCATGTGAGATGGAAAATATTTTGTGACCATTTCTCAAAATTACAATCTGTTACTAGACTATCCCAGAAAGAAAGTTTTCATTTTTTAAACAGCGACAGAGTCTGAACAACTTCCATCGCCTAGTCTTCGTATCTATATAAGCATAGGACCCGGTGACCATACTTGCTAGGATTTCCTTAAGAGTAGAATTTATGTTTTAGTCACCATCGAGCTTTTGCAATGGTGATAAAAATACTGTAGTGGCTGATATATAACAGGTGCTCTATAGATATATGTTGAATAAACAAATAAATTAAAGCTATTGAAATAATGTCGAGTAGTGAAAACGTGTGTAAAATACTGATTATAATATCTTGCCCAGGGATTCTTAAAAAAAAGGTCCTAACATGGGAATAGTTTTTCCCTCCAAACACAGACACCAATGGGTGTGTTTCAAATATTATGACATCAGGGTAGAAAAAGCAGATTTTTTTCCAATAATACTCTCCATCAAGACTTTTCCTAGGAAGGCTTATTCTGGTACAGAAAAGCAATGTAATTTCCACCTAAACAATTAGATACTTCTGTCATGTTGGTTTGTGTTGTGACTTTGTCTTGGGAGACTAATTATATAATTAAGAATGTAGAGCCCATGACTGGAAACCGTTTTGGCCAATGACTCATCGTGTGACCTTGAGCTCATGGTATGCTTTTGACATCAGCTTCCTCACTCCTTACCACAACTTACAGCTAGAAGACGCCACAGCAAATGAGCAAATTTTCTTCTAAAGTGAAAATACAGGGAGTTTACAAAAATATTGTACGATGATCTTAAGCACCTTCTCCTGTTGTCTAAACACTCCCTTGACCATAAGTCATGTCTCCCTGATAGATACATTTTCTCTCTCAGACAATCACAATATATATAGTAATTTGTGCCTTCAATGCATAGCAGCTGGGAGAATTTGGTGCCAATAACTTTTTTTTTTTTATTTGCTAATATCATTTGGCTTTCTCCTCAAATGAAATTTAAAATGAAACAGTTTGGCAATCCACATTAGCACCATCTCGCAATAGTCCCATGTTGGTTCCACTGCAGTTTGATAATTTACAGACTCATTGGGTTGAAAGGGACTTGGCAAGCTTAACTAATTCAATGGTTCTTAAACCTGGCTGAACATCAACATTTAATGGGGACCTTTAAAAAATACAGATTCCTGGGCATAAGTCCCTACTGATCAGTAGGTTAGAATCTGCACAAGTGGGACCTAGAAATTTTAATCTTTACAAAGCTTCCCAAATGATTCTAATGATAAGCTATTATTTTGCTCTGCCTTGGATATATCTCTAATATATCTCTTAGCCCAAGCTTAGATGTAGGTTAACTATCACCTTCTTGGAGTGGACTTACATAATCAATCTATTTTATAACTTCCTCACACCTTGTAATTTGAACTTACTGCTTTGATCCATATTTCATCTTCAGCTGAAACCCTGAGAGTAGTTTTGTTTCTTGTTTGTTTGCTTATATGTTCATTCATTCATTCATTCAGGTAAAGAATATGCTGCAGTAAAACCCTTTAATTCCCCAGTGGTAATTTTCAGACCTCATGGGTGAGTGGGTATGATGTGCTGTGATTAGTTTTAGACAAGAGGTTAGAAGAGATTCTTCAAAGCACAGGTGCTTCCAGGAGCTTACCATCAGCAGCATTTCCTCTTTGGTAAAGCCCTAACAATAAGGTTTCTCTCCCTCCCTGAAAACTTGGGTCTAGTTCCAAATTTGCTGATTCTCATGGGACTTTGCTAATGTCCATCTCTCTTGGCATCATCAGTCTGTCAATCTAGACATCATAGATTTTTAAAAAATGCATCGGATTATATCTCCCTACTTAGATCTCTTCAATGATTTCTCACTTAATGGAGATAAAACAGATTTCTTCCCATGTTCCTGTGCCCCTGCATGATCTTGTTCCTGCTGATCTTTTGACTGCATCATGTCTTGTTTTACCTCTTATCTTCTGGCTTCAAAACCTCCATTCTGTTTTGTGAACATAAAGCTTTCTGCATTTGGACTTTGACATTTGTTATTTTTCTCTGCCTTGGATATATTTCCTTTTTTTTTATAAATTTATTTTTTATTGGTGTTCAATTTCACAACATATAGAATAACACCCAGTGCTCATCCCATCAAGTGCCCCCTCCAGTGCCCGTCATTCAGTCTCCCCCACCCCCTGCCCACCTTCCCTTCCACCACCCCTAGTTCATTTCCCAGAGTTAGGAGTCTCTCATGTTCTGTCTCCCTTTCTGATATTTCCCACTCGTTTTTTTTTTTTCTCCTTTCCTCTTTATTCCCTTTCACTATTTTTTATATTCCCCAAGTGAATGAGACCGTATAATGTTTGTCCTTCTCTGATTGATATATTTCTAATATATATTTTAACCCAATCTTTAGATCTAGCTTAACAATCACCTTCTCAGAGTAGACTTTCCTGATCAATCAGTTATTTATCTTTCTCATAACTTGTCATTCTCCAGTTTATTATATGTTCATTGGAATATATATCTATTATATATATATATTTTTTTTAAATTTTTATTTATTTATGATAGTCACAGAGAGAGAGAGAGAGAGAGAGAGGGGCAGAGACAGAAGCAGGCTCCATGCACCGGGAGCCCGATGTGGGATTCGATCCCGGGTCTCCAGGATCGCGCCCTGGGCCAAAGGCAGGCGCCAAACCGCTGCGCCACCCAGGGATCCCATATCTATTATATATTTGGTGGAATATATTTCCTTTGTAGCAAAAAATCAGAAGCTGCTGTGCTTTATTCTATACTCACTGTCTATAAGTCTATTGTCTATGTCACTCTATAAGAATATATGCTTTCTGAGGGTAGAGATTTTGCCCTTCCTCTCCACTGTGGAATCCCTGCAATCCCTGGCCTGGTACAAAGCATAATTTTTGAATAAGCAACAATGGTTTCCAATGGTCAGGCTCTGCTGAAATCTGAAGTAGTTTCTTGTCCAATTTGCAGTGACGTAAGAACCTCTACTCTTTTGGTTTACTATCACATCAACCAGGTGTTGACTTAATCATAGAGACATAACTTAATATGATTATCTTACTAACTAACCTGGATCCTTCTTTCTCCAACATAAGGCTACTTTCTTTCCATACTGACTTTAGTGGGGAAAAATGCACTGACACACTTACAGTGTATTCTCAATAACTAACTTACCATTAGTAAATAACACCCTTGGTTTGAACATCAAAGTCACTGCAGCAATTGAATGAACTACTTAATGAAGATGTATTATCATTTCATTATTTGTACACAGCGACATAGATTTTTATGAACTACCGAGTCTGGCAGCATTTAGAAAGTTTTTAACCTTTTCATGTTGAAGTTTATATGATTCTAAACTTGAAGCATGGCATTGTAGAAAAAGCACTGGATAATGTCATAGCTTGGAGTAATTATTTCACTCTTTGTGTGATCTTAGAAATGTCATGTCACATATCTGAGCCAATTTTCTTCCTCAATAAAATGGAGATAAAACCTAACCCACAGAATTATTGTGATATTCAACATCCAAATAAAATTCTGTGGATATATTTTATAAGTACCAAAACTTTGTGCAAACCTAAGGAAATATTATATGAATGAAAAAGACTTATTGGATTCCTAGTATGAATAGTTTTTGTGCTAAGTGCAAGAGATGTAGTAAACAAAATGGGCATGGTCCACATCCTCACAGAGTTTTCGGTCTAAGATACAGGCAAATGGTAAATATTCACAATGAATATAGCACCATTACTTTTGATATGCATTGTGAAGGAATGTTATGAAAGATTATTAAAGAGACATACCATTCATCAATATATAATAGCATAGTTGTGAAATTGATACTGTTCTAAAATAGTCCTCTATTATGCCAGCATTACTCTGTTAAAATTCTTTTCCTATGAGGAGACTAAAAGAAGTAGTTGACATCTGAACAAGGGAGAGCAGCATACAATGGATTTCGTCTGATACGTTAGAATTGTTTCTAAGTCCAGATTAATGCAGCTCATGAAAGACTTGAAAAACAAAGGAATTTCCTTGGATAACACATATCAACTCCTAGTTCGATCTACATACGCAGTTTGGAATTTTACCCTTATTAATTGTGACTCATCTTCTCTTCTTCCTTAACAACATCTATTTTCTAAAAACAAAAACAAAACAACAAAAAAAACCCCTCACCTTCATTTCTTTATTTCTTTACCATTGCCATAGTCTTGACCACTTATTAAGGTGATTGTAATAATGCCCCAGTTCATGTCTGTGTTTCTATTTTCTTTTTCAATATAAGTGGTATCTCTTCTTCAAGATCATTTGGTCAGTAGCATTTCAATGTATATAAATCATAAAAGCAATTGGAAATTTTACTACATGATACTTGACAAAAAGTCAAAAACGTTTACACATAATCAAAAGGCAAATAATAAATGGAGAAATATTCACAGCACATAATAAAGAGAAATGGCTGACTTTATTAATATGCAAAGAGCTCCTAAAAAATCAATGAGAAAGACAAATGACTTATAGAAAAACGGACAAAGAAGATGAACAGGCAGTCCACAGAAAGAATCATATGAAGGGACAATAAACATGAAAAAGCACAATCCCATACATAATGGAGGAAATGCAAATTAATATTTTAATGAGATATCATTTGTCACCTATCAGAATGGTGTAGATTAGAGTTTGAGAACAGTACATATTGACAAGAGTTGAGAAAATCAGATGTCACAGTAGCTACTGATGAAATTGCAAATTTGTAAAAAAAAAAAAGTCAATTTGGCTGTATCAAAATTTAAGGAATACATACCCTTTCATAGAGTAATTTTAATTATTAAACTATACCTTAAATACATCCTCACATTTACTTATGAAAGTATGTTGCTCTATTGTGTGTTTTTGTATTGTATGCTTGTTTTGTGTGTTTATTTTTTAATATGCAAAACAACATACATGTCCCTCAGCAAAAGACTGGTCAGCTGAATTTTCTTTCTTTCTTTTTTTTTTTTTAATTTTCTATATTAATGTGCACTGAGTTCTTTGTGAGAGCGCCCAGCAAATAGCACGTCTTTCTCCTGCCTGAGTTCAGAATCAATTGAGGAAGAAGACAAGAAATAGCATGTATGTGGACCAAAATATCCTCTATAAGGCCACTAAAGCCTGTGCTAGAGGATGTGGCTTGTGTCTACAGGCAGATTGGCTTCCTTCAACACCTACTGTTGCCCTGGACACTTACAGGACTTCCCTTAGGGCACAGCTTGCTTTTGTAGGGACTTTTCCCAGTGCATGCTCCCTGGGGCTGTACTCTCAAAAGAGAAAACAAGCTGAGACAAACATGCCTAATTCATTCTTCTCAAGTTGACCGATCAGAAAACTGATCCAAAATTTTGATTAAAAAAAAAAAAATCTGAACTCACAAACCATTACTTAAGTAACTCAAATTTTGAAAAGTTGACCAATACTATTATTTGGTTCTATTGTGGAAGGCAACCAGTTCAAGGGCTTGGGGCAACTATTACTGTTTATTTTATATCCTCCGTGTTTTTCAGGTTTATTTTTGGTATGCACATATATTATTTATAATAACAACAAAAATAATTTAAAACATTTGTCAGTGCCTGGTTGTTGCTAACTGTGTAAAAAAATTGAAATCATTTCCACTCGCTTGCTCTAAGCCATTTTTTCAACTTTGTCTCTAGCTAATACCTAGACAGGAAGCCTGAATACCACCAAATATTTACATTACCCTTGCCAGGGTTATTTGATCAGTTGACAAAACACTCCCTATCCACTCTACCTGTCAAAAAAATGTCTATCTATGAAGTCACAGTCCTATGCTACCGTTGGGCAGAAAGATTGATATATCGTTTCTCAAACATGACATAGCTGTATCTATCAATAATGTTTAAAATGTCTTTTAACCTGGAAATTACTAGGTTTTTGGAACTTATCCTAAAGCAATCATTGTGGACACTTAGTTTCTAGAATATTCAGTGGAATATTTTTTTAATCCCAATAACATTGTTAATATTAAATGTCCAATATTAGGGAATTAGCTAGATAAGGTATGAGACATCCCTTCAAAGGAAAACTTGCAGGCGTTAGAATGATGGAGAAGAATGTACCACTACCAAAAAAGATGTTCACGACACATACATAAGTGGAAAAGACGTAGATACAATACATTATGCATCCAGTTTTGTAAAATCTAAATAGGAAAAGGTATAGAATGTATCCCAAACCATTGGTGATAATCATCTCAGTATGATGACATAACACCTAATTTTCGTTTTCTTTTAGTTTACTACATAGCTATATTTTTTTTCAAATTTCTCCAAGAAAATATATTATTCTTTTACTAAAGGGAATGAGTCATTTTGAAGCAAAATATTAATAATAAGGGAGACTATTACCAATTTCAGGGCTGAGCTGGGGAGTCGTCTATTACAGGGAGTCTTCCCCTGTCAATCTATTGTAATTATTTCTTCCTTTCCTAAACTCTTCTCCCACATGTGTTTAGACCTTCTTGCTATGTGTTTGACTCCTGCCCTCCTCCTAGGCTGAAAAATCCCTGAGGGCACGGACCATGTTTTACCTGATGGGGAAACCCAATAAGTCCCAAGAGTGAGGCAAGGAACATGACTGCTGGTTGACCTGAATGGAAGCACCTATATTGTGTTTAGGTTAAAAAAAAAATAAAATCCAATGTATTGATGACAAGACAATAGATACAGGAACATGGTACCTACTAAAATTACCCACTGGGAGCAAAATCCCTTTCATTTGAAGAATTGCTCAGTTTCTGCTGAATGTGATTCCATGTGAATAGACACTCAGGTGAATATTTGAAAATTGTCCAACAAGGGCAAGTAGGCACTCCAGATGTTCTCCACACACTGAGCCAGTGGCATGCATGGCACCGTAAAAGTCAGGCATCCATAAGGAAAGTTTCGCTGTGGAGCAAGTTCAGAGCGCTCCATCCATCCAAGCCTCGTGCAAGTCTGGAGGTATTAATAAAGACCCCCGTCACCAAGGACCTGCTCCCACCCTTGCTTTTTGAGAGAATAAAAGCTGCAGGATAAGCCTTGGCAGTTTTGTGTCTCTCTAGGACTTGTTAAATTCCTCTCTCCCTCTTCTCCTACCTCTTGAAATCTTAAGCGCTGATGCTTTATGTTCTAGCTTGTAAATGAAGCCTGTTATTATCATTGAGATAGTGTTTTTATGGCATAAATAATGAGCTCAAACAGGGGAAGCGGCATTGGGTGGAATTACTGCCTGAGCTGAAATGGAAATAATCAATATGTCCTCACTTACAAATCTCATCTGCATGTCAACTCCATCCTGCCGGCTGTCTCCCTACAGATTCATTTCGCAGGAGGCCCAATAAAACATGCGGGTGGCATTGATCTGTTTTATTCATAGCCAGAGATAGAAATGCATCATTTGAAATTAATAGGAGGGCTTGTGTTTATAACCCACTCCAGAATGAGTAGCCTGCAATGCAGACCATTAAGAAAGGACTCATCCACCCAGAGGAAGAGGTGACCCTGGGGAACAGGGATCACGGACCCAGGTTTGAAATCGCCTGTGATGTCAAGCCTGTTGCCACTCATCACACTTCCGGAGCTTGGGACGTGAATGCCACGATTACTCATTAGAGCTGCTCCTTAAATCAGCCGGAGATGCTACGATCAGGTTCCAGATATCTTACCAAATCCTGCCCTGCACTGTTTTTCTTTGATCTGCACAAAATGAACAGTAAGACATGATCTCATAGAAACGGAAAGGAAACATAGATGTTGTCTAATTCAGTATTGCTCCTTATTGTTATACGTGCCCAACGTTACAGCGGGTCAACTGCTATGTTTGAATATTTCCATATAAGGGAGATTCATTATTTTATAACATAGCCCCATTTGAAAAAACATTTTTTTTCTTTTTTTATAAAGTTGTAATAGGAGCACCTGGATGGCTCCATTGGTTAAGCCTCCAACTCTTGATTTTGGCTTAGGTCATGATCTTAGGGTCCTGGGATTGGGCCCAGATTGGGCTCCACACTCAGCAGGGAGTCTCCTTCTGCCTCTGCTCCTCCCTACCCCCTGCAATTTCTGTCTTCCAAAATAAGTAAATAAATAAATAAATAAATAAATAAATAAATAAATAATATTTTTTTGAAAAAAAAAAAGAAAATTGTAATAAATAATTATCCCCTTGGTATTGCTGGGGGTGTTTCTTGGTATTTCTGGATAGATATATTCCCTGAAGTTGCCCCGAGTAACCTATGGCATTCCTTGTCCAACATTATTTTAAAGACAGAATGAAGAGTCAGTCCTTAAAAGTGCCTGTCATGGTCTGAATCTCTTTTGACTCTTTGGTTATCATGTCCTCCCCAGTATCCTTACTTCCCATTCTTAGAACATACCATGTTCCCTCCTTCCTAGAGTCCCTTCACTATTTGCCCAGATAATGGATCCTCCATTTTCAAACCTCAGACCAGATGTTTTTCTTCAGGAGAGATTTTAATGGATTTCCCTAGGTTTGATGGAAACCCCCTGTCATATAACTTACTCCTATCAAATATATTCCTTTCTAGCTCAATTAACTTTTTAACTAAATGTTTTATTTAAGATCATTGTAAAATCACATGCAGTTAGAAGAAATAATTCGGGGAGTTTCTGTATCCTTTACCAAAGTTCCCCCAAATTAACCTCTGGCAAAACCATAATACAACAATGAGAATATTGATACTGATCTACTCCACCATCTTACTCATATTTCCCCAGTTTTCCTAATATGTATATGTGTGTGTATCTGTGTGTGTGTAGTTCCCCACAATTGTGTCGTATATGTAGGTTCATGTACCCACCAACACAGACAGGACACAGAGCAGTGAATCACTGCAAGAGTCCCAGGTGTTACCCATTTCTAGTCACACCCACCCCCTCTCCTTAGATATAACCCCAAGCCATCCCTAATCCCAGCAACCAGTAATATATTCTCCACTGCTATAATTTTCTCATCTCAAAATTCTGTAGAATCATACTTTATGTAACCTTTAGGGATTGGGTTTTTATAAGACCCATCAGAGAAAAAACAGATTTTTGCATATATCACACTTTCATTCTTTTTTATTGCTGAATAGTATTTCATGGTATGGACCTCCCACAGTTTGTTTAATCAGTCACCTCCATTAAACAATGTCTGAGGGTGTTTTTTACTCCAGTTTTTGGTAATTACAAATCAGGCTTCTATGAACACTCATGTATGAAAAAGGTTTTCTTTTTTTTTGGAAAAAAAAATGTGCAAGATGGCAACCACTGGGTTGTATTCCTATTGCATTTTATAATTATTTATTTGAACAGTTGAAGACACTTAGAGCTGTATTAGTCACTTATCTGTGGGCTCTATAATAACAAAGGACTAAATCTTTTCATATCTATGGCACCTAACACAATGCTTGGCCCTTAATTGTTATTAAACCAATGCATGTAAGTACAGTGTACACAGATGTATTGCTTTAGCTCTCCTTACTAGTGTAGGGGATTGCTCTTAAGTCCATGCTTTTCAGTCCCATAAGTCCCACTAGGTTTCTTGAATATCACCTTTCTTTTTTGGGGTCTTTGAGTGTCCTGAGTTTTGTATCTTTTGCTCAATACTATATTCATGAGATTGATTCAAACTCCTGTGTGGAACTATGGATCTTCATTCTCACTGCTGTATAATATTCCTTTCTGTGACTTTACATATCCTTTTTGACTTATGATGATAAACCCATTATAATTTGAAAGCATTGTTAAATTAAAATGTATTTATATACCTATTCTGATCATAGCTTAGCCCAGCCTATCTTAAGCATGCTCAGAACACTTGCTTAGCTTATTGCTGGACAAAAATCATCCAACACAAAGCCTATTTTTTGACAAAGTGTGGAATATCTCATGTAATTTATTGAATAATGTACTGAAAGTGAAAACAGAATGCTTGTATGGGTATATGTGGTTGCTAGCACATCAGTTGTTTACCCTCATGAATGAATGGTTGGCTGGTAGCTGTGGCCTGCTGCTGCCACCCAGTATCACAAGAGAATATCTATCACATATCACTAGTCCAAGAAAAGATCAGAATTCAATTTATGATTTCCACTGAAAGCATATTGCTTTTGCATCATTGTAAAGTCCAAAAATCCATAAATTGGACTATGGTAGGTTCAGGACCACTTATACTAAAACCATTTATTCTGATGATGGCTACATTGATCATTTCCAACCTGGAGCTATGATTGGTAATATTTAGATGAGCATTCTAAGACTTGTCTTATAGTGATTGTGTGAATGAGTTTCAGTTCAGTGTGTACCTGAGTTCAGTTTTTGGGTCACAGGTTAGACATTTATTCAGCTTTGATAGATACAGGTTGTGTCCTAAAGTATCTGGTCTGGTTTATTTTATTTTTATTTTATTTTATTTTATTTTATTTTATTTTATTTTATTTTATTTTATTATTTTATTTTATTTTATTATTTATTTTATTTTATTTTATTTTATTTTATTTTATTTTATTTTATTTTATTTATTTTATTTTAATTTTATTTTTCTGGTCTGGTTTATACTCCTGCTGGCAATGTATGAGCATTTGTTGTTGTTAGTTAGTTAGTTATTATGGGAGTTGTTATATACTAATGCTTTAATTTATATTTTCCCATATTACTAATGAAAATGATCAGCTTTTCTTGTTCATTGGCTAAGTAGATATCTTCTTTCATAATACCAATTCAAGACTTTTGTGCATTTATCTTTCGCTTGATTTGTCTCTTTTTTCTCTTACTTATTTGTAGATGTTTTTATGCATTTGTAGGACACTGTTGGAAATTCTTTATTGGATATACACACACGAAATGCCTTTTCCCACATTGGCATTGAGTGTGTACTTTTCTTTTATTGCTATCTTTTGATGAACAAAAGCACTTAGTTTTATTGTAAATCAATCTATATATTTTTTTGATCAACTGTTTTATCTTTCTGTTTAAAAAACCTTTGCCTATTCCGAGGTTTAAAAAATGTCCTCCTATGATTTCCTCAAAAATCTTTATTGTTTACTTTTCACTCTTAGGTTAGTAATCTATGTGGAATTATTTTTGTATAAGGTATGAGATGGGAGCTTAATTTTTTTTTCTGTGATGATATCCAATTAATCCTCCGCCCTTTATTGACAAGATCATATTTCCCCAACACCGTCATAACATCAACATAGTGAATTAGGGAATCATGTTCTTGAAACAATATTCTCTTCTACTAGTTAATTTATCTAAAACTGAATATTATGTGGCATGTCTGAGGAAACCAAATATTTGGGCAGGGGCGTTGGTGGTATTTGTTGTCCAGGAAAGTCCTCAGTTTGCAACAGATCCTAAAGATTGGCTCCGAACACAGTTGCAGGCAGTTGCAGATTCTATTAGTTTAACATTCTTGGAATGAGATCTGTTTGAAAGCTCCATGCAAATGGCTGCAATTTTATTTGCCAAATGTGTGAAAAATATGTATCTTCTCATTTTTCTGAGAACACATAAGTTAGGCTCATTTTTCCCATGCATCGTTAGGCATAATGTGTTTGTTCTCATGCTTCCTGGAATCCAAAGCTCAGCCTGGTCACAGACAATAATGGTCAGGGCTGTGGTTCTTGTGGAGAGCAGGATTCTAGTCTCAGTGCTGCCCTGGGTTAGTGTGAGATCAGTAACAGAGGCATGTCAAAGCGTGCTGCCTTGTTTTCCTCAGAGTAAAGTGCTAAAAAATAATAAATATAAATATAAATATAAATATAAATAAATATAAATATATAATCTCCAAGCTAATTAAAGACCCAACCAGTAATTCCCTCAAGTAATTATAAATGTAAAAATGGGAAAAAAATATGTGTGACAACATATTAAGATGTTAAAAACTCCCTTGCATAAAGATATTAATCTTATGTGCTGCTTTCCTCCTAGGTTATATTTTGTCCTGAGTCCATAAAGCCTTTAACTAAAGGTGACGTGCTATTAAAAAGTAATAAAGATTGTGATGCAGAGAAATGGACAACTGCCTTTACAGCATCCATAAATTTCAAAGGAATCCGTTCAAAACTTTCCAAACACAACCTCCTCGGCACAGATTCCTTCTGGCCTCAGGCTACTCTCCTGTGGGGTGTACCAAACTTGCAGACATGATTAAAATGATTATTTTTACATTTAAATCTTTTTTTTCCCCTCCTGTCTGTGATGTGTTTACTTCTCTCTCCCCAGGGTCAATTTTTTGAATTAGGAAAATGGAATTTTGCTAATGTATTAACAGAGGAGAAAAGACATGAGATTCCATATGGACATTTAGCCTCTGGTCTTTCCCCATCCCATCCCATTTCATCTTAATGCAGGAAGTCTCCACTTCTCGGAGCATTAGCATTTAATTGAGGGAGAAGGGGGGTTGTAATTTCTCTGCCTCCCTCTCTCTCCCTCAACTTTTTATTTTGAAATAATTAGAGATTCCAAGGGAGTTTCAAAAATAGTACATAAAATCCCAAGAATCCTTTACCCAGCTGCTCCCAGTCTTCTGTAACTCACTGGTACTACATCAGATCAGGAAATCACCATCGTAGAACTCTGTTAGCTAGACTACAGTCCTTATTCAGTATTTGATTTTTAAGCACATGTCTCTGTGTGTATGCGAGGGTGGGGTGGGGGAAAGAGGGGGCCCATGTGATTTAATCTTATATCTAGATGCACAGAACCATTACACAATCGAGATACACTACTATTCCCAGGGTGCCGGGGTGGACCAGTTGGTCAAGCTTCCGACTGTTGCTTTCAGCTCAAGTCATGATCTCAGGGTCCTGGGAATTGAGCCTCAAGTCCGGCCCCATGCTTAGTGAGGAATCACCTTGGGTTTCTCTCTTCCTCTCTGCTCCACTTCCTTGTGCTCACTCCCTCTTTCTCTCTCAAATAAATAAATCTTAAAAAAAAAAAAAAAAAAAAAAAAAGATACACTACTGTTCCCTTCTCACAAAGGAACTCCTTTGTGCTGCTCCTTTATTGTGGTTGCCCTGTGGGTGTCATAGCTCTCTTTTTCCTGCAGGATACAGTTCAGACTTCTTACCCTATTAGTCAAAACCCTTCAAAAGGAAGAAATTACTTAACTGGCAGTGCCTAACATATACATCAGACCTGGTTTGCCTGTGGGCAGAGTCACTGTGAGTTCAAAGATTCATGCCCGGGTGTTAATCTCCCCCTAAACTTGCTCTAGGGATGTGGGTAAACATGGGCAGAAAGCTTCTGGGCGCACTTACTGTCTCTAGACCACTTCATCTCCATGCAGGTGTGTGGCACAAATATTTGACAAGGGCTGAAAAAATGGGGGCAGGTCTGCCACTTTCAGATGTCTTTATTTCAATTCCGTTACCTGCATCTGAATAAGTAAGCTGGACTAGAGTTTTCCCCACAGAGGCCATCTTAATTCAGATTTAGGAAGTGGAATTCATGTTCTCCCATACAACTTGTTTCAAGACTACATTGAACACTGTGTCATGCTTCCCTGAGTATAAACCAAAAAACATTCCATAAAGATACCTCTTTTCCCTCACCTCTATAGCTTGTTCAGATGGGATCACCGAGAGGTTTTATGTTGCCTCCACCGAAGGAAGGACAAATGGTGCGATCATCAAATCCCATCTAAATTCCTAATATCCAACCATGTTCCGGACATGTTGCTAGGCTCTGGAGACTTAATCGTAGACAAAACAGACAATACTTACCGTCAGAGGATTTACAGTCTGGAGGAATTTTTTGTTTGTTTATTTTGAGAAGGCAGAGAGGAGCAGAGGGAGAGAGCGACTCTTAAGCAAGCCCTGTACAAGGCTTGACCTCACAACCCTGAGATCACGGCCTAAGCTGAAATCAGGGGTGGAACCCTTACCCTTACCCAGACCCTCCTGGAGGAATAATTCTTAAGGACAGTATTCACATCTGATTATCTCTATCTAGCAGGATCTGTTTCAACATATTACACGTAGTACAATATTTATTATATATTAGATGGATGGGTTCACCAGCAAATGAGTGTTTGAAGGAACACATGCCAAATTGAGAGATCTTCACGAGTTTTTAGTCTCTGTGGGTCCCTCTAATTCCGTTTTGTCAGATTTGGAATGAGCTGAGGCTTCCTAAGAAAATGCCGTCTTTGAATTGTAAGGTGGAAAGTTGAAGCCAAAGGCTAAAATTTCTCGGCGGTTTTTCGAGGCAGCTTTATGACCAACCTAGCTGCATCCAGTTGCAGATATTCAGCATCGCTCTCTTCCTTATTCTAATTTACAGTGCAGCCAATTCAAATAATAAGCAGAAAGAAGCATTACTAAAAAAATAAGTATTATCAATTAGCATACAAAAGAGGAACTGAAGAAGCTGTTTCTGGATAAGAGGTCCTGAGAGAGCTCAACAGCCCAGAGGCGGCAACAGTGGTAAACATCCAAGTTTACAACCCCTTTGGGGTGCCTGAGCAAAGAAAAGCAACTTCCTATTAGTGGTCCTAAAGCAAACTAATTTCACTTCCCTGGAAACTCATTTGGAAAACAGCATGATTTGGGGGAAAAACTCTATGGGTGCTGTTAAGAGAAACTATCACCCATCCAGAGCTCTCAAGGCTGACCTATAGAGTTGACCTTGACAAAATGTTAATTGTGGGCAAGTCGTTTGTTCAAAGTTCAGACCAAATGCTCTATTTAGAGCAAATGGAATTTGGTCAGCTTAAGAGACATGCTGATGCCATCCAGCCGTCTGTGTGTGTGCACTTTCAGCCAAAGGACACCTGAGCAACCGAGCGGATATGTTGTTATAACTCTTCCTTTTCTGTTTATTTTTTGTAGTATGCCAAGTTCAGAATGCTATCTCCTCTGTGCGGTGTTCACAGATCCTCACGGTCGTCAGGTGTTTTGTACATTGGAGGGGTCCTTAGCGTGTTCTCTAAGGCCCTCTGACATCAGAACCCTGTAGGTAGCACCCGGTTCATCTCTCACCATGCACCATTTACTCCATCTATTTCAACCAATTCAAAGGAATCATAGTTTCCTAAGCATAGCCTGCCCCGTTGTACTGTTGGGCAGACAGAGGTAGGGCCTCTCCAAAATGGGTGACCTAAGGCTAATTGGTGGGGTCATCCTTCCACCAGATGTCACCTTGGATAAGTTCCTAAAACTCAAGTCACAAACAACTCACCTGCCTAAAAGAAGAAGAACACCAGAATCAGCCAAACACAAGACCATGCACCCTGCCTCACCTTATCACATAAAACCACATGTTCCTAACCACCCCATTTTTTTTTTTTTCTTAACTTGCACAGGCATAAAAAACACACACCCTTCCCCTCCTGGGCCACTTCCCTGACTCCGGCCTCCTCTCTGAGTCATGGAACCTCGCCCAGGAGCGCTCCCCATTAAAGACATAGACATGGCCAACAAGCACATGAGGAAATGCTCCGCATCACGTGCCATCAGGGAAACACAAATCAAAACCACGATGAGATCCCACCTCACACCAGTGAGAATGGGGAAAATTAACAAGGCAGGAAGCCACAACTGTTGGAGAAGATGTGGAGAAAGGGGAGCCCTCCAGCACTGTTGGTGGGAATGTGAACTGGTGCAGCCACTCTGGGAAACTGTGTGGAGGTTCCTCAAAGAGTTAAAAATAGACCTGCCCTACGACCCAGCAATTGCACTGCTGGGGATTTACCCCAAATGGGCACTTGATGGGATGAGCACTGGGTGTTATTCTATATGTTGGCAAATTGAACACCAATAAAAAATAAATTTGTAAAAAAAAAATTATTTAATAGGAAAAATAAGTAAAATAAAATAAATAAAATAAAATAAAATAAATAAAATAAAATAAATAAAATAATAAAATAAAATAAAATAATAAAATAAAATAAAATAAAATAAAATAAAATAAAATAAAGCACTCTTGAACCTACCTCCTGGCTCTGCTGTCTTTCATTTTCTACACGGATCATTAAGAGAAAACCTAACACATACCACCTCTCTTTGTTCACACTGCTTCTCTCTTCCTGGAATGTCTGACCTCACCACTTTCTACCAATAAACATCCCATTTTCAAAATTTGCTTTAAAACTTGCCTCTTGTAGAATTGGCCACTTCCTCTTTGGTGGCCTCCACATTCCCATGGATATACTTTGGTGATTACATCTAAGTCATCCAGATTGATTGCATTAAAAAAATCTGTAATCTTAGTTCCTCAACGATGCATGACCAACAGCAGGCAGCATTGACTATATGCATGGAATAAAGGGATGGGGAGCCAGCAGTTTAAAATCTTTGTTGTCCTTAAAACCTTGGGCAAGGAACATAAATGTGCCAGGCCTCAGCTTCCTCATGTGAGGAACGCTGAGCAACAGAGGAGAGGAGTAAGCTCTAAAGGAGCTGGCATGTATAGGTCTTCGATACCTGTTAGTTGCCTTCCTTTTTCCTCAACTTAAGTTGGGATGGCTGAAGCAGAAACTGCATTAAGTAAGGCTAAGTGGCATACTTGACCAGGAGGAAACAAGGCAGTATCTAAGGACTACTGAGCTCAACACCGCTCCTGTGGGGTGTGTGTGTGTGTGTGTGTGTGTGTGTGTGAGTGTGTGTGTGTGTGTGAGAGAGAGAGAGACACACACACACAGAGAGAGAGAGAGAGAGAGAAGAGACAATCATCTACCTATAGGATGAGGGACAAAAGTCAATATCTACTTTTAGAGAAAGCATTTTTGGTGTAGTCATATCTTGACGTCATAGTTGGAGAATGAAAATATCCAGATAAAAAAGTACTCTTCTTAGGCTCTATAAATCATTTGGCTATGCCTTCTGAAAATAATGATGTAGATGTATTTGCAAAGGCTACAATGAGCTTCTGTTCTTGAGCACATCCCCTGACTCAAAGGATCTGTCTCAGCAGCCATGTTTCAAGGATGTGACCCCACCCCTATGGACACACTGGATTGAATCTGTTAAAAAACAAGATTCAACTGAGTAAATTTGAAAAACCAGGTGGCTTTATTCAATAATTCATGAACCCAGCAGCATCCCATCTAGCAAGAAAAAAGGAGCTCTTAGGAGTTATACAAATGGGAGTTTTTTACAGGCAGAGGGTGGGACAAGGAAGTTAAAAGGGCCAATTAGTTCAAGGGAGGTTAACTTTCCTTAAGGAAAGCAAAGATTCTTATCATGCAGATTTACCTCCCTAGTAGATCAGGAAATGCCTGGTTAAAATTCCACTTCTAGGGGAAACTGAAAGAAACTGCAAGTAGGTTAGGTATCAAATCTTGGTGGAGTTTAGCAAAAGTGAGTCCATTTTGGGTTCGTTCTTTCTTTTTTTAACAGACTCAACCTCAGCCAAACTCAATGGAGACCCTACCCCTCAACCATCGTTGTACCTGGGCTGAGACATTCAGGGCACTCCTCACTGGGAGTTTGACTTACTGAGACATAAACTCTGGAGCACTGGAGTGGTCCTCTTTTCAAGTATGCTTATGGAAGCAAAGACATTCACTCTGGATTTCACAGGCCATTATTTCCATGGGATACAGACAGGTTATGAGAAAGAAAAAAAAAAAAAAAGTGCAGTGATATGTGCAGTAAATTCTCCTTTAAACAAAATTGAGTTTAACTAGGTACCTCAGATTTCTCAAAGGTCATAAATTGGTAGCATGTTTTATGATCCCCCGAGATATGGATAGTACAGTAAAACATGGTATAGTTATTTCCATCTTTTAGAACATGGCAAAGCCATGAGGCTGGTGGTTCATGAAACACACCTGGGGATTACGTGTACATAGATTCTGAAGAAGTTGGGTTTTAGTCCTGGTTCCACCAATGACTTTCCTTGTGACCTTGAGTAAAGCATTTGACCTGAGTAAGCCTCTACAACAGATACATAAATCTACCTATGAATGACATCATTTACTGTCTTCATATGACTAAATGAATAGTCCTGAGCCTTGTGTTTATTGGTCAGGATACTGATGGCAAATAAGTGACACATTCAAAGGCTATTTAAGGAGAGCTCAGTCCAGGGACTGTTAACAATCAGGTGGGTAGGGTTAAAGGACACAGAAGATTGAGAAAGCACCCCAGTACTAGCAAGAGCAGGGCATTCTCAATGCTTTTGGGACTGAAGTAACAAGGTGTGGAAGCAGTTATAGGACCCTAGAGAGATCAGTAGGTTGCTGGCAGGAGGAGAAGTCTACCTAAGAGAGGCAGTGGCTTCTGTAAAGGGAGGCAGTTAAGCTGTAGTCACCCAGAAGAGACCTGAGGAATATATATATCCCAGTCTCGTTTTTCCCCTGTCCTCCACATACGTTACCAACACCTCCCATTGTCCGAACCCACCAGTAGGCATGGGGCAAAGGAGCCCAGTGATAATCACTAACAGTTTCCTGCGCACCAAGGAAGGTAGAGCAGGGTATACAGTAGGTCTGTAGGTGCATAGATACAAACAGTTGGCAAGTTGGCAACCAAACTGATTCACAGATAAATCAAAAGAAAGAAAGTCAAGATGACGACACAACTCTTCGGAGAAATTATGAAAACATGCCACCGAAGATGACATCAAAGAGAGCCTCCCTGGGCCTCTCAAAGTATGGCCCACATTGCTAAATGTTTCAGAGGGTTTTCCCTAATTTGGGGAAATCAAATATTTAAAAGCAGACCCACTTTGAAGTCTCCCAGCAAGCAGCAAATCTGGGACTTGATAGATCTAGTTATTAAGAGTCAGTCCATCTGAGCAATCTGTTTGCCTGCCTTTCTTGCTGTGTTGGTAATTTTGCAAAAACTGCTGAACTTGCTCTTCTCCTCACAGCAGATTGTAGACAGAGTAAAGGATGTGTGTTGGTTGTCTATCACAAGAATAGAATCCCTACCCTCTTCTTTCAACTATTCCCAACCTTCTCATTCTGAATATTTAGAAAAGAGAATACAGGGAGGATCATCATTAAGTAAACAACTGTGTGTGTTTGCATCTCACATTGATGCAGGCAGAAAATAATGTCATTTTCCCCAACTCTGTTATCATATACTGAGACATGCTACAGCTGCAGTCTTGGATCATTCCAGATTGAGAAATCTTCAGTCAGAGACAGCTCAGTGGCCCTAAGATGATAAAAGAGCTGAGAGGGAATCTCAAAGAAGGATTAAAAAGTGGGGGAAAAAAAAAAAGAGGAAAAGAGAGAGAGTTAAAAGCCAAAGGTGAGAAGGGAGGGGCATTGGCAAAGAGAAGAGGGAAAAAAAAAAAAACAAAAATACAGCACAGTTCCCAAAAGTGAAACTTAGTTTCTGGATATTTGTTGCCAAGAATATAGCTCCAGGAACTAAGAATCCTTTCGCATTTCTCTTTCCATCTGAATTATTATTGAACTGTTGGGCACAATTAATTGTGAATTACACCCAACAAGTGCCTACCATCACCAGCACTGAAGAGAATGTTCACCATATGCCAGATCATAAATGTCTCCTTCCCACAGGAGTGACTTACCTCCTCAGCAAGAATCTATTCATCCTATTCTTAATGATGCTTACCCCAATTTTTTAAAATAAGGCATCATTTGAAGCAGAGAATATGGAAAGCTACTGCCGTTGTCTTGGGAAGACATATTAGAATTGCAAGCAACCTTGACCAATTTGAAAGACAAATTTATTCTGATATAAAAACATTTAATAGTAAGGAAAATCGCAGAACAGTTTGTACCGGTTGACCTACAAAATTTACCAGATTCCATGCTGGATGAGCCTGGCCATGTGCAAAATTTCAATGGGGAAAAAAAAATCTAGGTACATTTGACAATATTTAGCAATCAGAAGGATGGAATTGGTATTATGAATATAAAGAGACTACACGCATCGTAGGAAAGAGGAAGTTAATACCTTTCAAGTTCAACACCTGATTCATGTGTTCTATTATTATTCCTTTTTAAATATTTTATTTATTTATTTATTTGACAGAAAGAGAGAGGGAACACAAGCAGGCGGAGCAGCCCGCAGAGGGAGAAGCAGACTCCCTGCTAAGCAAGGAGCCCGATGTGGGACTCAATTCTACACCCAGGGATCATGACCTGAGCCAGAGTCAGATGCTTAACCAACTGAGCACCCCCCAGGCACCCTCATGTGTTATATTAAAGACCGTCTAATTCATAGGCAAACATTTTCACTATGTGATTTTTAATGATTTCAAATTTCTTGAGAAAGATGTGAACCCCCAATAGAGCATTGAGTGAATTGTTCCAAAAATCAAGGATCCCCAACCCTGCTTGGCTCTCCCACCTCCACGAGATGGACACTGCTTATTTCCTTCTCTCTCTAAACTGACCTCCTGGACACAACACCATCACCTGTATACACTCGTGTCCTGTGCCAGGCACATCCCGCTCAGCTACTCCTGTCTCAGTCCTGCTCCCATCTACACGTGTGGGTGGCAATTAATCTCAGTAATTATATACAGCAAAGGAAGGTGGACCCTACCGCCACTTTATTTCAATCACAATTCACCTTGGAGCCTTAGATGGGTAAGGCCAGAGCTTGAGCTAATACAAATAGATGGAGTGAGTGGTAGGGAGGAATGGAGAGGACCACAGGACAGTAACTCCTATTTAGAGCTTTTTCTCTCAAATGCCAAGGGGGCTATTGTGCCAAACTCATTTGTCTCAGTTGAGAGGAGATTTTTAAAAATAGTTGTCATAAGAAAACACAATAAATAACAAGGTCATTTGAACCATTGGCCAAGACTTCTGCATCTATTCCTAGGGTGTGTGCAGGAATTGTTGGCCAACAGCGTGCTCTTTAATGACGATACTCGTCTTGGTCCCAACCCTGATTCCTGTTGAAATAGCCCATCCTCGAAAGTCGTCAACATCTCTGCACCTCGCACAGTGCCTGATGCATTATATGTGCTCAGTATTTGCTTGATCAATGAAAGTCATATCTTCTATCAAAGGCAACTATTTCAATGGAAAATAATTTTGACAGTTGTTACCCTTTCTCAGGATATTATAGCAATTCTGTCATAGCATTATTGTAAAAGTCGACTAAGGTAATGCTTTTAAATTGTTTATGACAGTGACTGCATGTTTCAAATTATTTTTATTCAAGGCTTCACTTTCTATTCAGTCTTTTCTAAACTTCTCCATTCAAGACCACTATTTATTTTACAAGAACTGCCACTGTCCTTTGTTTTGGGGTCACAGCTGATGCATTCTCTACAATATGGGGGTATCAGCAATACCTAGGACATTTCCTTTGACAGAGAGCGTAGGATGGCCAAAGACTGTTCAAAGTGAGGGTTCCCATATTGGCTAAATTGTGTCCCTCATTCGTATGTGGAAGTCTGACCCCCAACACCTCATCATGTGACTCTATTTAGCGATAGGATCTTTAAAGAGTTACTTGGGTTAAAATGAGGTTATTAAGATGGGCCTGATCCAATATGACTGGTATCTTTATAAAAAGAGCTTAGGGTACAGACACACACAGAGGGAAGACCTTGTGAAGACCCAGGCAGGAGATAGTCATCTATAAACCATGGAAAGCTGTCCTCAGAAGAAACCATCATGGCTGACACCTTGATCTCAGACTTCTGGCCTCCAGAATTGTGAGAAAATACATTTCTGTTGTGTAAGCCACCCTGTCTGTGTTATTTGACTATGGGAATCCTAGCCGTCTAATACACCGCAAGACTCTGGGATGTCTAAGCAGAAAGAAGTGAGAAGCCTAGATGCAAAGTGAGGCATTGCCACTGGTTACCGAGTAACTTGCAGAAATATTCTCAGGACTGAGAAGCTGGAACTCCCGACAGCCTGACCCCTGGATTCCAGCATCACCCTAATCATCAGCAAACTGACTAATCTGTGACCTTTAGTTTCTTCACCTGCAAAGGAGAAACAAGCAACTTACATCATAGAGTTTATGTGAGAATTCATTGTAAAAAATATTTTAAGTAGATTGTCCCATACTGCACATATAGCAAATACTATTAAAAATAGCTATTATATTATTAATAGTATTACTATCATTACTTGATCTCTATGCCTCAGTTTTAGTATTTGTAAAAGAAGATACTTCTGCCTGACTAGCAGGACTGGCATGAAGAAGAAATGCACGAATACTGATGAAAAAATATCCCCACGATGTACCGTGACGGGAGTGGACTGTCCCAAGTGCAAGGGATAGCTGCTGTGTTTTTTGCAGAGAATTTAAAGACAGTAATACAACTGAACAAAATGTGGTCTCCTTTAGCAATGTTGGTGATGAAATATACGTGGGGTGCATCTCTCCCACCCACCTCCTGTGAGATATTGTAAACTAAAATGAGCCAAATCAAAATGAGATTAAAAAATGATTGTTATAATTATATGCTCTTCACATCATCTGAACTCTCTATTAAGTGTTAAGCTAAGCACTTTGCAAATTATCTTGTTCCGTCCCATAGGGTCGCCTATAAAATGGGTTTAGGAGAGGGAAGTAAGGTGTCCAAGGTCACCAAGTACACAGCAGGACATGCCACTGGAAACCTGGGGGTCTGACTCCCTGAGCCACACTGGTTTTATAATAGTCTTCATCATGATTTAGGGAGGAACTGCATTCTTTCCTATTCCTTCCCGTGCAGCGTACAAACAAGGAAGAAGCATCTCAGATGTTTGCCTGGATCCCATATGTAGCCTACATGTCTCCAACCTGATCTTGGTGACTGTCATTCTTGATATGACCTATTCACACTGGCCCACTGTCTGGCTCTCGCTCATTTTGTGATTTATGGACCACGCCAGTGTAATTTAGTGTCTTAATGCTCCTAGTCAAGGACCATCAAATGTCTTCTAAAGCCTCCAATGTCCTTCAGAGAGAAGGAAGTAGAACTCAAGTGTTCACAGCTGTAGTGATCTTTCGATGAAAGAAGTATATTGGGCAAAGAGTCAACAGACCTGGGCCCCTGGCTCTGAAACGGACTCCCCGTGTGGCTCTACCTCTGTCAGCGCATCCTCCTCTAACCTCTCTGCTGCTATAGCTGCCGTTCTTTGGCTTTGGACTTCCTTACAGATTTACCATTTCCCTCTGGCTTGTGTGCTCTTAGAAAAATCAAATGCAATCTTAAAAAAAAAAATTGATGCCTGTTTATTTGAGGTCCTTAGAATCTAGAGAAGTGTGCAGCCATTAGTTGAGAGTCTAAAAACATTTGATTAATGGATGCACTAGAGGGCAGAGTTAGACAAAATTCTTTTAAGACAAGTGTATGAATGGGCTTGCGGGGGGGCTGTAGTTGTGTGCACACCTGAGTGCGTATAAGGACAGTCCTGTGGAATAAGCTCAGAATTTTGCCTATTTTAAGAATTCCTGACTAAAAAAAAAAATATAAAATATGAATGTGATTCTATATTTTAGAATAAAGAGGATGATATCATGAAGCAAAGACAGACCATCTGTGGGCTTGAAAGAAGCCTAATACAAATGAGAGTTTCAGAAGTGAAGAATAATATCAAAATTTCTCCTAGAAAGGGACACGCTCAAAAAGAAGTAACTATGCTTTTATGTTGCATTCCTGCAGCTTTCAAGGTAGATATACGGATCTCGAATCTAAAAGGAATACTAGAGTTTATCTCCTTTGGTCCTTAATATTAAGTTGACGAAATCATGGCTCAGGGAAGAGAAAGAGTTTGTTAAAGATCAAACAGCTAATTAAATTTGAATCTTCTGATTCTTTTTTTCTTCTATGAACCTATTCTTTCTATGATTTTTCCCCAAACAGTGGAACTGTTTCTTTAATGAAATCTATTAGCTGTGGAACCCCAAAATGAAAACTAAAACAATAGAATTATTCTCATTGAAGGAGGTCTTAAGCCTCTGGAACTGAAACATATTCCCTAAAGCCTGGTATCTGGAAGAAATCCCTATTTTGAAATCTACTGGGCTAATCCATGCTAGCGTTCATACTATTGCCAGTGCAAATCAAAAACCCCAAATCAGTTAAGAAAACCCTTGTATGATCATGAAGTTAATAGATCCTTGCAGATGAGAAATCGAAGGGTGTCCCCAGTTTAAAGCTCACTTTTAAGGACACAGAGGCACAGTATATACCCCTCCTCCGAAGATTTCTAGCAGTATGTCCTTGGTTCCTGCATAAGCTGTCAGAGCAGACAATTGCCTGGATGGATGATGGATGACATTTCTCAGATTTTTACTTACCCTCAGCGGTCTTCGGCATGATGTATAAAATGTCTGTTTTTTGGTTCCTGTCTCAGTCTTTTCTTGCTCACTTATGTAAGGAATGGTGTATCTCATGGGGATTCTTCTTCGTCAGAGGTGGCACTTACTTGGTCTCCCCAGTCTTGTCACCTGAATGGTGATGGGAAAGCTGTGCTGGCTCCAAAGTCATTGCTCCTTAACAGTAGCCAAGGAGGAGAGCCAGCAGGCTAGCCTTCGCTGTAGACCAGCCCCTTCCACGACGATCCTTGTTTGAATCTGTTTCAATATTGCTCATTGCAAGATAGGGGTAAAAGAAGCCTTTTATTGGTGTATACCCAAGAATCATTTTTCAAATGATTTTTCTCACCATCTTACCTTCCCGTACTAAAAACCTTTTCACGGGGCCCTCTTGCTCTCAGAATAATCTAAATTTCATAACATGGTTTCAAAGCCCTCCCAGATTTGTTCCCTACCCACATCTTTAGTATCCTTTTCAACCAATTCTCTAATTGAAACTTTTTTCCCAAACCACACCATACAGTTTTCTTCTTAACCTTCAGACACTGGCTCCCTTTCACCTCCAGGCCTGAAGATGTGCTGTTTTCCCTACTTGGACACTTACTACTGCTAACCCTACCTCTCTCTGTCTGCTACTCTCAGATTAAACTTCACCTCTCTCAAAAGTTCTTTTCTGACCCCAATAGAGCATGTCAGTTTCACCTCCTTGGCACCTTTCCTAACACTTGGGTTACACACGAATGGGAGTGGTTTGCTTCATTTTCTATCTTGCCTCTGACTATGAATTTCATGGGCGTAGATAATATTTTATTTTTTCCCTTTTTTAAAATTTAAGTTCAATTAATTATCATATAGTGTATTATTATTTCCAAAGGTAGAGTTCAGTGATTTATCAGTTGTGTATAGATAGCACTCAATGCTCATTACATCACCCAGTTACCGGACCCCCTCACCCCCACCTCCAACAACCCTCAGTTTGTTTCCTATGATTAAGAGGGTCATATGGTGTGTCTCACTCTCTGATTTCAGCTTGTTTTGTTTTTTTCCTCCTTCCCCCATGCTCTTGTTTTCTTTCTTATATTCCACATATGAGTGAGATCATATAATTGTCATTCTCTAATTGGCTTATTTTGCTTAGCATATTTTCTAGTTCCATCCACATCATTGCATATGGCAAGATTTCATTCTCTTTGATGGCTGAGTAATATTCCATCTAATAAATATACCACATCTTAATCCATTCATCTGTCGATCGACATCTGGGCTCTTTTCATATTTCACATTGGGCTATTGTGGACATTGATGCTCTAAACACTGGGGTGCTGATGCCCCTTCAAATCACTAAATTTGTATTTTGGGGTAAATACATATTAGTGTAATTGCTGAGTCGTAGGGGTAGTTCTCTTTTTAACTTTTTGAGGAACCTCCATATTGTTTTCCAAACTGGCTGTACCAGCCTGCATTCCCACCAACAGTGTGAGAGGGTCCCCCTTTTCCCACATCCTCACCAACATTTGCTATTTCCTGATTTGTTAGTCTTAGCCATTCTGGCTGGTATGAGATGGTATCTCATTGTGGTTTTGATTTGTATTTCTCTGCTCCTGGGTGATGTTGAGCATATTTTCATGTGTCTATTGGCCATTTGTAGGTCTTCTTTGGAGAAATGTTTGTTCATGTCTTCGGGGGCGACAATATTTTAATCTTGCTCACAGCAGTATCCCCACAGAGCCTTCACAAGAGCTCACAAGTGTCAGTAAATATGCATACTTTAAAGAGTTAATTAATCAGTTTTTAAGTGTGAAGCCTCAGTAAAATGGAGATAGGGAGATTCTTGATCAAGACGAGAAAGAGGGATCCCTGGGTGGCGCAGCGGTTTGGCACCTGCCTTTGGCCCAGGGCGCGATCCTGGAGACCCGGGATCGAATCCCACATCAGGCTCCCAGTGCATGGAGCCTGCTTCTCCCTCTGCCCGTGTCTCTGCCTCTCTCTCTCTCTCTCTCTGTGACTATCATAAATAAAAAAAAAAAAAAAAAAAATTTAAAAGACGAGAAAGAAATCTGTAGATGGTAGCTGCAGCCCATGACCCGAAGAGCAAGGTGTTGACAGTAGCCAGTTGAAGCCATTAGATCAAAAGAGAAGTCGTGAACATTTCAGTTGTGAAAGATTAGTTGGGAAAATGCAGGCCAGGGAGTCAGGGGAGACAATGAAGATGTGGGACAAGTACCACCAAACTAATATCTGACTAATTCTACCGCACTGCCTCTTTATTACCTGTAATTGCTTTACTGGTTCGTGCAAGGTGACTGTTTTCTAGAGCACCTTAAGGGTCCCTCCTGATACCTGGTAATAACTTTTAGGCCTTTGGTCAGGGACTGTGTGATGAAGATAAATCAAAGCCTACATTGGTATAACCTAAATGTCCTCAACAAGGATTCAACCCTCGTGTGTCCACCTTTCCAAATTTAATAATGGCCCCGAAGTGATTGAGAACAATGTGCTGGTTCTGAATTATAATAAAATGGAAGTTTCTTTTCTCCTGCCAGAAATCTGATGGCCACCAAATTCTTATTAAACATTGCTTTTGAATGTAAATAAATCTTTGAGAGTATCATCAATTTAGCTTCAATTGTTTATCACAGTATTAAGCATGAATCTGCATTTGGAAGACACAGAAAAAGAAAATGTCACACATATAAAAATTGTGTGTGTATATACATATATATATACATATATAGTATTTTATATACTATATATGTTTAAGTTGTGTATATATATATATAGTATATGTGTTATATATAATATACATAACTATTATATCTTTTCTGTATATCCCAATGAGATATATTTCCATAAAATGGAAATTTTAAGGAAATAATCTGATTAATTTTTCCCTTCATGAATCTAGGAGACACTGAGGATTTTGTTTTAGTAACCACGGTATTTCACACAGTAAGTTCCAACCAGACTTAAAGTTTCCATGATTCTGAGCTACATGTTTGTCTTGCTAATAGAAAGTTTATCAAATGACTGATTTCCTTAGTGTTGTGTCTGCAAAACCCTTCATAGCTATTAATCTAAGCCTTTTTCCTTTTCATTTTAAAAACTCACGTTTCTCCAAGGAAAATTCAATCCACTTAATCCTCATTGATTGGCATTTAGTGCAGCAAGATGATGTTTTGTGAGAACTCTGGGTGTCTAACCAGCAGTTTGATCAATTTGTTATGCTTCTTGTCATGCTAATCATATTTTGCACCTGGAAACCATGTTTCCCCTCAAGTCTTCTAACTTCATTTAGAGCCTGTGTCATTTCTAATTTGACAATGGAGAAACTGAGGCATAGGCTATTGACTATCTTAGTTTAGTCTGTTTTATTCACAGCCCTGTGCTACTGGAATTCCTACACAACTAATTCTCAGCCTTTCCTTTTAAAAGAAAAAAAGTATTTTTAAAAAGTTTTTATGGCTGTAATATGTTTTCTGCCCTTGAAATACTTATTTAAGTTTCAAGATCCCTGAACCTCAGTTCCCCCTTCTATAAAATGGGGGAAACAATATTTACCAGAAGGACTTTTTATAAAAATGTATTAAATTGACTTATGACAAAGGACCTAGTGTAGTGACAGGAATATAGTAAATTTTCAGGAAATATGAAGGTAGGGATAAAGAAGGGAAAGGCATAAAAGTAGTGAAGACACTCTGATAACTTCCTGAGACAGGCTTCTCCAAGTCCTGTGCAGGTGAATCAATGTTATCTGCAATGTTTTTAAAAGTATAGGTTTTTGTTTCTTTGTTTTTGTTTTTGGCCCATTGAGAACCAACTGAATCAAATCCCTGGAAGTGCAGCTCAGGAGTCTGCATTTTAACCTTCTCTCCCGCACACGATGCCTATGTACACTTGGATAACTACTGCTTGGAAGTCTTTATAGGCAATGCTGTAACATTTTCATGGAGGATTCCAAAAGTCCAAGGAGGTCCTAAGGAGAGGACATTCATTGAAGACAGGAGATTTTAAAGGCGCTGAATTGACCAGATGGTAAGGTGCTTAGCTAATGGAATAGAAGGTAAAACTTGCAAGTCTACTTAGTGAGATCCTGAGAGGCAGTCTCAGGGAGGGGAAACATCTCACGGGCAGGCACTTGTGAATGAATACTTCCCCACTTGCTCCTATCCTTGCTTCCAAATACACTGTTTCCTTCTCAACAATGGGGAAGGCTGTTGGTCTTTTCCAAAGAAGAGGGGATGGATTAAAGAGGTTGTAGCCTTCTTTGGGCTCTTTGGTTTGATTCAGTATTAATCTTCCTTTCCATTGTTCTGGCCTAATGTTATGTCTCACCCATTGTGTTTGTTGTTCTGATGTGCTTCCTTGACATACTTGCAAACTCAATGGCTCTTTTTAACAAGGACCTAAGGAAGAAATTCATGTCTGTTTTTTTATACCAAGAACATTTATATTTCTAGATAATTTGCTTTTGTCAAAGATAAATGCAATTGGTTGATTAAACTAGTTGCCCTTTTCTTGCTGACTAGTAGGAAACTTGGAAAAAACTAATGGAACACCATGCCTGATTTACTAAGGACTAATGTTTATCTCCAGGTCTTGTTCTCCCAATTGTACATGTTATATTATGTCTTATATGTCTGTACAACTTTAAGTTGTTTTTTTTTCTAATAGTAGTATATAATTAAAAACTAGATTAGTTTTTAATCTTTAACTAAACTAAAGATTAGTTAAATCCCTGCCTTGTGCACTAGTTTGTACAATTGGAATCCTATCTAGTTCCCTATTTAGTGTTGACAAAGTATATAATTCCCAAAGTTCAACTTAGGTTTTTTGTTTGTTTGTTTGTTTTTGTTTTTTTGCTTTCATTTTAAGTAAAATAAGTAAATTCAGCAGCATAAGTAACAATAATAGAATTTATTGTGAGCATACTGGAATGGCTTATGTAACCCACGGTCAGTGCTACAGATGGGCTCTCAGGAAGGATTAGAACAGTTAGTTATTCCAAGCATACCGTATATTGGAATGACTCTGATTTAACATTACTAATGCTTGTGTCCCATCTCCGTAGATTATGATTTAATTGGTTTATAGCATGGTCGAAGCTGGAGATTTTAAGAGATTTCTAGATGATTTAATGGGCATACCGATTTAGAAACCACTGGATTGGAAACAGAACCTGGAAAGTCTTCAGGACTCTTTTATTCTTATTTTCTCCCTAATTGCTGCTTGATTTTTTTCTATGGACAGAGCCTTTTCAGCTCCATGCCCCACATAGTAAAAAATATGGTCATGCTTTAGCTTGCAAATTTTCATGTTCTAGGATCAACCGCTAAGAGATCCTCAAGCTCAATTTCACATTTCAATGACAAAAGATTGGATTGGCTCATCATAGACCTGATTGTTAGACAAATAAATGTGGGGACGATGAGCAGAGTAATTGTTCAAACATGAGTGCTAGTTGCCTAGCTCCATGGCTTGGAGAAAGGGCCAGTTTCCAGAGACGGTAGGTTACTGTGAGCTGGAAGGACATTCAGGAAAAGTGTATACTTTTATAGAAGGGCCTTGCTCAGGCCTAAGAAATCATCCTGTGGCTGACTAGATTCTTAACTCCCTAAATGTAGACTCCCCTGGGCTCCATCTGTCTGTTGGGATGTCTCTAGATTAGAGTTAAAGTCAATGAGAATCGAAATGATGATAATACGCATATTAAGGACCAGATGATGCACTAGACATCTTCAGTAGCTGTTACTTTAAATTCTCACAACATTCCTGTGGAATAGCACTATAATCTCCATTTTATGCATGAGGAAACTGAGTCACAGAGAGGTTCATATCTGGCCACAGCCCTTCAAATTAAACATGCTGGTGCCAAGTTTTGAAGGAGGTGGATAACAGAGCTGGAGTTGTTCATTGCTTACAGTGCCGTAGAAACAATTGCTCTGTCCTCAGAAATCATCTCCAGGAAAACACAACCATATAGCAATGGTTACTAAGTTCTCCTGATCATCACAGTGTGAAATACCCATGAGAACCCAGACCAGAGTTTCCACATAGTGTATTGGATCGGATCTTTGGACCAGTCTTTACTAACCAATTGGTTTATCCAGTTTGAAACATCCCAGGTTGAGAAGATCATAGGCCTAAACTATTAGGACCTTGGTATATTGGAAAGCATTGTTGTCATTTTCCACCCCCACCACCTACATACCTTTGACATCCCCATTTTCCAAGGATGAAAGTCTAGAGATTCAGTAAACTAAGTGTCTTATCCATAGTCATAGAGTGGAAGATTCTTAAACTTTAGCAAAAAGTCTCCATGAGATAATGTTAGTTCTGCTTGATAAATTACCTTTAGTACAGCCTTGGGTCTGAATTGTAAAGATAGATTTTATTTGCCTGCAAATTAACACAAATAGTATTCATACCCCCCCCCCCCCACACACACACACAAACTGCCCTTGTTGTTTGTAGGAACAAGTCTCAGATATCTCCGTGTGGCTAATGCCCATTCTTGGAAGAGTTCACACTCAACTCTGCCCCCATTGGCTTGTTCAATTGCAACACTGTGCATAGCTACCTCTTGCAATGTTCAGTAATTAAATACTAATTTGTTGGTGTGCTCTTTCATTTACTTCATTGTTGCTTTCTTATAAATATTTTTATTAGTTTCGTTAATAACTAAAATTTACCAGGCAGTTCCCAAAAGAGATGTCTTCACTGGAAATAAACAAGGAAATAATGCTGATTATTACCACAGTGGGTTAGAGATATTGTCATTTCATGTTTCCAAGATCTGTTGGATGCTTCTCCATGGCACTATCATATCAACCTCATGTTTCTGCTTATTATTTTATAGTCTTGTCATAGGAGCACCTGGGTGGTGCAGTCAGGTGAGCATCCACTTCTTGGCTTTGGCTCAGGTCATGATCTAAGGGTTGTGAGATCCAGCTTCATGTTGGGCTCTGCACTCAGTGTGGAGTCTGCTTAAGATGCTCCCTTCCTTTCTCTCTCTCTCAAATAAATAAATAAATCTTTTTTTTTTTAATTTTTATTTATTTATGATAGTCACAGAGAGAGAGAGAGCGAGAGGCAGAGACACAGGCAGAGGGAGAAGCAGGCTCCATGCACCGGGGGCCTGACGTGGGATTCGATCCCGGGTCTCCAGGATCGCGCCCTGGGCCGAAGACAGGCGCCAAACTGCTGCGCCACCCAGGGATTCCTAAATAAATAAATCTTAAAAAAAATAAGAAAAATAAAGTCTTGTTGTATATGGAGTTATCATGAAGTAGTCCCATCAATTCTTCTGCTTCTATGCAGCATTAGAGATTGTATACCTTCCAATAAGGAAGTGTTAGTATCTCTCATTACCTTTAATGAAGGAGCTCTTTTTGGTATCTAACTGAAGTGTTTTTAAAAATTTCTTCCCTGTGATGAATGCCATGTGGGTAATAGCTATAACTGGTCACTTAAATATGAAATTGGACAACATTGGGAAAAATCTCATCTGAAGATTACTAAAGGTATCAAGGTATTGAAAACTGTAGTAGCGTCTGCATTGGTTCTATACTACAAGCTACAGCTACACTTATTCACTGACAGTTTAACTAAACTGTTCGTGGGTGTCCACAATTAGCATATTCAAATAGCCTTATCGCCTCTCCAAACCATTTAACTTCACTACGCATATTGAACTGTACTGAAAGGTTTGCAGAATTTCTCTGCCTACGTAAAACTTGCCTGTGAGGTCTGCATTGGGTCTTCGTACCTTCATGATTATTGATGCTTACAATAGCATCTTATTTTATTTTTCTATACTCCCTTTGGCAGAAATTGCTTATTTTCTCCCAAATATCCATTCTCTCCATCTTTATAATAATTGAATGCAAGTTGGACCCATGGCACCCAGCTAGAGGCTCCATTTCACAGTGACTTACGGCAGGTATAGCAATGGAAACCGGGTTATTGACAACGGAATATAAGCAGAAATGATGTGTTGTGACTTCTGCCTCTCTTGGTTTCAATGAAAATAGTTGGCTCTGACTTCACATCTTCACTTTCTCGTCACTTGGAACTTGAATGAACCTGTGAAGTAGCTCCAAATGTACAGAGAAGGCCAGCACCAACGAAGGGGCATAAGATGCAGGGAACTGGAGTCCTGGTATAACTTACTGGAATAGAGTCACTGCCACCCTGAAATGCTTGTCTGCTGTTACTTGATAGCTTCTGTGTTCTTTTGATTTTGTGGTCCCTTTCACGCAGCCGCCCAACATGTATCTTAAATAATACACTCCTTCCAACCTGATAAAAACAGTATTTCTACCTATTCAACTAGCCTGATCCTCACACTAGAAATAATGAGAGGAAGAAGTTTGTTATTTATTATCTGTGTTATAGGGATTAGGAAAGGAAGGCTTAGAGATGTTAATTGATTTTCATGGTGCTGGGTAATGGGTAGATCTGGAACTTGCAGTAGCTCTGATCCAAAGCGCAAAGGTCTTGTTCCTATACTCTGTAATCTCTCCTCTAGTGCAAGTTGCAGTTTAAGATAAAGTGAGATTTGGAAAGCAAAATAATAGTTTTTCTGTCTCAGAGAAGAGATTGACATTTATATAATTAGCTATGGTACTGAATAGGAAATGAGACAATTGTAAGAAATGTAGATATAAAATCACATGAGGACCAAAGGTAGATGAGACTAGTAATTGGGGATATTAGGATACAGCTCTGCTGAGAAGATGGACTTTGAAGCATGCCTCAAAGGATGGGACACAGTTGAGTAACTACAATGTGGTTAAGGAAATGTATTTCAGACAGAGGGGAAACTATAAGCAAAGGCAAAAAAAGGCAGTCCAAGAGATGCAGATGTCTTAATGTTGGGAGGCAGCCACATGGCGTTGGATGCACTTGGGCTTTGTAGACAGATGTGGTTTTAAATGCTCCCTCCGTGGGAGACTAGCCGTGTGGCTTCGAGCAAGTTGTTTGACTTTCCTCAAAGTCTCCATTCCTTCTTCTGCAGAATGGAGCCAAAGAAAAACATCTACCTAGGAAAAAATATATATTAATATATATTTTCCTTACTGGGAAAAACCCCCTATTAATGTGTCTTTTGATGACTATGACTCTATTGGCTTAGCTAAGCCATTTTATGAACTTTCTTTTGCCAATCTCTGGCTTGAGTGCCTACTGCCCATTGCATTGACTTAAGATGGTCTGTGAAAATAATCTAGACATAGAATCTATTTATTCAAGATAAGGACCCAGCTTGCTTGCTCTTTCTTTCTTTCTTTCTTTCTTTCTTTCTTTCTTTCTTTCTTTCTTTCTTTCTTTCTTTCTTTCTTTCTTTCTTTCTTTCTTTTTCTTTCTTTCTTTTTCTTTCTTTCTTTCTTTTTCTTTCTTTCTTCTTTTTCTTTCTTTCTCTTTCTTTCTTTCTTTCTTTCTCTTTCTTTCTTTCTTTCTTTCTTTCTTTTTCTTTCTTTCTTCTTTTTCTTTCTTTCTTTTTCTTTCTTTCTTTCTTTCTTTCTTTCTTTCTTTCTTTCTTTCTTTCTTTCTTTCTTTTTCTTTCTTCTTCTTTCTATTTATGACACTGCATGATGGGAGAGAGGAGAGGGAGAGACTTTCAAGCAGGCTCTGCACTGGAGTGAGGCTCGATCCCACAACCCTGAGATCATAACCTGAGCAGAAACCAAGACTCAGACGCTTAACAGACTGAGGCACCCATGCATTCCCCAGAATGTTTTTCTTAAAGAACTGAATTCATACATATAAATAAATGCATCAGGTGACACCTGGAACTCAACTTCCTGTATCATCATTCTCATGTTTGCATTTTCATGTGTGAACCCCTTATTTCTAGCTTCATTTATTAGTAATAGTGGGAGTAGAAGTAATCTCTTCTCTGAGTAAATCCATGAAAATATTTTCCCCCACCTCCATACTTTGCATAACACTCCCAAGAGAAAAGTGATTCTATCCTTCTCTCTGCAAGTTGGGTTTGAAGAGGATCCAGCAATCCTCTTCATTTGCACAATGTTATAAACATTGTTTTTTCTAGCTGCTAATTTCTGTTGTGGTACCATTGGAATTGTTTTTTTTTTTTAGAATAGTGATAACCCAGGTAAAACCTTTGTTATCCTCACCACAGGCAGCCAGGAGTGATGTCATATGGTGGTGATTGTGCAGTGGGTCTGAGACCAGATAGTCCAGGTGCTTATGCATTCAGAGTGGGAGATGCAGGTACTGGGATCATTTGTAATTAACGGCGGCATCAACAACATTTTTTTTTTTTTGGTCTATGTTGTTTTTAGTTCTACCATAGTATTTCTAGAAACTGTATCTTTCCCAGTCAGTGGACTGAAGGAACTAGAAGAGCATTATTTATTTTATTTTAGTTTGTTTCTGTCTCAGATTTCTTCTCTCATTATGGCTTTTAAATGAGTCCATGAAAACAATAATGTCTAAATGCAATTTGCTTGCACTTCTTAAGCTCTTCATGGAGAAACTCTTTAACTATGGTTCTTAAAATATTTGATTCATGGATTTCATTGAGAAAAACAAAGCAAGTACCTGAAATACAGTGCAAACAATTTCAAGGTATTCATTGATCCCCTTTCCTAAAAGAACCCAACCCTGTTTGTGGCCCCGATCCGCCGCTAGTAAACTGTGTGACCTTGGTTAACGTACTCATTTTCCGTATTTAAAGTAGTGTGTTTACTGGTAAATGAAGGATTGTAATGAGATGATGTTTAAGGCTTGTTTTGGAGCTGTTCTCTTGTGAAGCAAGACAAGATAAACTGTAAATATAGCAAAAATGGGCAGGTGGCAAATAAATGCACTGTGGATTTCAGCTTAGGAAAGTGAAATGATGTGCCAGGTTAGAGGAGCACCTGAGCAGCTCAACCTTTCCCCCGTCAGTCATGGTAATCTAGGTAGTGTCTCATGTTTGAGAGCAATGCGTGCATCTCTGGGCAGAGGTTAGCGTTCTGTTCAATAATTCCTCAGGTGCATCTCTCACCACGATGGCCCCAGGTGCTTACATTCGTGCCCCAGCTGAGAGTGGCCTCCTGCTTTATTTACTTCTTTTTGTCCTCAAGCCTGTGTGCTATACCTTCCTACAAGCACTAAGGGGGCTTGCATCTTGTTGGGCACTAAGGGTGAACCCTTTATTCATTTCCTAAATCCCCTGATTTAGCAGATTTCTCACTCCCATTGTTTGTTTGGTTTGGTTTTGGGGTTGTTTACTGCTTCGGTTGTGGTGGCAGCGGTCTGTTCTTGCATATTATGGTCACCAGGGCAGACATGGCTTGAGATGGAGAACCGCGTCAAACTTATGACAACAGAAAAGACTTAGATATAGAGTTTGGTTGCAGTAGTTGTACGGAGAGGGTTAGTGGGAGAGTTAACGTGGTCAAAGGCTAGATCGGAATTTAGAAGTCGAAGACAGTGTTTGGTGTGGAAAATGAGTACTGATAAGGACACAGTTGGGATTTACTATTTTCAGTGATGATGATATTGTCATTTTTTGAGTTCCTCTTAAACGCAAAGTAGCTAGCTTCATATTTTGCATATATTATTAACTCTCCGGAACCAGTGTGGCTGTTCCATTCTGGTCCTACTATTACTGGCTGCGTGACCTTTGACAGGTTACTTAATCTTTCTGGGCTTCAGTTGTTTTTTTTCTGAATTTTTTTCATAAACAGAAAGAATAAAACATAACTCATAGGTTGATGTAAACAAAAGAGGAAGCTGGGCTGCGGTCACAAATGGCATTTGCCCAACCCTCTGTCCTGGGCTTTGTGGTCTTCAAAATGTTAAAGGCTGAACATATAGAAATTGTTGGATTGAACATCATTATCATTTCACTATTATCATTGTTGTTATTCTCTGTTAATCTTCTAAGATGAGAATAGTTAAGGTAACGTGAGTGAATAAAATTACAGTGAGGCATATTAAAAATTTGAAGAGTTTATTGATTGGAATCAGACAGCACCAAACCAGATGTGGCTGGGAGCACTTCTTGCACAGGAGCTTTGGGAAAGATATTTACAGAGAAAAGGTAGAAACAAAGTAAGGAAAATTATTGATTGGCTATAGCTTAAAGCCTTGTTGGCTATTCATGATTAGTTGTCCTTAGGTTTATATATATATATATATATATTTTTTTTTTTTTTTTAATTTCATGACCTTGAGGCATTTACAGGCTTAGGTTTTGGGTTGCTTATGTAGGCCAACACGGCATGAGGGCCTCTTTGCTAATTAATTTAACACTGTCCACATTTTACCAAAAAAAAAATTAATAAATAAAAATAAAACAGTAGTAACAACAAAAAATTTAATGACTAATGCACTGTGGTGTTTTGTTTTTGTTTTTGTTTTTGTTTTCAGTAAATACATGGTGTGTTTCCCAGCAGATCATGGGAGGGAACAAAAGGTTGTAGCTTAGCAGCCTAGAAAGTGAGACCCCAAGTCGTCCTCACCCCGTGCAGACCTGGCCTTCCTTCCTGGAGCCAACCTGTGAGAGTCGCATCCCCCAGGCATCAGGCTGAACCCAACTTCCCAGGTCACGAGCTTGGGACTCAACTTGGCCAACTTAGCAGTGAGGTTCTTTTCCTGCTGATCAATCCTGACCTTCTGTTTTGAAGTTTAAAAGCCTCCAAAGCCTTCTTGGACATCAAATAGCTCTTACCAAATGCCATTTGGGCAATTTAAATGCAAATGAATCGGCAATATTTGGGCTGCTTCCAGGTAGCTTGCTTGTGCTTTTCCCAAACAAAAGAGAAAGCTGGGCTGGAGTCACCCTCTGTCCTGGATGGCGTGGTGTGGAAGTGAAATTGCACCGGACAATTTGTTAAAAATAGCACTACAGATTTTATTCAGTTTACTGTAGCAGGTGAAAGAGACTTCATTACGGGGCTGAGCTCAATTCTGCTAAGACAAAAGGCAGGGCGGGTTTTTGTGTTGTTGTTTTTAAATATATGAATTTTAAATCTATATTTTATTTTTATTTTATTTTTTTTCACACCAGGGTGAGTTCGTGGAAAATTACTGGAGCACCTTGTGGGGAGATTGATCAAGGTGATTAGGCCATCTGTGTGTGTGTGTGTTGTTTGCCCCTTAAGAAAATTTGGTTCCTACAGAGACTTGGGAGATGGGAGTGCTCTCCTCCTTGCAGATTATGTTTCAAAGCGATGGCTCCCTGGTCCTTGAGGGAAGACGTTCCTGAATTGTGAAATGGTAAGAGACTTGGGGAAGATGCCCATCTCAGTGGGGCACAGAAAGAATTTGTAATTACAAGTTTTCTAAAATAAATGCTCTAAGGAAAGGGAAGTCTGGGGTCTGTTGTCTGGAAGAAACCTGTCTGAATTTAGTAACGCTGAGGGTAATGCTAAGGTTGTCTTCGTCAGTGGTCTTCAGAAACCTTAAGAAATATAATTTGAGACACCGGATGCCCATGCTCTGAACCTAGGCTGCTTTGGTTTCAAAACAAGTGGAGGTATTTTCATGCTAGAACAGGATATAACAGAGGGGCCGCATAGCCGGGGAGAGACATACATCCGAGGTAAGGGGAAGGAAACCAGATGTCTTGCTTTGTCTCTGCTGCTAATTCTATGGGAGGCCTTGGCAAGTCACATTCATCTTGCTGGGCCTCAGTTTCCCCTTCTGTAAAATGGAGCAACTGACCTCTATGGATCTCTAAAGGACATTCCAGATCTTTTATTTTCTGTGATTATATGACTCTGTAGGACTCTTGTGAGGAGGATGAAAACAATGGAGATAGCTGCATTTCTTTGAGGGATAAAACCCCTTCTGAAAACTCTTAAATGGACCTGATGAAAGTTGAGAGGGAAGGGGGACTGATAATCACCTAGTTGGGACACGTTAAAACCGAGGGACCCAACCAGAAATAGCCCCACTCATAGGTTGTCAGCTTACTTTCAACAGGGACAAAAAACAATTCATTGAAAAAGAGGAGAGTATTTTCCATAAATGGTTCTGGAACAATTGGATAGGCAAGTGAAAAACACAGTACCCACGTTACACCATATACAAACTATTATTCCAGAAGAAAGGGACGATCTTTAAGAATATGGGGCAGGCAAATATTTCTCAGAATATAAAGGTATTTAAAAAAAAAGATAAAAATTAAATATAAAAACAACAATAACAAAAACCTGAAGCACCCGAATTCCTGAGTAAAAAGATTCTTTTCACAGGGAGTTTGGGTTCCTTTTGGTTTGCTAGGCAAAATACATTAGGGCCCAGAAAATTGGAGAAGGTAATAATTTTAATAGCTGTAGCCTTCCCACCTGGGTGGAAGAGTTCCAGGCACTGAGTGTCTTACGTGTGCGAACACAGTCTGTCCTGAGCTCAGTCCCTTGCAGTAGGTACCACTGTTCCCATTTACAGATGAAGAAGCTTGCTGGGATCCTCACAACTGGAAAGCGAGGGGTAGCCCCAGGGAGCCTGCCTCCAGGCGGTGTGGAAAAGACCATCTGTGGCTCAGATGGTGAGGAAAGGTCCCCGGCCAGGAATCGCTGAGCCAGGAACCACTAAGAGATTCCTGGGGAGAGCATGGGGGATGATCGGTTCCTTAGTTTCAACTGCGATGGTTTCTGATGTCCAGTTTTAAGTTCCTCTTTCTTGGTATTTTCTTTCCTCTCCTTTATCTCTAACTTTTTTTCTTGGCGGGGGAGAGCCATAGACTTCCCCAGAGGCATTGGGTTAGAGGTGTTGGAGGACCAAGCGGTGGAGGCCCAAGCTTCTGCAAGGGCTGCAGGTGAATCAGGAGAGAAGGGACAAGAGGGGTGAGGAGGGATGGGGGTGGTGGTGAAGCTGAGTGGGGGGTGGGGGGCAGAGAGGCCATAGAGATGACAGCAGGATGTAGGGCAGCCAGTGTGAAGTGGTGGATGGAGGCCATCCAGGGCAGATGAAAACCAAGTAGCCAAGAGGAGTGTGAACTGGAAGGTGGCAGGCCGCCCACAGGATCAGTTCAGCATCACCCTTCAGGGAATACTTAGGATGATGAGAGGAATCCTAGGTTCCCAGAAATTACGTGATGTGGAGTCTACCCCTCCCCACTTCTGGCTTCTCTGAATTTCAGAATATTTAGCTTATAGGCAACCTCTCGGTCTCTGGAACTGCGGTGCAAAATCACCTTTCTGAATCCTGCTTGGTCTTCAAAGATCGGTTCCAATCTATTGCTCATCATAAAGATTTTCTTGTCTTTCCAGGCGACATTGATTTCTGCCTTCTTTGAACTCCAGGAAGCACTTAGAGGCTAAAGCGCCCAATCTAGCACTTGCTCTAATTTTGCATTGTAAATTCACTGCTTTATGTGAGGCAGTCATTTCTCCCAGACTGAAGCAGGGAGCTTGTCGTGACCTCATTTTCCTTGTACACATTGTCTAGCACCAGGCTGGGCACATGGTGCGTGCAACGAGTCTACTCGCTCATGCAGTTAGTTACCTATCTAGCATCGTAGCCAGATTCACAGAGCACTTTACAGAAGGTTTTCATAAACTTTTGTTGAATCAAATGGTCCCTACAGTCTTCTCCTTAATCTAATGAAAGGTTTCCGGTATATTTCCGCACATGTGCCAAACTTCTCTCTCTCTCCCCCCCCTTCCCTTTCTCTCTTCCATACACCCCCTGCGCCTCAACCACAAGATAGATCTATGCCATCTAGGATGATTGTAACATTAAGAGCATGGATATAGGATACATGTCCTGATGGCAGATCTGCCAGCATGTTGAAGTTGAGCGCAAGGGAAAAATTGAAACACAATCTTTTCTCTATGCAAAGTGTGCTTTGGTTTTGCATAATGCATCGTGCTTCAGGTGCCAAGTTCCAGACACAAGGAGAATTAATGGAATAACATCGGTAAAGGGCTTTAGACTCCTCAGAGGAAGTTCCCAAGCCTCATTAAAGGTAATATTATTCCAGTTATAGAGTTTAGTTAAAAACAACAAAATAATATTTTCTTGTCTTTATTGCTAATTTCTCCATGTTTGGTAAAGCAAGCTGTGCTCTGCATTCACAGGCTCTATCACCCTTGTGGATCACAGGTTTGCACGTTAGAACAGCCTGCACAGGGGTACCTATGAGTGTGAACTGTGGGGATATATAGGAGCATGCATTTTTAAAACGATTTTTGAGCAGGTAGCTCTGGTCGCTCTGCACTTTATTACCTGCGGATATGTTTTTATTTCCTATTGAATTGCCAGTGTCTTAGGGGCAAGGGCCCTTACCGTCTTGTTCACCAGTTTGTTCTCCGGGACTAGCACAGTGCCTGGTGCACAGTGGAAGTGTCATGAAGAATAAGTGAATGAGGGGCGCCTGGCTAGTGCGGTTGGTTAAGCATCTGACTTCGGCTCGGGTCATGAACCCAGGGTCCCGGGATCAAGTCCCAAGTGGGACCCCACATGGCACCCCACATGGAGCCCAGTGTGGAGCTGTGTGGGGCTCTGTGCTCAGCAGGGAGTCGGCCTCTCCTTCTGCCCACCCCCCCCTTCATGCACCCTCTCTGTCTTGCTCTCTCTCTCTCAAATAAAATCTTTAGAGAAAAAAAAAAGAATAAGTGAATAAATCAATGAATAAATGTACATTTGTCCAACAAAAATGAAGACTGAGAGACACAGAGACTGAAGGGATCCAGGGAGAACAACCCACCTCTGCATCTGGATGGGAAGATCCTATGAGTTTACAGGAAACGTTTTCAGAATGTTAACTGAGATCTGCCACCTTCTCCTCCAAGCAACCTAAATTCATTATAACGTACACATTTCAGTGGAGGGCACCAAAGACCAGGCCTTGACCTGTAAAAGCCTCTATGATCTGGCTTCTGGTTCTTTGATCTGATCTATTACTCTCCCCTCTCAGACTCACTCTGCTCCAGTTGCTGTGATCGCCTTGCACTTCTCAAATATACCAACCACTCTCCCGGGTCAGGGCCTTTGCACTTACCGCGCCCTCCCTATGAACGGCTCTTCCCAAGATGCCCTTTCTCTTCATGGAGTCACATGAACAGTCTCCACAGAGAGGCCTTCAGGGACTTCCCTACCTAAAACGCCATCTCTCTCTCTACTCTATCCTTCACAAAGACCATTTATTTTTCTTCAAAGCACAGCATTATTCTTCTTCAAAGCCCTTACACCACCCAACCCACTATGTATTATAAACGTAGTTATTTGTTTTTAATGTACTAGTTTTGTCATTCCCCACAACAGTGTTTGCCCCATGAGAGAAAAGGTAGTTTTTGGCTTGTTGCTACTTCTCCGTAATAGTAGGTATCTACTGCGTGTTTGTTGAGTAAATGAAAGGGTAAGTAAATGAATGAATGAACTTCAGCGTGCACTGTGAGCATAACACTGGACCAGGAGTCAGAACAAATTCTGGTTATAGGTCACTCTCCTGTTATTTCCTATCTAGGTCTCAGTCATGTGATTTCAAATTTTCTGAGTCCTAAGTCCACCATTAAGGAAACATAGTTAATAGTATCTATGACGTCCAGGTCACAGATTTGTTTTGATACCACAACAGTTGTTTCTAATAATAACGACAGTGATAGCTAAAATTACTGAGCGCTTAATATGAGCCCAGCATTCTGCTCAGTGTTTGCTTAGATGTTCTCATTCAGTTCTTTCAAAAATTACCTTATCTCCATTAAGCTTTTCCTTGTTTGTAAAATAAAGATAACAACTATCTTTATTTTGCAAAAGAAGAAAGGTAAACAGAAGATAAATATAAGAGGGCACCTGGGTGGCTCAGTCAGTTAAGCCTCCAACTCTTGATTTCGGCTCAGGTCATGATCTCAGGGTCGTGAGATTGAGCCCGGTTAAGATTCTCTCTTTCTGCCTCCCTGCTCATGTGCTTTCTCTCTCTGAAAAAAAAAAGAAAAAAAAAAAAAAGATAAATAAATATAGATAAATATAAAAGTATCTTGTAAACGGTAAAGCCCTTTATGAGTGATAGGTATTCTCATCAACAAAACTCTCTTTCGTGTTCAGTTCCATAGTGAAGATCCTTGAATTAGGCTTTCATATCCGTGCCTTGATTCATACTGTGAGTAAACACAAAATATGTGCTTGCCACAGATGTGGTGTGCTGATAAATGTTTAATAACCAGCGCTTTCTGAGGGGGAAACACTTTTGCAGTATCTGCCAATTCCCATGGTGTAAATGCTCCCATCCTGCTGGTCACATGCTACCAACTTGAAGTCCCTGAACTTGTCATTGGATATAGATGTTGACAGTCCTCTCTCTTTTGCCGGAAGGACGATCCCAATGTACCACTGCAGCAGTCTTCCAATGGGTAGATTTCCCTCCAGGCCTGGCCTCTCTCCTTTCTCCACAGTGCAGCCCAAGGGGTCTTTCTATAATACAAAATATGCTCTTTGTTTTGAAATTCTTCATGGCTTGCCACTCTCTCATTCTCAAGTTAAAGATCAAATATCTTAATCTGTCTTGTCCTACAAGACTCGACGTGAGCTCACCTTTGCCTCCTCTCTAGCTTTGACTCTTATTTCCGAACAGACTACTCTGTTTCCACCCTCCTCTTCTGGAAGGAGCCAAAGTGCAGGACTGTGTCTGCTATGCTCACCATTGTTTTCTCAGTTCTTAGCATAGCGTCTGATGCTTGTTGGCGGAGTCTGTGATTTTAAGATGTTATATTCTGAGTACAAAGTCTCCGGCCTGTTTATACTATGGGCCTGTGCATTTGCCCAGTATATGCACACATTTCCAACTTAAGGGGATTTAACTTGGCAGAGAGCATTATTGAAGTTGCTTTATGTATGGTGCATTATTATTCAATCGCATTTCCCCTGGTGCAAAGCTGGCAGGCTGCTCCTCCGTGACAGATGTGCTTGCTTTGGTTGAGTCACCACCACAAGGCGCATTATCAGTTTTACTAATGTTTGCTCTTTTATACTCTAACAGGTAGTGTGATTCATCCAGTCAGTGCAAGTCAGGAGACTGATGCACACATAAATCTGTGCCGTGGGATGGTTTGCACACAAAATCTCATCCACGGGGAGAAAACATGGAAAACAACATGACTACTGCATGCATGGGTGATACATGTACATGTAAACAAAGATAAACACTCACTTTTGTTCTTGATTATTTGATTTCAGAGGAATCACAGATCCAAAGAATTGGGATGAATCTTTTATTATGTGTTGCAAAGTACCCGTTTGCCAGACTGTGCTAGATTCAACACATCTGAGTCAGCTGGACATAATTTTTATATTCAGATTCTTGGGTTCAGAACTTAGATACATTTTTTTTTTTTTTTAGGAGAACTAGGGTAGAGCCTGGGAATCTGCAGTTTTTAAAAGCTCCAAAAGCTCCAGAGCTGATTCTTATGGGCATCCAGGCTTGGGAACCCATGTTTATACTATGTATACCTAGTATGGGCAGACGGACAGTGTTTCATTTCACATGCCAGCTCTAACCAACTGGACATGGTTGCCTAGAGTTCTGTGTTTGGAAGGAACCTGAGGAAGCATCATACAAAATGCCGTGATTGTTTAGTGATGCCTTTAATGAGCCTGCACGGGAGGGTAGCTGTAGATATTCTCTGTGGATGATGACCTTCACACTGTCCAACCACCTAAATTCAGTCCCCTTTATGGTGATTTTAAACTGCCTTTGTGTTTCCTGGGATATTTGCCTGGAAAAGAAAGTTCCAGTGCTCTCAGGGTAGCATGAGAGCTACCTCATGCTCTCCATCTCTCCATGGCTCTTTCTTATTTGAACTAAAGCCCTCTTTCTAAGGATTCCATTCAGATTCAAATTTTATTTTTGGGGACCAGGCAAAACAAGTCCAGAATTTCTGCCTGTGATGGCCCTTCCGCTTTGGTATGGTCGTGATCATAATACCTTTGTTCATATCTGCTGTATTTCTTCAGGATAAACTGAGTCCCATTCTTTTTTTTTTTTTTTTTAAGATTTTATTCATTTATTCATGAAAGACACAGAGAGAGAGAGAGGCAGAGACAGAGGCAGAGGGAAAAGCAGACTCCATGCAGGGAGCCTGATGTGGGACTCGATCCTGGGTCTCCAAGATCACACTCTAGGTTGAAGGTGGTGCTAAACCGCTGGGCCACCTGGGGGGCTCCGAGTCCCATTCTTTTTATGCCACATTATTGACACCTTCTCAGTGGTGGTCATTTTCTTTTCGATGTTGCTTCCATTTGGTAACATCCCATTACACGTGTGCTTCCCAGAACCAGACATTCTTCTCTAGCTCTGGTCTAAGCATCTATAAAAAGAATAAGATTACCGTCACCCTCAGTTTGTTAGTTAGTTAAATATTTCATTATGGTAGCCTTTTTGGCAGGTATATTGCATTGCTGACTCAAAGTCTGCTTACTTTTGATAATTTTTCTTTCCATATGATTTTCTGCCAATCCTCCTCCTGCACTGGAGTACTGGAGTATCAAAACATAAGACCTACATTTCTTTTTCTCTTTAAATTTCATGTTGTTTATAGTAGATCATTCTGTTCAGGTCAAGAATATTCCATATATTGATAAAGCTCTCAATTTTTGAAGTTCAACAGATCTGACTTTGAATCTTGGCTTTGTTTCTTTTTTTTTTTAATTTTTAATTTTATTTTATTCTATTTTTTTGTTTGTTTTGTTTTGTTTTTGTTTTTTTGTTTTTTTGTTGTTGTTGTTTTGTTTTGTTCTGGCTTTCCTCCTAAGTAGTTGTATGAACAGAGCGATTTCCTTGAAATCTTTTTTTTTGGGGGGGGTTCTTTTTTTTAAAGAAAAACTAGACCATGCAACATTGTATTTTATTATGTATGGGTTCTTTAAAAATTATTTCCTAAATCTCTCCAAACACAGGCAAAAGTAAGTGTATTCTTTAACATCTTACATCTTGCAAATATTGATCATTGTCTAGGGAAGGGAAAATTATCCCTAAAACATGCTTAACCAGGAGGCCAAGTCATCTATCAACCTACAAAGACATGAAGAGGAAATGACAGACAGGCTGTACCCCATCTGAACCCTCATTCACCACCATTCGATAACCCTTCTTCAGGCCCAGATCAGCAGCACATTTCTTGCCAACCATCATTAAATGCCCAAGAAGACTTTCATCATCATCCTCTGCAACAGGAGTCTGGGATATGTTTCTTGGGTATCAACAGAAAATATGTTGGTGTTTGAAGGGAGATGTCATAGAAAGCAAGAAACTTTCATTTTCAGAAATGATTTTTGGCTGAGATTTCCTTGTGAATGGTTTTCCTGAGGACTGTATCTTAGCCAGTCCACCTGGCCTGAGCCTTGGTGAACTCATCTGCCATGTTGGCCTTTCTCCCATGTGGCTGCCCCAGGGGAAGCCTACTAGCCTACTCTTTTTTTTTTTTTTTTTTTTCTTTCCCAAAAGAGTCTGCCTCTAGAGTTATTGAGATACAATATACCCAGCGTGCTACAGTTTGGAATATGGCAAAGAATCAGGGAATGCTGGTTATTAGCTTCCTGTCATCAAGTTCATTTGCTGATTCCCAGAGCTTCCTATTAGTTAACCCTTGAACAACGCAGGCGTTAACTGTGTGGGTCTACTTTCACAGAGTTCTACTTACATGTAATTTTTTTTTTAATGTTACAGTACGATAAGCATATTTTCTCCTGTAATTTTCTTAATAACATTTTCTTTCCTCTGACTTACTTTACAGTAAGAATACATATATAGTACATACAACATATGTTAACTGACTGTTTATGTTATCATTAAGGCTTCTGGTCTATAGTAGGCTATTGGAAAAGTTTTTGAGGAGTGAAAAGTTATACATGGATTCTCATCTGTGGTAACCCTCACAGGTACAAAAGTCAACTCTGGGGGCACCTGGGTGGCTCAGCATTTGAACATCTGTCTTCAGCCCAGGGCGTGATCCTGGAGACCCGGGATCAAGTCCCACATCAGGCTCCCTGCAGGGAACCTGCTTCTCCCTCTGCCTGTGTCTCTGCCTCTCTCTCTCTCTGTGTCTCTCATAAATAAATAAATAAAATCTTATAAAACAAAACCAAAATAAAACAAAACAAAGGTCAGCTCTGAATGTAAGGTCAAGAAAATATCTTTACGGACACTGCCATTAATTCAGCAGTACAATAAAAACTTATTATCTACTTTATGCTGGACACTTCTGCTAGACACAGAGGATTCCTTGGTGAATGGGAGAGAAAATCCTTCTAATCATGGAACTCGCAGTCCATGGAGAGGAATATGACGAAATAAGTAGTTATAATAGAGTGTGCCAAAGGCTATGATAAAAGATACATCATATTTTATGGGAGACTTATGTATCTCCATTTAATACTTGTTAAAATAAAATATGTGTTGGAGTAAGGTAGGCAATTTCTCCTATTTTTGGCCTCCATATTTCCCTAAGTCTCTAATCCAGAAGGCTGACTTCTGTATCATGGTTGAAAGACTAGCACAAAAATTCGGCCATACAGGAAATGCTATGGACTTTATGAATTGCAAGCCCTATGAAGACAGAATGTCTTCTTTTTTCCTCGTTGTATCTCTAGTGTTAAGTACAGTGAATGGCATGTCATAGGTCCTCAGTAAATATTTGTTAGATGAATAAATGCACCCAGCCATGTGTTTCATGTTCGTGAAAGCGTGCAAATGGACATTCACTGACTTAAAGGCTATTCTCCAAGGTCCATGCTGAGTAAGAAAGAAAAGGGATTGTCAGCCTTCTTCTCCTTGCCTGACCCACTCAGTTCTGCTCTGATATCCCTTAGTTCCCAATGAATAATAATGAAAGAGTGAACAGCTGAGGTATAACAGTTTAAATTTTATAGTTTGGAGCAGTTTTTACTCTGGACTTTTAAAGTGAACTGGGAAAGTGTGTGTGTGTGTGTCTGTGTGTGTGTATGTGTGTGTGCACACGCACGTGCTTAATCAGACTATCAGCCTCTTCATTTGGGCAGTGGTGACAGATACCCTCTGCAGGTCTCTTAAGCCATAACACCTTTCTGGTAAATGAGGCCATCACAGACAGAAAGCACAGCATAAATGCTGTGCTGCCAACTGAACTGCAGTGAGGTGCAATGAAAAGTAGTTTTGTTCATTACAATCTGATTCTCCATCTGTCTGGGGTGGTCCTTTATATCTCTCCATCACTGCACTTACTTTGCTGGCTCTGATGAAGAGGTGAATAGATTACATTCCTGGGCACAAAGACACAGCCTACCTTGTTTTACCCCTGAGCTTAGTACCTAGAATATTCCAGACACTGAAAGAAATTAAGGAGCTCAGTAGCAGGAGGGAAGCTCTATAAATTTATTAAGGCAGCTTATCTATGAATATTTAATCACTCAAAAGGTGAGTGCTAATCATTCAGTGAGAATTGCATTATGGAGCCATGAAGACAGGTGTTCAGGATATGGCCACTGCCCTTATGGCATGGTCCAGTTATACGTAGGGATGGGACAGTGTGGACATCAGCAGGGAAAGGGTCTGAGACTGGGATTGGATTCAGTTAATGTGGAAAGTGATCAGTGAGGGGATAAACCCACTTTCAGGGAGCAGTAGGAAACCAGTATATGTGATCAACACAGTATCTAAGGAGGCAAGTATACCAGACATTTTACATGGTTGCCCTGATGTGGGCTTTTTTCTAACACCACCAAGCAGTTCTCTGACACCAGCTGGGTGTTTCATAGTCCAAATCAGTTCTGACCCTATCTACCTGGAGATAGCCTCTGTCCCACAGGTTAAAGCCTCCATCCTACAAGACTGCTACCTCCACCTCCCATGCAGACACCAGTTTCAAGTCCAGGTTGTCACTTGTGCTTCTGGCCAATGGTCCATAGATCAGAGGTTCCTACAAGCCTCTCTTCGGGTTTAATTCATTTGCTAGAATTACTCCCAGAACTCAGAAAAATATTTTGCTTCCTAGATTGATGGTTTATTATGAAAAAAAAAAAAAAAAAGTTCAGGAACAGCCAGATGAAAGAGATACACAAGCAAGGCATGCAGAAAGGGTGTGATACCCTCTCCAGGCTGCCACTCCCCCAACCCCTCCTTGTGTTCTCTGAACCCTGTCCTCTGGGGTTTGTATGGAGCTTTCATTACATAGGCATGATTGAGTAAATCATTGGCCATTGGTGATTGATTCACCCTTCCCAGAGGTCAGTGGGGTGCGGGTGAAATTCCAACTCTCTAATCATAAGTTTGGCCTCCTGGCAACCAGCTGTGAGCCTTAGGTGCTTTCCAAAAGTCTCTCATTAACATAAACTCAGGTGTGCTTGAAAGGGGTCTATATGAATTTCAATTTTACCTCTATCACTTACCTCTTAAGAAGTTCCAAGGCTTTTAGGAACTTGAAACAGGGATAAAGACCAAATATGTATTTCTTACTAGAACACACTACATTACAATCCCCAAATACGGTTGTGACTCCAGTTGACTACAGGGGATACCCATGTGCTGATAGAGTTCGAAGGAAAGGTATTTTTTTTTTTCTTTTTTTTTTAATTTTTATTTATGATAGTCACACATAGAGAGAGAGAGGCAGAGACATAGGCAGAGGGAGAAGCAGACTCCATGCACCAGGAGCCTGACCTGGGATTCGATCCTGGGTCTCCAGGATTGCGCCCTAAGCCAAAGGCAGGGGCCAAACCGCTGCACCACCCAGGGATCCCAGAAAGGTATTTCTAAGAAGAAAAAATCCATATAATCTGGAAGATAGCTAGATGATTTCAGTGACATAAATTACTAGATTACAGGACCCATGAAGACCTGTAATCTTGGACCCAGAAGGCAGGGAAGTTGATACAAGTCAGACAGGATGCTAATTCAAAAACAATTATTAGAAAAATGAATAGAGTTTTAAAATATAATTTTCTATGCAAATAACCCAAGAAAATTTAGTGTTAAGTCAGGAGATCATTTATAACTTAAAAAAAATATGTAGTACTTCTATAAACCGGACAAGTGGTTAATTATTAAGAATCCTTAGAACTCCTCATATGCACCATTATTTTAAAATACTATTCAAAAGTGATATTTGGGAGTGCCTGGTGGCTCAAGTTGGTTAAGCATCTGACTCTTGGTTTTGGCGCTAATCATGATCTCATGGTTGTGAGATCGAGCCCTTTGTGGGGCTTTAAGCTTAGCATGGATTCTGCTTCAGATTCTTTCTCCTTTTCCTTTCCCTCATCCTCTGCCCCCCTCAAATAAATAAATAAATAAATAAATAAATAAATAAATAAATAAAAATAAAAACAATCTTTTTTTCAATTGATTTTTAAAGCACATTTAGGTACAACAGGGTTAATTGTACATTATACTTTTTTACTATTTCTTCATTTTTGTAGTTCTTGCTATGGTGTAAGACTTCACATTTCCATTGGGAGCACCAACTTTCTCAGTGGAGCTATTGAATTTGTCTTGCTCATTTTCCAGATAGAAAGGCAAATGGAAGGTTTGACCTTCATGGAAGGTTCTAAAAAGTTATCCCAAGGGACAAAGGTAAAACTCATTGAAATAAAGCTCCTGGTCTTTTACTTCCACTTAAAATAGGAAGGTTCAATTTTTATATGTTGAATTTGTTAAGATTCTGTATAAAATCTTAATAAAAATTTTTGATACTTTTGGAAGTTCGTAAAATGTTGAACTTCAATGACCCCACTCCTGCTCTATGACTACCACTTCTAAAAAGATAGAAATAGAAACATTCAAGTTTGCAAAGCATGATTTGAGGGGTCACCTATTACATATCTTCACAAGAAGTTAATGTGATAGAGTGGTGGGGAAGAGGGTTAGGAAATAGATCCAGCTTCAAATTGAGTTCTAGAATTTCTACATAATAATAGCTAATGCTCATTGGAGTTTACTATGTGTCACACACTTTTCAGAGCACCTAAAACAAACTCACATCATCATCACACACTTTACAGAGTAGATACTGTTATCATATTTGATGTTACTAATATTTTCTATTTCACAAATAGGAGGGGCACAGAGAGGTTAAATATTGTTTTTAAAGTCACATGGTTAATAAGACGCAGAGCTGGTAATTTCAACTCCTGCAGGCTGCCTTCAGAAGCTGTGCTTTTAATCATGATGTTATCCTGCCTTGAGTCTCTACTTCAGGAGCAGGGAAATTGTCCTATACCACCAGCAGGGTAAATCCTCATTCACTTTTCTCTCTATGGTCTACACCATCTACTTATTCATACGTTCATTTGGCAACTATTTGTTGAAGTCTTACTATGTGCTACAGCACCACTTAGATACCTGTCCCCATTCCTTCATATTTACTTAAATAAATTCATAAAAATCACTTAATTTCAATAAAGTCCATTTTCTTCTGCAGTTTTAATTTCCTTCAAGAGACACAAAGCGTTAGGCGTTAAACCACTATGGACCTGCATCTTCCATGGATTTACTCACTGACAAATAAAGGCTACTTAGCCTTTGTGAAACCCAAATATATATTACAGCTCCGGGCTATTCTTTCAGAGTCTTCTACTGATACCTCCCACAGCCTCATCTATGGATGTGGGTGGCCTTGGAAATCCTATGGGCTCAGTGAAAAGACATAGTCCTTTCAGTTTCTTGAGGAGGTAGGGGGTGGAGGTGGTATTTTTTCATTTATAACAATAAAATTGTGTTTGGAGAATGGACACCTCAAAATGTAATTACTCAAAGAGTACTTTTTCTCAAAGTTAAATTCACAAAAGGGTAGTTTATGTCCTCAGAGAAATCAATTAATCTGCCTCCTTCAAGATGGGTGGCCTTCTGGCTTTCGTATTGGGTGCAATCTCATTTTATTATTATATTAAACCAATAAAAGCATTCCAAGCATTCTCTTGGCAGGGAGCAATAAAAAAAAGGCAGCATCCTGTGTTAGATAAAATCTTTCATTATATACGACCAAAATGCCATGTATTTTGCAATGGTGAAATGTATTTGTGCATTTTACACATGTGATGTGAATCATTTTAAAAGCCATAATCACAACACAGCAGATGCTAATAAATTTTCAATCTGTTAGGCTTTGTTTTCTGGAGAATGAATTTGATTTGCGATGCAAATGTTACATGGGTGATTGTGTTTAGCCATGGAGATTATTATGGGAGGTCTGGTATGCTAACCTCTGGGGTATTTTTTTTACTATCTGATAATGTTTGCAGAGAACCCACTTCCTAGGGTACCATGCTTCACGGCAATGGGCTCATTCACCTGTCTATACCCCTTTTAGGATTTTCTTTCCAGCTCTGTAATATGTATTAGGACCTATTTACCAGGAATCTGAATCCTCTGTAGGATACACATGATTAGAGTCTTAATCCTGAGCTATCTGCTTTCCTTTCCAATGTTTCATTCAGCTGTGGACTCTTGGATGGTTCTTATGTTGCTCCCTCCTTTAGCAACTTCAGCAGCTAGTCCGGTAGTTCCTACTACTTCCTTTTCACTCTGGTTTCCAAATCTTGACCGTTGTTCACATGCTGATAATGGCTTCATATTTTGGCATTCCTAATACAATCTTCTTTGTGCATGCTGAATACAGACTGAGTTTGACAGAGGATCAGTGATGAGAATCCTTCAGAAGTGAGGACGATAGCTGGAAGTAGGTGACTAGAAGTTCCTGGGGATGTTTGATTCTAGAGAGAGCAAGGCCAAGACAGAAACTAAAGGAAATCTCTGGATACGCAGAATCTAAAATATAGATGTTTACCACAATATTGTAGAGAGGGACCCAGAAGCTACAAGTGAAATGATCTGAGCCAAACTGGAACAGAATGCACTGTGGCTAAAAATCAGAAAATTGGAAAAGTAAAATAATACAACATCAAATTACCATCCCAGATTGTCTCAGAAGAACGTTGCTTGAAGCCTTAATGTAGTGTCAATAAATTTGTATCTCCACTTCTCCATATGCCATTGTTTTCATTCTGAGAATATTTTATTTTATTTAAGAATTATTTATTTATTTTGAGAGGGAGAGAGAAAGAAGGAGGCACAGAGGAAGAAGGAGAGAGAATCTCAAGCAGACTCTACTCTGAGTGCAGAGCCTGACACAGGGCTTGATTTTAAGACCCTAAGATCATGCCTTGAGCTGAAACCAAGAGTCAGATGTTTAACCAACTGCACCACCCAGGTGCCCCTCTACAAAGATTTTAAATGCACTAATTGATACGGGACAGTGTGTTCTGGCTAATAGTGGGAAGAAAAAAAAAAAACTTTTGAAAATTGAAAACAGAAGAGATTCTTTTTAATTTAAGTTAACATTTAGAAAGTTTGAGAGGACTTACTTGAATTCATGTACTGACCTCCAGAATTTACATACAAGCATATATATTTTTAATAACTTATATTTATGCACTTATGATATTTTACCTTATACATATTCCTGACTACAAGTCTGTAGCACATTTCATTAACGTTTTATAATTTAACTAACAGTTCTCCATTTAGGAGGCTTTTATGTCATATTCATATTTCCTCTAGTATAAACAATGACACAATGAACACCTTTAAGCAAATGCAGAATTTAAAGAATTGACCCATTTCTTTAGATACAGTACCCAGAAGTAAATTACTAACAGTCTGTTACAATGATTTTATATCTTTGGTTCATTGTACAGACTTGTTTCGCAAAGAGATATTAAAAATTTACACTAGCGCCAGAATTGTGTATGTACCAATTTCACCTCTTTAGCATTAGCTAGTTATATATATGTATTTTATATATGTATGTATATATTCACTTATTTAAATTTTTAAGTAACCTCTCCCCCTAATGTGGCTTGAATTCACAACCCCAAGATTAAGAGTCCCATGCTCTACTGACTAAGCCAGTGAGGTATCCCTATAATTTAATTTAATCGGTGAAGCACAGACCATCCTACATCTAAGTTTTAAAACATAAGAGCTTTTCAGTGTAATGTGATGTTAGAGTTGGAAATATACATAGAGATAATTTAGCCCAATTATCTTATTATTTCAATTTACATTTTTATTAATTTTTAAAACTTTTCTTTTTTTTCTTTTTTTTTAATTTTTAAAACTTTTAAAACATTTTTATAGGCTTAATTGTTTTTAGTAGGTTTAGGTTTACAGGAAAGAAAGGAGTGAGAAGTACAGGGAGTTCACATATATTCCATCTCCTACATCCGCAGTTATGTCTGCTGGTGACACCTTGCATTAATGGGGTACACTGATGAGCCAATATTGATACATTAATTAACTAAAGTCTATAGTTTGTATTAAGGTTCACTCTTGGTATTGTACATTCTATGGATTTTGATAAACATATAAAACATGTATCCATCATTTCAGTATCGTTTAGAATAGTTTCATTACCCTAAAAATCCTCTGTGCTTTACTTAGTTGTCTTTCTCTCTGAGCCCTGGCAGTCTCTGATCTCCTTATGGTCTCCATAGTTGTTTTTCCCTGCAATATCATATCATACAGTTGGAATCATATAGTACACAGACTTTTCAAATTGGCTTCTTTCATTTAGCCAAATGCATTTAAGTTTCCTCCATTTTTTTTTTTTTTTTTTTGTAGCTTGCTAGCTTTTAATTGCTAATTAATATTCCACTGGATAGCCATATCCTAGTTTGTTTATCCATTCACCTATTGAGGGCATCTTGGTTGCTTTCAGTTTGGGTAATTATGAATAAAATTTCTATAAGTATTCCTGTACAGGTTTTATGTGGATATAAATTTTCAACTAATTTGGGTATATACTAAGGAGCATAATAGCCAGATCATATGGTAATAGTCTATTTAGTTTTGTAAGAAACTGTCAAACTGTCATCCAAAGTGGCTTTACCATTTTCCATTTCAAAATGGCTTTACCATTTTCTCTTGTTTTAAAGTTCAAGAAATAGTCCTAGGGAAAGCCAGTGATTTATTCAAGGTTATAGAGTGCATTATTATTAGAGCAGAGAATTGAATCCAGGTTACCTGACTCCTTGTTCACTGGTCCATTACATTACCACCAAGTCCCTTGGGCTTCTCATGAGTTAAATCACTTTGCATACCAACAAAAGGACAGTACTTATTAGTGTGTATTTTTTTTTATTGTTGTAAAACACATACCTGCAAGTTTATGTTTGTATGCATCAATCAAAAACATACTGCCCTTTCAAAATGCCCATTTCAAAAATGAAGTTTAGACATGTGGTAGATATTGATGACTTTAACTGCTTTTTTTGGCTGCTACGAAATCTTCCTTCCTAAGAGAAATTCAGTATTCTTTGGCAGCATCTTCTCATCACCATTGTATCCATTTTTTTTTTCCCCATCACATTCATTTTGAGTATTGGTAGGGAGAATTCTGGATTGCTCCCTGACGCAATTATCATGATTATGTTACTTTAGATGGCAATAGGTTTTTTTTTGCTGATGTAATTAAAGTACTAATCTTTGTATTTTTAAAACAGGAAAATAATCTAGGTGGGTCTATTCTAATCATAGGATTCCTTTAAAAGTTATCTTCTGCTACCACTACATTTGGTCAAAATGTCAAAAGATTGAAAGTGTGAGAAGGATTGGATATGTCTTTGCTGGCCTGAAATGGAGATGGGCACATGTAAGGGCTGGCAAGTACTCTCTAAGAGCTCAAAGTGACCCCTAGCTTAGAATCCCGTGACCTCATACATCCAACTTCAAGGAACAGAAGTCTGCCAACAACCTGAATGAGCTTGGAAGCAGATTCTTCCCCAGAGACTCCAGATAAGAGCACAGCCTGGAAACAGCTTGATTTTGGCCTTGAGAGACCCTGAATTGAAAACCCAGTGAGCCCACAGAGACTTCAAACCTACAGAACTGGGTGTTGTTTTAAGCTGCTGGGTTGCAGTAACTTTTCACACAGCAATAGAAAATTAATACAGCAGATAATTCAGGCTGACCATCTTTCTCTGGAGAAGCTCCAGAAGCTAGACACCCTTCCCCCTTCACTCACATACAGAATAGACATAAGATTGAAACTCAACCAACTAGACGTTTGCTCTTACAGTTTTATATTTGAGCACTTTACTCAGGATGGTGAGAAGAGTCAGAATCTAGGAATTACAATACAAAATTCTCATGAGACTATTCCTGATTCTAGACAGTTGCTATACTCCTGATGGCTAGCCATTGCAGCAGGCTTCATCCTTGTTCTAAACATGACCCTGCAGATATCCGCAGGAATGGCAAATTTCTGGATATACTTCCCAGTAATTCTATTTTGCTTAGATTATCAAGAGTTCTTTGCTGTTGCCTATTAAGAAATAAGCCAACTGATAGAAATGCTGAACAAAATATAACCCAATTATTTTCCAAATCTTTTAGTCACATTCTGCAACCAAACCAATTTCTTTCCAACCTCATTTGCTTAATGGAATATTTCATGGCCTCATAGTGCCAGTACAAATCTCTGTCAGGGCCAGCCCCATCTGTTTAGTTTCTACCCACTGATTTCTGGGGCTAATATCTGATAGTCTTGGAGAAATGAGAATCAGGTGTAGTGGTCATGTTGGACATTTAGGAATAGTGGATTAGTCCGTATTTCTCACTTTTTTCATTAGGTAGAGTCTGAAAGAGTATTTCTGTTATTTTGAGGCAACATCTCCTAACCCAATAATATAGTTCTACTAAAAGCTGTTAATCCTAGTATCTCTCAATCCTGTTCACTCTGTAGGCATGTGACCAAGGCTGAACCAATCATATAACCCAATTTTCTAGTCCTTCGTTTGTTTCAGAGATGTACACATGACCCCAAATTGGACAATCAGAATCATTTCCCAGCATTTTTCTCAATGAAGCATGTTCAAACCTACATATTTCATCTACTTTGAAATGATTGCAAATAGTATTATGTCTTAAATTTTGGTTTCCATAAGTTCATTGTTAGTATATAACAAAGTGATTTATTGTGATTTGTTTTTGTGTGTGGCATTTATTTGTTCTAGAAATTTTTGTAGATTCTTTGGGCTTTTCAAAATAGACAGTCATCTTCAAATAAGGGCAGTTTTATTTCTTCCTTTTAAGTAAATATGCAGGCCTTTTGTTTTTTTCTTGCCTGATTGCAGTGGCTAGAATTACCAGTATCATGTTGAATAAGAATGAGTAGAGTGGACATCCTCATCTTGATGCCAATCTGAGAGGGAAAACACTCAGTCTTTCACCATCACATGTGATATTAGCTTTCAGATGTTTGTAGATCCTTTTTATTTATTTCTAATTTGCTAGGGACTTTATTTTTATTTTAATCATGAGTGGGTATTGGAATAAGTGGATTTTTTTTTTTTTTTTGAGAGGGCAGGAGGTGAGGCAGAGGGAGAGGGAGAGAGAGAAACTTTAGAAGGCTCTATGCCCAGTGCAGAGCCTGATGCCAGGCTCAGTCTCATAACCCTGAGATCATAACCTGAGCAGAAATTGAGAGTTGGACACTTAACTGACTGAGCCACCCAGACAGCCTGTGGATTTTTTTTTTTTTAACTTGGTTCTCGGTTTCTTGCTAGAATGAGTATCTTTTCCTGAATTTTAGGGACATAATCCTCTCCTTTTTATCTATGCTTACCCATTTTCCTGGACTAGGGGCTGGAGTATGCTTCTAGTATCCACTGTGCCATCAAAAAACAATCATTTGGTTGTCTTCCAGGTCCTCAGGATACAAACATGTATAATATATGAGGCCTGTTTTTAAGGGAGTGATAGACAAATGGGGGAAATGGGAATGATATTAGAATGTATGCTTTAGGTAGATGTCATGAGACAGTGTGCAATGGTGGGCACAGCATATTAGTATGGCTCTGAAGGATTAGCATAGGCATTTTGGAGGCTTAAATACTTACACTGAGTTTTAAACATAAGTGTGATCTAGCCAGAAAAAAAAAAAAAAAAAGAATAGAAGGAAGATGGCAGGAAGCGAGGGAAGGTATTTTATACATCACAACTGGCTTCAAGCCTTACAGAACTAAGATTCGGATTTGAAAAGGGACATGCAAATGTCTAGGTTGCAACAAAAATAGGTTAAAGTAAAAATGAAGTAGTTCTTGACAGCAAAGGATATTCAATAATGAAATTGTGCTATTATTGGAGTTAGAATTAAATAGATCTTGGAGACCTTTTAAAAGAAAAGAGATAACTTTTGAATGCTTTAACTCTAGACCTACACCAAAAGCTGAGACAGAAATATAATGATACAGTTAGTATTTTAAATAGCTCAAAGCACTTTCATGGACATTATTAGATTGCAGACATCCAAAATTACTGAGCCCTACCCAGTCTTTACACTTCCCCTCTCTAAATTCCCATCCTACCATAATCATGAACTCATTCTCAAGAAAAACAAAAATGTCTGTAGGCAGCAGGTAAGTAACCTGAACAATTCCATTCAGCTAAGGTAAATGAGAGGAGATGATATTTCCCACAAAATGGTATATCCTAACCTCCTGGGAGCTATTTGGCCATTAGTTGTTAGGTTATTGGAATTTATTTCCTCAACCTAAATACAGTTTTTTGTTTTTTTTTTTTAACTCAATAATTACTGGCAATAAAGACAGAAATGAATGAAGCCCACATTGCCAAACCTAATTTGGGTAATTCTATTGAAGAGAATCTTCAAAATAGCAGGTAAATACGAGAGCATAAAAAGGCATTATTATTTGGCTAATATACTCATTGATTTTCTACTGTGTGGCAGTCATTGTGCTAAGAACTGTAGGGAGTACAGACAAAGCTGACCCTGTGTACTTCTTGCAAGAAATGTGAGGTGAAAAATTATTATGTATGAAAGACCCAAGTACAACACTAGAGGAGACAGAAAGGGAGGTGAGAAGTGTATTATCAGGAACTGAGGAGGTGACAGAGGACTGCTGTACAGCAGAGCAAAGAGACTTGGTTAAATGTGTGGGCAGGGCAAGCACAACATGCTTAGAGAATTCAGTTTAGTTAGAATGTAATGTTTAAGAGATGAGTAGTGAGAATAATACTTTTAGTGCTGTATTGAAATACACATACACTACTCTGAGGCTGTAGGGGACTTAGTATCCCATAAGTCAAGCTTCAAAAGCCGGGTTATTCTCCTATCCTATTCCTGTAGGAGTCAGGTCTTCAGTCCCTTGCCTTGGATATTCCTTAAGCAGATGTCTGTTTGGCCAATTGGTGACTCTCATCTTTTTTTTTTTTTTTTTTTTTAATATTATAATGCAAATACTTTGAAAAATATGTAGTTTATAAGACAATTTTACTTTGTATTGCTAACTAAGAATCTATATTTCCAGGGCCTGTGAAGTTCCAGTAATTAGAAGTGTCTTGATTAAACTTCAAGGCCTAGTTCTGTTATGTTGAGGTGAAGATGTTTTTTATTTTATTATCTTATTTTATTTTATTTTATTTTATTTTATATTTTATTTTATTTTATTTTAATTTTATTTTATAAGATTTTTATTTATTTATTTGAGGTAGGAGAGAGAAAGAGAGCATGAGTTGGGAGGAAGAGCAGAGGGAGAGGGAAAAGTAGACTCCCCACTGAGCAGAGAGCCCAACACAGGACTAGATCCCAGAACTCTGAGATTATGACCTAAACCAAAGGCAGATGCTTCACTGACTCGGCTCCCAGGTACCCCGAGTTGAAGATATTTAGTAGACATTGTACTAGGATGCCATTTACTGTTCCACTAGTATTCTTCAGCTTTTGTCATATACATACCAACCAATATATAGTCATTTTCTCAGTAATTCACTTTCCATTGCTTATGATTAATCTCTCCAACCTAGATATAAGTAATAACTCAATGCCATTTTTGTATTTAAATAATAAGTATGACTTTCTTAGACTTGTTTGGGGGCACTAGGGAGACAGAGATATGTGAATCAAGTACATTTCCTCCCTGATTTTTGCAAATATGTGACCCAAGAAGAGTTAAGCATTCTGGAAGAAGTCAGGACTAAAATATCATGAGTCAGTACTGCCTTCAAAAACTGAAAGCCACGAGTGGGTCAAGGCCTAAGAGAGTTAATAGGGCTAATACAGCATCTGCACATCTTCCAGTGCCTAAACTATGTTTCTTTGTTCCTAAGGAGCTGTACTTAATGATTATTTCATCATTTTTTATAAATATTCTCCATACAAAATGTTGTTCCTTGAGATAAAATTAATGATACCAAAATCTTAGCTCACATAATTAGACTTTGTGTCACTGGGTAAAGAATGTGAATGTGGGTCCCTGGAGATGAGAGGATTTTGTCTTCCAGGTAAGACGTTGGAGCAGGCTGGGATGGTGATCATTATGTCCCAGGAAGAGAAATTAGTTGATGCAAAATGGGAAGATGCTTGAATGGAGAGTAATTTGGGGAGTGTGAGGGCAGTGGAAGGGAGTTACTGTTGGTGGTTTGTTCTCAAGCTAGGAGGTCACAGAACTTCAAGGTCAGAATTGACTTCATTCCTAGTAGTGATAGGAGTGTACTGAGAATAAGAGGAAGCCACAGGGGAGGGAGAAAAATGGGTCAAAAGCCAAACAAACAACCAACCAACCTGGGAAGAGCTCAGAAAAGAGAAGAAATGGGAATAGAAAGAGAAGAGACAGGATCTTCAATTCCAAAACCTTGCCCTTACTGTGCATTATATCCTATCTTTGGATACTGTAACTATGCTTAAAGCTTCCCTACCCTGCTTCCATGCCTCCATCCCATTACCATACATACATACTCACCAGTTACTTGTGCTACTTTGAATGAATGAATCTTCCTTCTGACAACCACAGTACTACCACCCACATAAACCTGGACTGAATCCAGTTTAGCTCATCTAGGTTAGCTCATCATCCGTCATGCTAAGAGGTTTGGACTATACCCTGCAAGCAGGCTTCTAGGCTAGGTTACTTTCTCCCAACATTTTGTTATGAAAAATTGGAAGCATGTAGTAAATGTGGAAGGATTTTCAGTAAATACCCTTATACCTAACACCACGATTGTACCATTAATATTTTATCATACTTGCTTTATCAAATGTCTGTCCATCCCTTTTCCCATCCATTAATCTATCTTATTTTAGCACATTTCAAAATAAATTGCAGATTTTCACCTAAATGCTTTAGCATGCAAATCATTATTAGAGTTTGATATTTATTTATAATTTTGATGTAAGATGTGCATACAACAAAATGCACAATTTTATATACCTCTGTGATCAAACCCTTATCCAGATTAAAGTATTGTGTTACCCCATCGGAAAGTCCTCTCATGGCATTTACCAGGAAATCTCTCTCCCCATGCTGCAGAGACAGCCAATATCTTCATTATGTTTCTCTCTAGATTTGTTTGCCTTTATTACAATTTCATATGAATGAAGTTACACAGTATGAGCTCTTTTGTGTAAAGCTTTCTTCACGTAGAAGATGTTTTGAGAATCACCCATACTGTTGCATGATACTTCATTTCATTTTACTGGTGAGTAAATACCAGTTTTATCCATGCTCCTACTTGATACACATGTGCACGGGTTCCAGTTTGGAGCTTTTAGTACTAAAGCTCTCAGGAAATTCTCGTACAAGTCTTTATGTGAACATAGGTTTTATTTCTTCTGGGTATATACTTAGAAATGGAATTGCTGAGTGAGAGACTAGGTATAGGAATATGTTCACTATTGAAAGAAAATGCAGAGTTTTTAAAAATAATTATAGCATTTATATTCCCATAAAAATATTTTTATATATATAAAAAAATATATTGCTCTGCAATATCACCAGCCTTTGGTGTTGTCACTCTTTTTAATTTTAGTCATTCTAGTGGATATATTGTAGAATCTTAGTGTTTTTAGTTTTTAATCCTTGATTACTAATGTTGTTGAGAACTTTTTCCTGTGCTTATTGGCCAATTGTGTATTTTCTTTTGTAAAATATCTATTTTTTTTTGCTCATTTTTATTGGATTGCTATTCATTTTTATAGTGGAGTCTGATGATGTATAGAAGTATTATTTTTTAAAGGTTTATTTATTTGTTTTGGAGAGAGAGGGAGATAAAGCATGCATGCACAGGGCAAAGCAGGCTAAGGGAGAGCAGAGAGAGAGGGAGAGAGAATCTCAAGCAGACTCTCTGACGAGTGCAGAGTTCATGACCTAAGCTGAAACCGGGAGTTGATGCTTAACCAACTGCACCACCCAATTACCCCTATTTTAAATGATGATATCTAATTGATCATTTTAATCTTTCATGGTTATTTCTTTCTTGTTGCTGTCTAAAAGACCTTTGTTCACCTGCAAGTCTTGAAGATATTCTCTTATGTTTCCCTACAAAAGCTTTATTGTATTTTTGCTCTTATGTTTAGGTTTGTGATTCTTCATAAGTTAAGTTCTGTGTATAATGTGAAGTAGGAATTTATTTTTTTTAAAATGAATTTCTTATTATGCCAGCACCGTTTCTTGGGGGAAAGTATCTGTCTGTCTATCTCTGTATTCTACATTGGATTCCTTTGTTGCCTTTGTTGGGATGGTTTAGGTTCTTTATTCTGTTCCACTGACCCATATGCTAATCGTAATTTTACCACTGCACCATCTTGATTACTACAGTATTATAGTGAGTTTTGAAATTAAGTAGTAGAAGTCTTGTAACTTTATTCTTTTTCAAGACTGTTATATTCCTGATCCCTTAATTCCATATAAATTTAGAATCAGCTTGTCAACTTCTATGAAACAATCTGCTGGAATTATTCGGGGAGAATCGACATCTTAACAATATTGAGCTTTCCAATGCATGAACATGTTATATCTTGTTTATATCTTATTATAGGTGTTCTTTAATTAACCTCAGATGTGTTGTGTAGGTTTCTGTGCATAGCTCCTACATAACTCTTATTGGAAGTATTCCCAATTTTTCTTTAAGTGATGCCATTGTAAATATAACTGTTTTATTTTAAATTCCATTTTTTGTTATAGTGTATAAAAATTCTATTGATTTTTGGATTACTCTTTTATCCTAAACCTTGCTTTAATTAATTTACTCACTCTAATAGCTATTTTTTTAATTACTTAGGATTTGTAATGTAAATAATCATGTCATCTGACTCGTTTGATACAATGACGCACCATCTTTTTCTGTCCTCAATAGAAATGCATTCCTGAAAGGAGAAGAAAGAATATTGTAAGAAATGGAGTTTAGAATCATTAGATAGATATTCAGGTTCTTTTTCTCTTTAATTCTGAATTGGGTAACAGAATTAGACAGAAGAAATTCAAGCAATCTACTCCCTCTTCATCTGAGGAATCAAACAGATTTCTTATTCACATCTTATACCTTACAAAAGGGAGAAACAGTACCTTTTAAAGCTCCCTTTTTTCTTGAACCCCTGAAAGCCAGTCATGTTTCTAGACTCCCCCTTCCAGAGCAGAATTTCTGGCTATATAATCTTGGGTAGATAGCTTTATTTCCCATTGAATGAAATGTCTTCCTGATAGGACGGCAAGAAAAAGTAAACTACAGAAATGGAAAATACAACAACTGCCCATTAAGTGCCGTTGAGTTTAAAAGTAAAGACATCAGAGGAGCTCAGTTGGCAAAGGTCAGTTGCCTGGTCATGCAAGTCCCCAAGGGGCGCCACAACCTTTGCGGGTCAAAATCCATTCGGAGACCTTCCCTTGACTGGCCAATCTCAGAGACTCATTCTTAAAAGTGTTTTGGAGTTTGTCAGACTCAGGAATGCTGGTTCACACTAACGAAGCTCGGAAGAGACCTATGAATAAAACCAGAATAACAGTGTACTAATTTACACTGAGAAATATAAATCTAACGTAAATGGAGTTTTATGTCAGCCTGGGCGGTACATTTTCTCCCAATAGGCCCAATAAGTAGAAAGATAAATTAGCAGGAAGCATCCCTGATCAGCACAGGATTGAAGCAAGGCAGATGAGTCTATAGGATGCAGATACTTAATTGCTTCAGTTTAATAGACCCTGAGTATCCATCTCCATAAGTGGCACACACCCGCAACTTCAACCAGCAGATGATATTTTTAGGCCAGAGAATATTCCTACCCACGCAGAGCGAGTGTGATGACTGCTCTATATTTCCACGAAGAACACTTCCAACCAATTTCTACGCATCTTTTTTATAGTTAGGTTTTTACCTTCCATTAGATCACTAAACTGATTTGGAACAATTCTGTATTTTAAAAGTCGCTTGGCATTTTCTTGTTCATACCAATCATGGGGCTACACATCAGTAAATCGTTTGATCTACCTTGTTTCAAAGTTCTTATTTTCTTCGGAGTGTTTGGATTTACAGCCAGTTGAAAGCAAGGCACAGTTCTTGGAATGTCCTGTAAATTCTTATTGAATCTTCAGAATGGTCCCAAGAGGGAGATGTCGTTACTGAATTTTTCTTTTTGCAGGCATGATGACCGAGACTTAGAGAAGTTAGCTGATTTTTCCATTGTCAGTTGAGACAAGTATAGATACTCATGTACACATATATGTGTTTACACAGTGGGCGTCTGTTATGTGCCGGAAATGGCAGAAATGATGGGGTAATAAACGTCCTGTCCTTACTGTCTGTCTTAAATTAGTGAGATGTGAACAATAACACTGAAATTTAAACATGTGAGACATTTTGCAAACTCCATCATGCTATGTCAATGTTGGGAAGGTTTGTTCCATCTGAGGCTCATTTTGTGTAATGACTTAATGAATGTGTGAATGAATGAATGGCGAGGCACTATCTTTAGCATTGCTTCTCTCTATAAATAAAGGGAAAGCAAAGTTGAATAAGTATGTTCAAATTTTTGGAAATTTCAAATGACCAAGGTCCCAGTTGTTGCAACTTTTAATGAATTCCAGCAGTGTTCTGGCATTGTGCAGGAGACAGAGGAGATGACCCAGACTAACAGACACACCATCAAAGTGGGACAAAGGCCATCAAGATAACAGAAGGAGAAGGTGAATAACTTGTTCCAAGAGGAAACAGCTGGAGTTGGTTTCTGAATGCTAAACAGTTTTGAGTTTCTCTTTGATTCAAGAAAGCTAAATCCTTACAACTTCAACTTTGAGATGTGTTCTGAACATCCATAAGACCCACAAACTGAGTTGGGAATCTCCTGTGGAGAGGTTTCCTTGGGTTATTTTCTTAACTCCTCTCTTCTGCATTGGTTTGCCGATGTAAGAGAAATGGCCTTTGTCTGATATTTTCTTCTCTGATCCTAGCACAATGCTAGAGGGGCAAAGGTCTTGCAACATATAAAGGAAAAATATGAGATAGACTGACTGGTAAGATGTTTCAGTTTAAAACAACATCAATAGGTTCCATTTATTTGGTTCTCAATATATACTAGATATTGTGATAAGCACCTAATATAGTGTCTTATTTTAACATTAAGTCCACTGTAGGTGGGTGGGCTACCACGGTCTCCATGGCATGGGTGAGAACACAGAGGTCTGGAGAGGAATAGCGACTTACCCAAATTCGGTAACTTCTGAGCAAGAATTTAAATGTATTACTCATAGAAAGTTCTTAAAAGTCCAAGGACTTAACTGCTCCTCAACACTGCCCCTTTCAGGTAAGGGCTCACAGACTGCATTTGTCGCAAAACTTCCTTCCTGGTCCTGGCCTGATAGATTGTCCCTTTTACCTGTGCCTTCTCAAGTATCTCTCGCTCTCTCTTTTTTTTTTTTAGTATTTTATTTATTTATTCATGAGAGTATGTGCACAGAGAGAAAATGAGGCAGAGACACAGGCAGAGGGAGATATAGGCTCCTCGCAGGGAGCCCGATGTAGGATTCGATCCCGGTCTCCAGGGTCACACCCTGGGCTGAAGGCGACACTAAACCACTGAGCCACCCAGGCTGCCTTCAAGTATGTCTTTTGACTCTACTAGAGCATTAAACATTTAGTGTTATTTTAGGTGTCAAAATTCGTATTTCTGTACTAGATTCTCTTCTCCTTGAAGGCAAGGGTAATCTTTAAACCAGTTCATTCCACCATGGTTGCATAAGGCCTTATTCAAGACTGTTTTTAGTGAGCGTTGGCTGAATTGAAGGTCATTTGTATTCTTTTTTTTTTTTTAATATTTTTTTTTCAATTTTTATTTATTTATGATAGTCACAGAGAGAGAAAGAGAGAGAGGCAGAGACACAGGCAGAGGGAGAAGCAGGCTCCATGCACCGGGAGCCCGACGTGGGATTCGATCCCGGGTCTCCAGGATCGCGCCCTGGGCCAAAGGCAGGCGCCAAACCGCTGCGCCACCCAGAGATCCCAGGTCATTTGTATTCTTGATGAAGATTAAGTAGTACATAAGCTAACATGAAAATGTCATGGGTGACCTGTTTTGTGAATTTTGCTAAGATCATCAATCATAAATGTGTGCTAATTCATAAGCAGGGTAGCCTTGCCCATATCCGTTATAAACAAAGAGCAGGAGCAATTATTGCACATCTACTATACTCTTATTATTTTATTATACTCTATGGGAAGGTGTAATTACTCTCCTAAAAGAATTTATAGTCTTATGGAAAAGAGCAGAAAACCACACTTCTTAAGGAATAGGAGTGTGTGCCTTTGTATGTTCAGGGCTTATCAAATGCTCTGTCCTAGATAAATGCTCAGTTCAAGTTTGTTGACTGACATTTAAAAACAGGAGTGGTGTCAACAAGATGGCCAAATATGTCCCTCCTTCCCTCTCTCTCTCTCTTTTTATAATGCAAAACACATTTACCTTTTATAATACAAATTTGCCTTCCACAATCATAATTTAGCATCCAATGACAGACAAAAGTGCCCTTATGGGAGCTTTGGGATTCAGGGGAGGCATTTTGGAGTCCAGAGGGAGGAGCGTGGCTTTGAGAAGGACGAAGGCAGACCCAGGTGGCTGCCTCGCTGACCCGTGGGCACAACTACAGACCTGGAAATAGCTCTCTACTCCTGAAAACTCAATTATAGCCCGGTACCGTATGCCAAGGGTCCCAGAAGGAGTCATGCCCACACCAGGTAATAGGCATGCAGACCTCTGTCCTGGCTGTGGGCCCTGATATGGCCTACGAAGTGTCCAGCCTCTTTGAACCATCATCCAGCCACCAACCCCTGGAAATAAGCCCTCCAAACTTGGTCAGACTCTGGATCTGAAAGGTCCCTGTAACTGGGCTCCAGCCTGTTACAGCCACAGTCTATGAACAGTCCTGTGGTGCAGGGACCAGGATGGACTCCTATCTGTTCCCATGGAGATCCAGAGAGGACCTTATCTGCACGTTCAGCCCCATTACAGCCGCACTTTGCTGGAAGCCCTGAGGGTCCTCCCCAGGGGAGACACTCATGTCTGCAATCCCCAGCATTCTGAAAGGGTCCTATATTTGGAACCAGCCCTATCAAAGCTGTGGTGCACTGACAGACCTGGCAGCCCAGGGACCAAGCAGGAGGCACCCCGTCTGCCTCTCTGCACTCTAAGCGGTCTTTAAAGGGCCCTATGCTTAGCTCCAGCCCTCCCAGCCAGTCTATGAGCTGGCCCAGGAGTACTCCAGATCCACAGCCAGAGATCTTGAAGATGCCTTACACTCAGTTCTAGTCCCTCCTAGCTGTAGTCTGTGAGTAGCCCTTCCAGCCTAGACACCAGGTGGAAGACACCCCCCATCTGTAGATGCCTCCAGGCAATCCAAAGATGGCTCTATACTCAGCTCCAGCCCCTAGAGCCACAGACAGGGACCAGTACAGCCCCCTCAGGGACCTGATGGGTGACACACCCTTCCCTGCCTCCAGAGCCACATCTGCAGACTTCAAGCTTGGTTATGAAACCTGAAATAGCCCAAGAGCTCTGTTCCAGTGCTTCTTGGCTGATAGTCCAGAGCTAATCCTGCCCACAGGATACATCCAGTGATTAGAGAGCAGCCCTCCCAGGAAATTGGTGGGACCCACACCCATGTGCACATCTTGTCAGAGGCTGTGGGACCCAACTGAGGACTCTGAAACAGACACTTGTCTCACTGTCACCCTACCAAAGTACCAGAGTCCTATCCACCCAGGGACCAGACGGGATCCACACTCACCTGAGCCCCTAATTAGAAGACCACCAACCACAGACCCCAGTGTAGACCCAATGACAGACTTGTAACCAGTTCCAATCCAGCATAGCTGAAATTCTGGCTGTAATCCCTTCAACCTGGAGACAGACAAGAGAAGGTTTTTACTTGTTGAAACCACCCAGTAAAGACTGGAAGTGGTGTTTGAATATAGATGAAAACAAACAAACAACAAACTCTGAAGCTGGCGAATATCAATGATAGGACTAAAAAATGGCTCTGTGTGTATGTGCATGTATGTGTATCCAATTATCATGTGGCAGAACTTAAAAACTTAAATTTACACAATATTTCAATTATATCTTAATAAAGCTAGGAGGAGAAACACACAACAAAGCTCAATTCTAGATCTTTAAAACACCCTTTCTAAGCAAGACTTTCTTAGTTTGCAGCAGATAGAAAATCCAGCTCAATCTTCTGTATAAAGTTGTCCTTATTTCCTGTTCAATCCCATCTGAATTAATCTACTTTATGTTTCTCTGAATCCATAGGGTTCATTTCCTTTGACTTGGAAGGCCCCCGTTTCCTAGAATGAGATTTTGTTCAGAAGACCAGTGCCTTCTAAGGAATTAACATGTAAGAAACAGGGCTATAGAGAAAGTCAACCGACATAAAAATGTCACTCTACAAAATGGGCTGATTAAATAGTAAAAGGTCATTAATTCAGATTCTGTTAGAATTCAATCTAAGCTGAGTGAAATTTATTTTCCTATGCCTATGAACACATGATTTGGCAAGAGAAATAGTGTGGTAATATTAGAGGAATATATATTTTAAAAATGGACAAGATGCTTCCAATTATACTTTACCTGCAATAATCATAATGCCACCAGCAATTCACTCATGTATTTTTATTGGATCATAGTCCCTAAAAACCCTCAAAAGCCAGCACCTTATTTATCTAGTTATTTATTTATACACTGTCTAGTTCCACAAGGAATTTGAAGTGGCCAACATAATTTTTTTAGCCCAATTCAATTGAGCACCATATATTTGTAGATTTTATTACAAAGAACACCTGCATGTCTGTCTCAATTCACACAGCACAGTCATCTGAAGGAGATAGGAGAGTTTATAGGGCCCATTTCATAAGTGAAGAGACCTTGACTTGTCTAAGCTAATCATATGGATGGTCAGTGGGACATGTAGGCACACGCCTGTGAAGGCCACGGTCTGGAAACATCTCCATTGCACCGGCTGCCTCCCATAATTAGTATCCATGCTTGAAAATAAAGGTCTGCTCTCCAAAACCCAAACAGACACCAAAATGGCACCTTTGATTCAGATGCCTCATTATCACAAATAATTTCTCTCAACATTAGGACCCCAGCCTTGAGTATGAGTAGCATTGAATCACAGAGATGGGGCGTGAAACTCAGGCTTAGAATGTTCAAGCATGAGCATCAGTGAAAGGTCAGACCCAGACGTGAACTTGTCATAAACACCTCTCATTTCAATTCCTTCTTCACCAGCCCAGACGCTGCTGTCATCCAAGCTCTTCTTAAGCCCTTCTTATCTATGCAAGGAGCTGCTGCAACAGCCTACCAGCTGGACCCTCCCTGGACCCAGGGCCTTTTCCACTGGAATTAACCCTGCTTACTTCCATTGGAGGGTTTTGTTTGTTTGTTTTTGTTTTTGGTTTGTTTGTTTGTTTTCCTTTTTTCCGTAGAGACCTAATCAAGTCACCTCCTCCTGCTTAAATACCTTTTCTCTTTGTAATGGGTTATAGGACATAGTAAAATTTCCTTAGCTTGGAATGTAAAATCCGTGAGGGTCTGGTCCCAAAGTAACTTCCTTTTCCATGCTGCTCTCCAGATGCCATGTGCTTCTTTAATGTGGGTATTTAGTTATTCTTAGGGCATTTTATATTCCTTCCTCGTGCCCTATTTGTTCACAAGGCAGGTCCTATTACCTTGGAGGTCTTTTTCCCTTATCCTACTTTTTAACTGCAAAATCTCTTTGCAGCCTTTAGGACGCAGTTGAAATGACATCTCCTTATCCTTAAGGAAAACTTTACTGACTCCCCAGGCAACATCATAAACTATTCACTGTGTTCGCAGAAAAAATAAATTAATGAAGCATCATTCACCGTTTCCTTGGATTTGTTTACAGGTGTCTCATATTAAGCAACTACGCATGAAAAAGATTAACTTAAGAAAAAAATCAGATGTGTATTCAAAACATGTGCATAACAGTTTTTCCATTCCTTATATAAGTGAAAAATGCAACGATCATATGTCCAAAAATTGGACAGTGGTTGGTTTGATAAAATCTTTCTTTGTAACCATAACTTCACCCTTAAGTTTCTTATCCAGTCTCATATCTTTTAAATCCATGTAGATGACAGCGACTCCTAATTGTATGCCTCCAGCTTGGATCTTTCCTCTCCATCCAGCTGCTTCTTTGAGATTCCTACTCAAATATGCCACATAGATCTCAAACTTAACATGATCAAGAGTGAATTCCCGATATTCCCTCACAACCCCGTTGCACCCCGGTGACCTTCCCCATCTCAGTTGGTGGTACTTGTCTCCTTCTACTGACTTAGGCCACATACCTTGGGCCCTTGACACCTCTCGTTCTCCTACTCATCATACCCCATCCATCGGCAAACCTCTCACCAACACCTTCAAAATACACACCTACCCTGATCCTTTCTCCCCACCTCCATGGCTGTCACGTTCACCCAAGATATTTCTTGCCTAGATAACTTCAGTAGCCTCTTAAAATGGTTTTCCATATTCTACCCCTGTACTTTTCTATCTACTCTCAACCAATGGAGCTATCCCTCAAAAATAAAATCCAGATCTTTCCCTTCTCTGCTCCAGATTCTCACAATCTTCCCACGTCACTTATAGGGAGATCTAAAGTCCTTCTGTTGGCCTGCCAGGCCCATATAAGCTGAGTGTTACTTCCAGCTCCATCTACCCCTGTGTTCTCCCCTTTGCTTAATTGGCTCCAACCATGTTGGCTTCCTTTCTGTTACTGAAACGTGCCAGACCGTCTTCTCCACCCTGTTTGCACTTTGACACTCCCTCCGCCTGGGCAACTATGTTCTTCCTCCAAGTATCTGTGTGGCTCACTCCCCCACCTACTCTTTGTCTCACATTTACCTTCTGCATGGCGGCCATCCTGCATTCCTGGCAGGATGAGATCCCATCTCAATTTGCACTCTTCAGCTCTTGAGGTTTCCCTGTGCCTTTACCTGATGCAGTTTTCATCTCACTACGTAATATAGTAGCGGTCTTACTTTTTATCTTCTTCATTGCCTTTCTGTGCACTAGAAACTAGGTTTCCTAAAGGCGGGGATTTTTGTCCGATTTCTCTCTGTATTCCTAGCATTTCAAACAGTGCTGGATACAATAAATAATTGTCCAAAGAAGAAAAAGAAAGGAAGAGGGAAGGAAGAAAGGGAGGGAAATCTATTATATTTATTGTTATGAGGTCACTCATAAGAATGAGGCTGATTTATACTAATGGTAAGGAAATCTTTCCAAAATATGTTACAGGGAGAAACTAGATTGCAGAATGGTATGCATAATATTATTCCAGTTTTTTAATGTAGATAATTTTATAAGGTTGTTGATATATAAAATGAAGGCCGAGAAGGGCATATGCCAGTAAATAGTGGTTGTCTCTGGAGGTGGTATAAAATGGCACTTACCATCTTTGTTTTTCTGTATAATTTGCATTTAAAAATATGTATTAAAATTTTAACAGTGGAAATTTGATATTCAATGATGGTGTAGATACATATTTTTTGCACATTGAAAGCTGTTTATAATACACTCATCATGCTGAAGAGCAGTTTAGAGAATAGTAATAATGTAAGCATCAATGTTCAATTTGGAGATCCACATACCCCTCAAATTAAATGTATTTTTTTCATATTTGTTGCCAAAACACATTTGGTCACAAAACCTAACCTGAGCTGACATGAGTTTATTTTTAAGCTTTAGCATCATATAATGTGAATATTCATGATTTTTACTAATTCTGCCCTAGACCTGCTGTGGGTGATATGTCATATAATAAATATGCTCCAAATTAACTTTCTAAAATCTAAACACATTTTGAAATGCATCTAACCTCAAGGTTCTTTACGTAAGGCATTTTGGACATATTTTACATATTTTCACACCAAAACTACTATTTTTGATTGGTATGATTTTGATTACATTTTTTTCCCTGTTTTTGCGCAGTTGAATCTGGTACATTTTTTACTTTCCACAAGAAACTTCTTGTGCAATAAGTCTGCAATAGAACTTCTTGTGTAATAAATAAAATAATGTATCATTTAAATTAAATTAAAACTTTAGGTAGCATATAACAGGCATGGGACAAAGTGTTTTAAAATTGAGAGAGCTCTTGCCTTAGCTAAGTGTGGCTTTGCATTTTGCCTCCGGAAACTAAGCTATCCTGAGATTTTGTTGACTAGGTCTCCAGGTTAGGGAGAGTTAACTTATTAGATTATGCAAAAAAGGGTAATTTTGGATGAGATGGGGATATAGGAGAGGACATATTCCAAGAATAGTCTGGGACAGGCCCTGCCCCAGGGACAGCGACTGGAGTGTTGACAGATGCACAGCCATGGCCGGGTTTGTGGCATTTCGGCGTAGGGCACCAGCATTTCCCGCGTCCCAGGGCTGAAGCCTGGTTCCACTAAAGACAGGAGGGAGTGCTGCTGATATTAATAGAAGGAGCATGTTCTTTTCCTGTTCAGCTATTTAAAGAAATGTTCAGCTGCAAGGTGTGCTGATTTATGCAGCTTATCTTCTTCAACCCAGATAGAGCTCACTGCTTCTCCCTCTCATTACATCTCCCACTTAATGGATCTATAACTGACTTTCATTTTGTGACATAAAAATTTACAAGAAAGAGGGTGTGTGTGGAGTGGGGGCACAGTTATTGTTTCTAGGTGCTGCTGATCACACTTGTGTGGGGTCTGAACACCCTTAATTGGGTTCTTGGCTGTAAAGGCCTCGTAAACAAATTTAGAAGACAATCAGGCAACGTTGAAGGAGAGGTGGGAAATTATTGTCACCAACGAGGTGACCTTAGATCGTAATAAAAATGATCCTTCGTGGGAATTAGAAACGCAACCAACTCCTCAGGAACGGCTTCGAGATGGGGCCAGCTAAAATGTAACAGAATTAGACCCCAAAATGCATGCAGTATGCAGTTTGGACTTTGGGTTTTTAAAGAATAGTCTCACATCTGTTTCTTGACATCTTGCAGTCTTCAAGGCGCAGTTCAATAATTGTTTCCTCCTTGAAGTCTTCCCAAATTCCCACCACTTGGAATTAATTTCCGCGTTCTCTCACTAATAGCTGTTTATGCTTTCTGCATCTATTAGACTGTTTATGATACTTTTCCCACTGTCTGACTCTAAAATGATAGTGTTTACTATGGAGTTTCTCAAACTTTAGTTATCTATGCATTTGTTTGAGATATTTAGCCAAATCTAAATATCTAAACATGCTGTCCGTGTTTCATTTACTTAATATTCTCTTTATATTTACTAACTTCTTTTTAAGACTTAAAAAAAAAATCTTTTATTTGAGAGAGAGAAGGAAAAAAGGAGAGAGAGATGGCACGAGCAAGGGGAGGGGCAGAGGGAGAGGCTGACTCCTCGCCGAGCGGGGAGCCCAGTGTGGGGCTTATCCCAGGACCTGAGCCAAAGGCAAACGCTAACCAACCGAGCAACCCAGGGGCCCCATATTTGCTAACTTTTAAACACATTTCTTCTTTAAACTCATCCTAAACAATAACACCTATGAAATACAAATGTTACTGTAATTATACACGTACATATATATGTACGTATATTTGAAAGCTTATCAAAATACATATATAACCGTGAAAATTTAAAAATATTTTAAGGTATCACCTCAAATCATTTAGAATGTCATCAGTAGCTCATATACTACATACTAAGTTCATACCAATCTTTGCAAAACACTGACCCATTTTGCTTTGTGGGGTCCTAGGATATAGGAACCATGTTCTCCACAATGCAATGTAGTTGGCATTGATTTCGCTGAACGCCCACTCTATGCAAGTTAGTATGCTAGAGCACACGACTCAGCATTCCAGACAAATAATAGTCTAATATTATAACATTTTGGTATGGTTCTAAAAATATAAAATATTGAAAAAGTCAAAATGAATTCCAAGCTTCCACAATGAACAAAACATAAAGACAGCATCAATTATAAACCGAAATGATGATGTCTGATGTCAAAGGCTTATTGAGGAAATTGTAGGAAGTAACATATTAAGCATCTACTCTGTTTTCCTCCAAAGTCCATGCTTTCTCATTTTGCACTGTAGTCGTGGAGGCCTTATTTTTACATTTTCATGTTTTCCCGATGGAACTCGTCTAGAGGAGCACTGTAACTCCCTGCCCACAGCTGGCTTCTCCCCAAAGGAGGAAGAGTCACACTTGAGTAATGAGGTAAAGAGTCTGCAGGTAGGTGCTCCTTGGAATATCACACCGCCAGGTGTCCCTGTGAGTTAACCTCCCTGTCCCCTGCCCCCCTGCCTGTACCGAGCCGGGCAAGGGTAAATCTGGGGGTAAGGTTCTGCAGTACTGCTTTAGCAATAATAATCTATCTTCGATCCCGCCCGTCTCAACTTTGGGGACTATTTCCTTAGTTACTTCTGAACTTAAAGGAAAGAAAAGCATGCTGTCGATTGGCCTCCTCAAACCATAGCACAGTAGTGCCTTCCTATTTTGAAGTGCTTTGCAAACTCCAAAACATTCAAATAAACATATGTTTGTTATATTTTTACGAGTTATCTGTAATATAAGTTCACGGCCATCCTTACTATTTTATATGGAATTTGTACAAATACATAGCTTGGTTCCTGAGAAACAAAAGATGCTCAAGACAGGTTATTTGTTTTCCTTTATCATGCCCTCCTCCCACCCCTACCTCTTAATTACCAGTGACATAATATCGTGGTGTTTTCTCTCTTTGGCCCATAGCTGCTGACTCCATTCCTCTCCCTCATCCCCTGGCCCTCAAGGAAAACATCAGGTTTAGCATGGTAATGTAATTAAGGTCATATTCCGCCTTCAGTCATCAATGTGCAAATGCTGTATGACTAATGAGACAGTCTTACCAGAGTCTCCTACACTGTATCCTCCAACCAGACTAAATAGGCATGGTTTCCTCAGCCCTGTTGTGACAGGAATGAAAATCTGTCCTACCCTTTGGGCTTCTGGCAGAGTCAGAAAAGTAAATAGAATCACTGTTATAATCATGGGCATTTTCAGAACATGTGCTCCTAGAAAAATAAACTCCGTTCCCTCCTATCTCTCTCCTCAACTATCTTGTTGCTTCCTTTCCGAAACCTGGACTGGGGTATCAGGAAGGGGATGATTCAAGTACTGAGCAGACACAGGGCCCTCAGGTGATACGCAGGCATTGATAAGGAATGGGGCAGCCCTTGCAAGGTGTCTGGGTGGGGACGAATGGCCAGAGTCAGGAGACTGGAGCAGGGTTGTGGTTCAGCTGGGCTTGGGCGTCCATCTCCTGCGCATAGGTCTGTGTTGTGTGCTTTCCAGATGGTGTTTTGTTTTGTTTTTTTTTCTTTCATAGACGAGAGATTATGGAAATGGCTACATGATAGGGCTCATGTAAGAATGAGGTGAGACCAAGCATTTGGACAGTTCATAGCGTAACATAACACAATGCCGAGCATAAGTAGTAAATAAATATTAGTTCTTCTCCATATTTTAAAATCATAGACCTGATCCTTTTGTGACTAATCCTGAGCATCCATTTCCCTACTAATTTTATATCCTTACGCCGCCTCGTTGGTCTGATCACAAGAGTGATACGGCCTCGTTGTTTCTCTCTTGTGCTCCTGGAGAAAAGCAAACAAATAAACGTGAAATGGTTTTCTATTTGGTCTTCTTTTGACCTTCCCTAACAATTATCTCCAAAATACTGTAGGAGCGATCTTGCCAAAAAAGTTCGTATCTCATTATAATGTTCTCCTGACTATACTCCTTCAATGCTTTTCCACTGTTATTAGGATAAAAAGCAAAATCCTCGACATGATGTAAAATATCCTGCGTTCCAGCTCCTCCCCTCAAGCCAGCTGTCTTGCCTTTTGTCTCCGGCCCTAACATGCCTGTCTTTCCTTCTTAAGGTCACCCTTCTTTCTGTCATAGGACCTTTGCATGTGCTCTTCACCAGACTTTCTCTAGTTAATGTCTGTGTGTTTTTCACATCCATTTAGGCATCAATTGCTTCAGGAAATCTTTCTTGGCACCCTCTCCCCTACCCCAGATAATAATGCGTCCTTTGTGTGATTTTATTATTATTATTATTATTATTATTATTATTATTATTATTATTATTATCATTGCATGTGTTTTTGTTTTTTGGAGTACTTACCTGAGTCAAGAAATTATATATAAGTGTGATACTTTGCCTTCAGTCCCTTTTCATGAGTGTAGGGACCTTGTCTGTTGAACATGGGCTTACTTCCCTGGATCTGAAGGTGTTTGGAAGACACCGAACTACTGTTTTGTTAAGGTATGGTGCTCCATGAAAAATATTCTGAAAAGTTGTTGTTAAAAATGTATTAAATCATCTGCTTTTGATTGTCCAACCATCAAATCACCAAATACCTGAGAAGATGGTCATTGGTAGAAGTCATGAGTTTAAAAAGAGTTTAAAAGGAGGAGATCTGAGAATGGAAATGCAATCAGGTGAGAGCTGGCAAGGTGTTGGCAGGAGCCCTCCATTTCCCTCTCTCTTCCCCCTGAAGACGTTTTTACTCAGTCCTAACACTTTGGCTAAGCGCAGATCAGTCCTTCTCAGTGCAACTCTCCAACAGCTAGTTGAAACCTGTTAGCTAATCCTAGCACATATTTGAACTGTCAGATTCCTTTAATGGTGAACAATGATGAATATTATACTATCAGTGTGGTGGCAGTCTCAGAAAATGATGGTTTGGCTTTTTTCAGGTTTGTTTTGAATTCCTCCGGTTTTTGTGAAGGCCCCTTAAGCCCATATTATCTAAAACAGCCATGGATCTATAACCAGAAATTGGATATGTCATTGAATAAATTAGCAGGGAATGAGTGAATATAATTGAGTCATGTGGGAATAACAATTCTACCCTTAATTTTGACGCGATGTCCAAAATACCAGGCAGTATCAGCATGTCTGTCCCCTGGTTTATTCGAGTCAGTTGAGGGTCTGACCACACTTGGAAGGTCATATGAAATAGGGCAGGAAAGAGAACATTCTAGCTTTCCCTTGCCTAGTAGGAGCTTTTTTCCAGGACCCTGTTCCGGTTCAGATTCCCTGAGCATTTTCAACATCCTGGTGTCACACTAAACATGAGGGAAGTTCAATATGATGCATGTTACCTGGCCTTCCCGGTCTGCCCAGGCCTCTGTGATTCCAGGCAAAATGGACCATCCCAGCCGCTGGACTTTATTCCTATTCTATTAGGATTTGCCTCCTGCCATCAAACAGAAACACTCCTGATCCACAGCTGAGCTCCTGCAATCTTTTTGACAGCTTATCCACTACTCGGGTTTAATCTGCCCCAGGTAGATCAAAAAGAATTGATATGAATTTTTTGATTGGGTGCCTCTCTTTTTTCTCTCCATCTCTTTACCGTTCGGCAGCTGAAGGGGATCCATCATGATAATTTCCCGTTATTAGGTTTGAAGTGTTTTGAATGTGAAATGCCTTTTCACTTAGAAAGAATTGATGCCTATAACTTGTAATGTGTTAGCAGTTTGGTAGAGTGCTTGACAGCCCAAACTGCATTACAGGTAGCTAATCCCCATGGCTGAGCTCCATTAAAGAATAGATCGTATCTGTTAATACAGCCATAGAGTGTGGGTCATTGTGCTGAAAGGCAGTCTAGCTGCTGGGAGAAAGATTATTATGTGACTTTATTCTATTTTAAACTTGGAGAATGTATGGTAGATATACTAGTCATGATTGATTAAAGATACCAGAGGGGATTTTATGACTCTCCTGGTATGTGCCAGGTTTATAATTCCCACCAGGAAGAAAAATGTCCCCAATGGCTTAAACGAGACCAATAGCAAATATCAAGCTATGGACAGCTACCTAGCTCCTGTACATTCTTCACTGTGACTTCACCCATATTTCATACGGTTCTTAGGAAAAGATGTGAGCCCGACACCCTGTGATTCTTAATGTTTATTGAAAGTACCTCATAAAAGAAAAGTTTCCAGTCCAGTATTGTGGCCCTGGTCCAATGTGGGTTATTCTTTTTTTTTTTTTTTTTTCTACTAGACCAGGAAAAGTAAGTACATTTCAATTCATGTGCCATATCTAATGGATAGGGAGTGAGAATCTTGTGGTTCTTTATAAAGGTCTGAGATCTGTGATAATAGGTACGTGCCATGATTCACTAACAATGACCACCGTGGGCACACATGGGAAAGTAGAGGCCGGCGTAACACAAATTTGTCATCTTCGACATAGACGAACTCAAGCACAGCTTGACAACCATAATCTTAGGAGTAATTAAGAATATAATCAGGTTTATGGTTCTTGCCAATTCATATAATCTATAGAAAGGTGTTGTGGACTGAATACTTGTGTCTCCTTCAAATTCATATTCTTTTTTTTTTAATTTTTTAAAATTTATTTATGATAGTCACACAGAGAGAGAGAGAGGCAGAGACACAGGCAGAGGGAGAAGCAGGCTCCATGCACCGGGAGCCTGACGTGGGATTCGATCCCGGGACTCCAGGATCGCGCCCTGGGCCAAAGGCAGGCGCTAAACCGCTGCGCCACCCAGGGATCCCATAAATTCATATTCATATTCTAATTTTCAATGTGATGGTATTTGGAGGTTGATCTTTTAGGAAGTGATCAGATCATGAGGATGGCACCTTCAGGAATGGAATTAGCATCCTTACCAAAGAGACCCCATAGAGCTCCCTTGACCCTTCCACCACATGAGGGCACAGAGAGAAGACCATCTGTGACAGGAAATGGGCCCTCACTAGACATTGGATCTACTGGCACCTTGATCATGGATTTTCCAGGTCCAGAACCATGAGAAATAAATGTTTGTAGTTTAAGGCACAGTCTGTGGTATTTTTGTTATAGCGGCCCAAACAGACTAACAGGATTAGAATTCCTGGAGTCTGGATTATCAAGTAGCACCCATTTCATTGTGTTAAATACAGTTTTTAGTATGCATAGCATTATTAATGGAACTCCATTAAAAACAGCCCATTCATCAGTTTCATTGAATCAATTTCACTAAGCAGGCTTTTGTATAGTAACTTTGAAATTCCATGAGAGAGCAGAGAAGTGCTGACCAGATGTCTGGCCTTAAAGAATATTCACATCATGGCAAGACACTAAATGCAGATGTGTGGAACAGTTCAATAAACCATCATACAGGACTCAGATAACAGAGTGTGAGTAATCTATGGTTTCATAAGCTACTTTATTATATGACCCACACAAAGCGACTTCAGAGTCAACTCAGAGTTCCTTTGGGTGGAAAAGATGCTTCTCAAATTCCACTTAGTATGTATTTCTTATGAGCCAGAGGTTGTTCAGTGATTTCTGTGGTCTTTTTTAAGCTACTGGGGACATTTTTCTTCCTTTTTTTAAACATTATTTATTTTTTTATTTTTTTATTTTTTATTTTTTTGACATTTTTCTTCCTGGTGGGAATTTTAAACCTGGCACATACCAGGAGAGTCATATAATCCTTACCGGGAAACTTTGGCCATTGGAGATTATTATATTTATCAAAGGTGCCTCATATTTTTAAACCATTTATTACTCAAGTATAATTAACATACAGCATTATATTAGTTTCAGGTATACAATATGATTCAACAATTCAGTACATTTCTCAGTGTCTATAAGTGTACTCTTAATCCCCTTTATCTATTTCATCCCTACTCTCCCCCTACTTACCTCCCTTCTGGCAGTCATTAGTTTATTTTCAATTTATTTGTTTAATTTTTAAAAATATTTTATTTATTTATTCATGACAGACACAGAGAGAGAGGCAGAGACACAGGCAGAGGGAGAAGCAGGCTCCCTGCGGGGAGCCTGACGTAGGACTTGATCCCAGGACTCCGGGGTCACGCCCTGAGCCAAAGACAGATGCTCAACCCCTGAGCCACCCAATCGTCCCAGTTTGTTTTCCATTTAGACAGCAGAGCAGATACTTGGATTCCCAATCTAGTGCTGGAGCTGAAAAATTCTAATATTTTTATTAGTTTTTTAAACAAAATGTATTAAATTTTAGGCCTGTTTGGTTACTTAATAATCTCACTTACTTAATAATTTCTTATTTTAGATCGATTGGGATTAGTATGAGCTTTGGGCTAATTCTCTGAGCCTCTGTTTTCCCATCTGTAAAATGTTTCCCTACTAAATTAAGTAACAGTGAAGATTAAAGGTGAAAACGTATGTGAGACCAATATACTGTACCCACACTAGGTGCCATACCATTTCTGTATCTGAAATTCTCATCAATCACAGAAGAGATGCAGAGTCTCTTCATCTGCGTGGAGATCCACCTGCTGAAATGGTTGAGAAGTGTACCTACAATACAGATACGAACGTGATCGTAATGTGCCTTTATGTGCTGTAAAGACCAGGTGAACAGGAAAAAGCATTTATTTTCCATTCATGGTGAATTAGCAAGTATTGAATGAGTATATTTTAAATAAAATGTAGGTATATTAACTGCAAGTTTTTCTCAGGAAACCTTGCCTGGTAGTAATAGCTCAAGATAATTATGGTCTTGATCTTAAGCACAAATATGACTCCAGTGCTTGTTTCTAAACCAACTTCAAGCCTTACAAAGGGAACCAGCTCCTTTTTAAAAGTTTATTCTTTGCATTCAGTGTTTTAGTTTCATGTGATACTTGTTTTAGTTTCATGTGATACTAGGACCCATTCTTCAACTTCAAGCTAAAACCTCTGTAGTAGGAATATTTGGGTTGTGTCAATTCTTCTCACTTCTCGGTGACATTCCTCTGTCATTCTCTCTCTCTAGCCTCCCTGCACAAATACTGACAACCCAGTAATTAAGGTCTTCTCTGGGATCTGGCTTCTTGTCGTAGGAGGAAAACAACACAAGTGACCAGATCACAAATGAAACCAAAACACCTCCTACTCACGAGATCCAAACATGGGCTTCTGTGACCCGTATGAAAATATGCTCAAAATGCTCAGCATTGTAGTCATTGCTTTGTAATCCTCATAAAGAGAATAGGAATGATCCCATTTGAAAGAAAACAAACACCAGTACTTGAACATGGTAAGTGTTAAGATAGTAAAGACAATGATTACACTCAAAGTTTTTCTGTCTTTTGGTTTTCTTTTTTTTTATAATAAATTTATTTTTTATTGGTGTTCAATTTACCAACATACAGAATAACACCCAGTGCTCATCCCGTCAAGTGCCCCCCTCAGTGCCCGTCACCCAGTCACCCCCACCCCCCACCCTCCTCCCCTTCCATCACCCCTAGTTCATTTCCCAGAGTTAGGAGTCTTTATGTTCTGTCTCCCTTTCTGATATTTCCCACACATTTCTTCTCCCTTCCCTTATATTCCCTTTCACTATTATTTATATTCCCCAAATGAATGAGAACATACACTGTTTGTCCTTCTCCGATTGAGTTACTTCACTCAGCATAATACCCTCCAGTTCCATCCACGTTGAAGCAAATGGTGGGTATTTGTCGTTTCTAATGGCTGAGGAATATCCCATTGTATACCTAGACCACATCTCCTTTATCCATTCATCTTTCGATGGACACCGAGGCTCCTTCCACAGTTGACTATTGTGGCCATTGCTGCTAGAAACATCGGGTGCAGGTGTCCCGGTGTTTCATTGCATCTGAATCTTTGGGGTAAATCCCCAGCAGTGCAATTGCTGGGTCGTAGGGCAGGTCTATTTTTAACTCTTTGAGGAACCTCCACACAGTTTTCCAGAGTGGCTGCACCAGTTCACATTCCCACCAACAGAGTAAGAGGGTTCCCTTTTCTCCGCATCCTCTCCAACATTTGTTGTTTCCTGCCTTGTTAACTTTCCCCATTCTCACTGGTGTGAGGTGGGATCTCATTGTGGTTTTGATTTGTATTTCCCTGATGGCAAGTGATGCGGAGCATTTTCTCATGTGTATGTTGGCCATGTCTATGTCTTCCACTGTGAGATTTCTGTTCATGTCTTCTGCCCATTTCATGATTGGATTGTTTGTTTCTTTGGTGTTGAGTTTAATAAGTTCTTTATAGATCTTGGAAACTAGCCCTTTATCTGATACGTCATATGCAAATATCTTCTCCCATCTGTAGGTTGTCTTTGAGTTTTGTTGACTGTATCCTTTGCTGTGCAAAAGCTTCTTATCTTGATGAAGTCCCAATAGTTCATTTTTCCTTTTGTCTTTTGGTTTTCTACTTTGATTATTTTTTCTGTGTTTCACAGATGCACAATAGAACTGTAACTTTTATCATTTAAGTGACCGATCAAGTGCATTTTCAGCATTTCCAGAATATTTCCAACAGTTAGATATTTTTATCCCCTTTTAGAATTTGATGCAATGTGCCTTTCCCCTGTGCCTACCTTCCAGCCAGGAGTCCTGTTTGTCACTCTCAAGGAGAGGCCATGTCTTCCTTTTGTAACTTCTGAATCTGGATTCTAGACCCTTGCTCAGAACCCTGCCCTCAACTTGCTCTGAAACTTGCTTGCAGACAGATTGCCTTGAGGTCAGACATTTGCCCCTAAATCTGATTTCCAAGGAAGCCTTCTGATTCTCTAAGGTTGCTCTCCACCTGTGTCCTCACCTGGATATCCTCCTGGGACTCCTTGATGTTAGCATCTTTTCTACACTGCTCTCCCATCTCCTATCACTGTCCAACCTGGAGATTATTTTAATTTGCCAACCCAGACTTCCTTTCAGAAATCATTGGTGAAATCAACCAAGTCACTGTTCCTGGGGGCATTTTGAATTTGGGGATCAGTCCCCCAGCAGTTTCAGTTGGCCATTGTCATTTATACAGTGAGAAGTAAAAAAAAGTCTCTTTGAACTTTTTTTTTTCCTTTTTACTCTTTTTCTCATTAATCACAATGAGGCTGAATTTTCACACTCTTTAAAAAAGTAGAATCATACTAGTACTGATACTAGTACTAACCTTAATAGCTAAAATTTACCGAGTGCTTGTCTTATGACAACCACTGTATGAACTGCTTTATGACCCTTACCTCCTTCAATATAGTAAATACTTTTTAACTGCTATTTTTTTCTGATTAAGACAAAACAAAACCAACAAGGAAAACCAGACGCTTGGAGAGATCAGATCAACTGCTTAAGTTCATACTGTGAGCAAGCAGCAGAACCAGACCTGGAGTCCAGGCCCGATGATATTAGAGCCCTAACCCTACCCATCAAAACATCCTACCTCTTGACCAACGGAGGTGGACTCTGTATTTAAATACATCTTTACATTGAATTCTTTAGCAACAGTGGTTTTCTGGGCAAGAGAATGAGCAAAGAAAGGAGGGAGGAATAAAGACCTCTTATCCCCTGTGAGTGACAACTAGGCAACATCACTGATGTAATGATGTTAGCACGTTAGGACTTTTCTTCATTGCTAGAAGTTGCCAGATTTCAGAAATTCTTTTGAAAATAAACTTAGAACTTCACATGGCATCCTTCCTTTCGTGCATGTGACTTAACTAACAGATGTGTACATCTGGCATCTACTATTGTGTCTCATGTGGCTGCTTAGATCTGGAGACTTAGCAGCAGTTGTGGAGGGGAAGAGCGTGAGGGTGCTCCGGTGCTCCGGTGCGGAAGCTTGATGATTTCTTGGACCATTCTGTACCTGTTCGGTTTCCTCGGCTTCTCACATCTTTTGGCTTTGCCAGACCCTTGATTTTAGGAGCTCCCTCACTGTACAGTTTACAAACTTGCAATTTCACACCATTTGTCACCATAGCAACAAAAAAACCCTACAAAGTGGAAAATTTGTTGAATCAGCCACCAGATTTATGTCTTGCTGGTGTCCAGTCAGACACATGACAACATTTTGGATAATCTGTGCGATAGACTGGTGTCTTGGTTTTTTTGTTTGTTTGTTTTTTTAATTTTCCCTCTGAGTGCTTTTGAACCTGACCTTTAGTTCCCAACTGTCTCAATGCCTTCCTCACGGAACTCATTTTTTTCTGACCCTCGCTGGCCAGGGAGATCTTTTCTCCCACCGCAGGTCTTCCTTGTGCACAAAATGAACCCAGAGTGAATTAACCAATGTTAAGAAATAGTGTTTATCATAGTCTTCTGCGCTGGTCACACATCACGGAGATAATTGCATCCGCCTCTGAATGTTATGACTTAAGAGAGAATTACACATGAATTTTAGTCAGGCAGATCCTGAGACTGGGTATCAGGATCCAATCAGGAAATCTATGCTGGAAGGTCAAAGTCTGGTATCAAATATAAAAGAGGCATGGTGGCCATGGTGTGAGAGAGAAGGCCAGCCAGATAGATGAATCAGTCCAAGTGTCCGGCTTACAGGGGAAGCTAGGTGTTCGTGTCCGTCCAGGGTGACAAACTGAAAGGATACAGTGAGGAGGCACATATAGGTGAGCAAGGACCTCTTTCTGTACTGCCCGGATAGCTTCGATATTTCAGACCAACTATGTGCCAGACACTAGAATGTCAAGAGAAAGTAGAGGCTTCCTCTGAAAGCATCCTTTATGTCCACAAAGCTACATGATTCGTTGCTCTAGGATTCTTAATAGTCTTCCCTCTTCTCTAAATTGCCCCTCTCCATCTAGCTGCAAATTTTACCATCCTTCAGAACCAGCTAATGGGACATGGACTCTCTGAACTCTTTCTTTTACACCACTCCCGAAACGACGTCTTCCCCTCCTGGGCACCTGTGCTAGCCGACCTCTATTTATGCGAGTATATTACTTGCTTCATTTTTTTGTATTTGAGTCGGTTCTCTAGTTGACTGTGTATGTGTGCGCGCGCGTGTGTATATACATAAACTAGATCATAAACCGTGAGAGCGGAGATTATATTCAGTTCACTCTCATTCCAAAAACTATGACATTTCCAGTTGGTGTTATTTGTACATGCACAAAGGAAAACATGCAGGTTTAGAATCATGTTTACAGTGTACTCTATCTGGTGTAAATTATCGATGAGCAGGATTTGTGTCTAATTTGCCTTTCCCTTGTGCCTAGTATGATGCTTTGAACACAGTACGTTCTTTGCAGATCTTTGTTAAATGAATGCTGTCAAATTTATGAACTAAAGAGATTTCCCAGTGCATCCAAAGAGGCCAGACCAGTTTCCTGCTTATGTAGATCAATGCAAATAATTATGCAAATATAACTAAAAGGATTCAGGGAAGATGGAATACTCGTAATAGAAATGACTCACAAGTGTCACATTCCCCACACCACTGCTATTTCCCAGAATCCCTCAGCCTGCACATGCCTGATTGAAGCTCCATTGCTCTTTCCAAGAACAAAGATGAAGGAAGGATGTGCTACCTCTGGGGGTCTCTAAGCCCCTCTTCCTAGCTCCCCATGGTGACCACGACTGGAGGGACCCGTGCAGCCCCTAAATGAGAACTTTACAGCCAAGCACTGCTGACACTACTTCATTATGAAGATGCATGGGTTGGCTGCTAGCTAATGAATGCCAGTGCTCGGAAGGATAAACTCGGCTTCTCCCTGATACAATTTAACATCGTATTTCCCTAATTTGAGCCTGATTTAGTCGCCGGGGTATTTGGACGCCTCTTCTATGGTGCCGATAGTTAATTAAACAGATGTTGCAGAGGGAATCATTAATTTAAGTGCTGCAGATGGGAGCGGAATGACTTTGTGAAGTTAATGTTTCAGCAAAACAATGGGCTTCTGTCATCAGTTGGTATAAACTGAGTAAATTAAGAGAACAAGTAGAATAGGGTAGGTCGCTCTGAAGAAATATCAATTATTCATTTTAGGAATCACGCTTCTTTTTTGTCTGCATTCCCATAAGGGGAAGAATGTGGATGTCTGCAAGGAGGGGAGGTGGAAGCAGGAGGAGAGCAGATTGAAAGAGTCTGAAGCGTTAGCTATGCAAAGATTTTTAATTTTGTCAGGGTTTATTTTGTATATGGGAGCGAATGGTTTAGGGATATAGACTGTGCCAGATGAATCAGGAAAATCTGTGACAAGATATATAGTTAGGAGAACACACCACTGGAAGACAGAGAAACATTCCTATCTATTTCACTAAGAATTATTCATTAGTTCAGTAAATATTTATTGTTGAGAGGCACTTTGGGACTGGGAACATGGCAATGAACATGAAAGACAGAGTTCCTGCTTTCACAGAGCTCACAGTCATTCAGGAAAAATGTATAGATGCCAACTCTTTGTCCTGGAGGAAGCCCTCACGCAAATACATGCAAGTTTATCCCACACATACGTGGGGAAGAGAAATAACATTCACTGAACAGCCTCTGTGTGCCAGGAATGTGCTTGCACTTAATATTTGTTGTGAGGAAATTTGCTAATTATACAGGGTACCTGAGAACCCAGGAAGTACTATGTCTTCCCAAAGTCACAGAGGTATTATGAAGAGATTGCCTATTAACGCTGGTTTGGAAATGAATCCTCAAGAAGCTTACATTCAAAGGGGAAAAGACACAGTGTAAGCATATCTCTCCATTAAGCAAGATTTAATGTGACTTGCGATATGATTAAAATTACGTGAAAATTCAAGGACCAAGACATCGATGCCCACAAGGATAGTCACAGAAGGAATCATGGAGGAGGTGGTATTTAAGGTAACTGTTGATGAATGAGTTTTACTTCAACAAGCCAAGATGGGAAGAGGGCATATGGACAACACAGATTTCATCAAATCTTTTCATGATGAGGTAACTTTCCTCGTAGGACGGTCCGGAATCTGTGGTTATCAGCTTAGCCTGCAGCAGTGGTCAGAATCATGGCGCTGAAAGATGTTCCAGCCCTGATCCTCAAAATGTTGCTTGTTGCACGTTATGTTACATGTCAAGGGGGAGTTATGATCACAGTTGAAATTAAGGTTGCTAATCAGCTGACCGCAAGGTAAAAAGATTATCCTGGATTATTGAGCTGGGCCCAGCATCATCATCGGGGTCTTTCAATGGGGGAAGTGGGAGACAGAAGAGTCACAACCAGAAACATGGCAGCAGGAGAAAGACTTGATGGGCCATTGCTGGCTTTGAAGATGGAAAAATGCGACAAGTCAAAGAATGTGGACAGCTCCTAGAAGCTGGACTGTAAGAAAACCTGTTTTCCCTTAGAGTTTCCAGAAATGAACACAGCCCTGGCACACTTGGAACTTAGCTCAGTGACACTCATTTCAGACTTGTGACCTCCAGGACTATGAGACTAAAAAATACCTATTTTAAGCCACGAGGTTTGTGGTAATTTGGTTATAGCAGCAATAGAAAACTAACACATCGACAGGGGAGGCTTATTTCCTCATTGGTTGGATTAATTTCTATCAGATAAAACCTTGCTTATCCTTTCTTTTTTTTTTTTTTTTTTTAAGATTTTTTAAAAAGTAATCTCTACACCCCAGCATGGGGTTCAAACTCACAACCTCAAGATCAAGACTCACATGCTCCCCTGACTGAGCCAGGCAGACACCTCTTGTCTTTCCTGATCCTAGTTTTTTTTCCACTTTTTTTTCTTAAAGAAATTACACATTGCATACAGAAGACCCTGATAGTCCATGAAACATTTTTCTTTGTATTCTAGTTGTCCCTTCATTCCACAAATATTTCCTTAGATTGTCTGAGATAAGATAATGGAATAAAATAGATGGAATCCCTTTACCCGTGAGCCTTACATAATGAAGAAAATGGTGAGGTTTAGACTTTAAACAAGGTGGATGGAACTGTCACTTGCTGTGCCAGAGAACACAAGAGCAAAAAGGAGGTAGAGAACAGAATATTATTAGTTTGGTTTTATTCATGTTGAATATGACCTTCCAGGAGGTTGTCGTAGATGCAGCTTTGTACGTCACAAGTGAGAAAAGGACTAGAAATACAAATCACCTTAGTTATTCAGCATCCATTCCAGTTGTATTTTTAGTACAAGTTGGGCCACCAGAATGGTGCTCTACATGGCACCTGATGACCCCCTGTGATTCCCGAAAGGCAGTTGACACAGGCTCCATCCCTGTGTGTATCACCCGTGAGTCCTGGTTCTCGGAGCCTCACTGGCCAGGATGAGCGTTATGGAGAAATGATGGTAGAAACAGCCAAGTGGTGTACAAAATGATCACTTTGCTCTATCTCAGCGTGGTACTGAGCACACTAGCTGTGCAGGGTCCGTTCATGTGCCGTGTCTCCAAGGGTGCCGATTCAACTGTACGCTCATTGATCCCCGGGGGCTCTGTTCTGCTGTGGCACTGATTCAGCTGGGTAAACAGGTTTTATTGCTGTTTTGTGCCTTCTGATGGCTCCACCCTGTTATTCTTAATCCATTCTCAATAATAAGTGGTTCCAGGAATATACTCCAACCCCAACCTAGATTATGTTTTCTTTCTGCTTCAGATGGATATACAACTTCCACTATCAACATGCACCTAGTGACAAATTTGATTAAAACTTCCCAGTGTTCCAAGAAGGCTCAAGAATTGGACCACGTGCCTATCTGAATATCTCTTACCTCAACCTATCTAATCAAAGTGCACCAACTTACAGAATCAATCATATACATGTACACAGACATGGCAATATTTATGTAGAATCTAAAAAATACTGGGAATGAAAAAAATTTAGGAATTCATGTCTTGAAAAATGAAAATTGAGCCTGGTACACTGTTACACCAATCCTTGCTAGCTATTTTTGCGTGTTTGTGTATTTGTTTTCCTTTTTATGTGGTAATTGTAGGATTAATTCACAGACAAGCTGCTACGCATAAACTAAAATTGAGAAGAGAGTTTAGAGGAGTCAAGTCGCACACAGCAAAACATGTTAACGTCTTTTAATTAATTAGAGCAACACCGCAAAAATTGAGAACGAGCTATAGGGTATCTCTTATTCCCTGAGGCAACTTCTAAATTGTCCAATTTTATTTTCTTACCGTAACTACTCAACTACTTTTTCAACATCATTCCTTCCATTGTTACGATTAGTCGAATAATCTCAGGAATATGAGACACTAGTTAAGTGCTATCATTTTCTACTTGAGGTTACTGAGACCCTAAAAGGGCAGGTAATTTGCCCAAATTTGCATGTTAAGTAGTGTCATTAAGTCTAGATCATCTAAATCCTCATACTGGCTCTCCTCTTTCAACAACATAGTAAATTAGGTGCTCTGAGGGACCCTCCTACTTTAGGGAGGAAAAAAAAAGGCTGGAGTATAAATAGGACAGAATTTGGATGCGATGTTAGTTTCTTTAAAGGTAGAGAGTATTTTCACAAACACCTTGCTCCCCCAAACATCTATATCTATAAGTTGATGGAAGCTGAGACAAATGGGCCTATTGGAGAAGTGACAAGTGCTTGAAGGTTGGTGTCTAGAGAGTTCTTGTATTAGAATTAGTGGTAGAAACCTGACTTTCTAGCTCCATATAAACCATGACCCTCAGTAAAAGAACAAAGGTCCTACGTTTGGGGCACACATCGGGTTGAAGAGAGGTACATTCGTACCTCCATCTGAAAGTCTTTTTAACACAGCACACAAGCAGTAACCTAATGCTATGGTGGCGGAGACAGACTGTTTATGACACCCATTGCTGTGGGTCTCTTAGAGCCATTTTGTAACAAGACACCAACCATAAGTGAAGACATTTCTAGGTCACGATGAACTTTAGCCCACAGGAAAGTACTGCTATATGAGAGAAAGGGCTTTTCTTTCTGTACACCAAAGGATCATTCTCTTGGGAAGAAGACGATAGAGCTAATGATTATTATTTCTAGTAATTATAGCAATCTGTCTTGTTATAGTGCTTAGTTTCTGGAAGTTTCTGACATGTGCTAATGAGGACAAGGTTGCGGGCTTGATGGACATAGGGGTAAATTCATTTCAGTCCTGCCGCCAATACTGTCAGTGAGTACTACTGATCATAAGGGTCACAGATATGAGAAGTGTTGCTGACTCTGGTTAACCCGTCACTCCTAGAGTAATGCTCCAGAGCCCCAGTTAGCAAGAGAGAGTTTGGGATCAGTATAAATGGGTCCATTTGCTTCAACCTTGCCTGATCATTGTCCCAAATGCCATCTCCCAAGGTCCACGAGGACACAGATGAAGACTTCCTCATTCGTTACTGTATGCTATGTGCTTAGCAAAGAGCTTGGCACATAGAAGGTGATCCTTTACTTTTTGCAGTATTTATAAAATATTTGCTGTAATATCCTGGAGGATCCTGGATATTATCCTGGCATTGAGAAGCATGGGCCAGGCTGTGTTAGCAGACTTTCCATTAAAGGTTGTGGTTTGTGCAAGGTATTTAACTTTTCAGGATCTCATCACCTTTTTAATTTATAAAATAGGGCTTGGAAATATACTTCACTCAATTGTTTTAGGAGTTTATGAACTGTTAAGCTCTCTATAGATATTAGATACTATCATAAGTTTATCATTCAATGCAGACATATAAGTGAGGAAAGAAAGAAACGAAAAAAATGGACAATTATTATCCACCAATAATACACCAAACACTTTACATATGCTGCACTATTTTAAGCAATAGCATTACAAAATGGGTGTTAGCATCCCTAATTATCAAGAGGAAAACATAAAGCTTAGGTGAAGATTGCATTTGACCCGGTTCTAAATGACTACAATAATTTCCTTCTCTCCACTAAATCCTACTGCCTCCTGGCACATGTGAAAGAACAGAGAACAATAATATGTCGAAATAGAATTAATTACTTAATTGTATAGTACCAAATATAATATTGGAGTTTAGAAAAGTGGGAGAAGAGTGATGCCAGGAAATGCTTTATAGATAAAGTAGGGTAGGTGGAATTTCTTCATTTGATTAGAAAGGGAAGGCTGGGTTTACTCGTAACATATATGAGGTGCTCAGCACCCATGAAGGCACAGAGATAGTCATAAGTACTAGGGGAAACCTCGTTTGCAGACCTGGGTAAGGACAGTATATCAGAATAAGGGAAATAGAGTTTGATGATTTTTCTGCACCTAAATTATCAAGTTCTTTGTGCACCAACTGTGATTACTTACCCAGGTTCTCTGATCTTGACCTTGAACAAGCAGGAACAAAGCATGAAGGTCAAAACTTGTCACTGTAAAAGTAGGTGGTAGCATAATGCACCCCGAACTTCCTCACAACCAGTCTCCCAAATGAATCATGGAAATATTGTTGGGAGTGATGAAAAATGCTGAAATTCCAACAGTTTGAGCCATTTTATACGGACATTAAATAAAAATGTTTCCCCAGAATCCTAGAGTATTTGAGATATTCAGGAAGTATAAAACCGAGTTGTACTTTATGCAATTACTAGTTGCAGCTGTTGATGTACTTAAACTCATGGACATTGCTATTATTACAGTAGTTGATTGTCTGAACCTTCTGTTTACCATTTAATTGGAACATGCATTTCAGTAATTTTCAATTCTCATTATACATCACAATTACTCATAGGAAATTTAAACAACAACAACAACAACAACTACACAGACCAGAGTTGTATCCCCTGGAATTTTGGTTTAATAGATTTAGGGAGTTATGGATTCTGGAGTTTAAAAATTCTACCCTGATGATCCTCACGCAAAGCCAATGTTGACAGTCACTTAGTATACATAATCCAAACACCCGATCCGTATGACTTATAAATTAATAACACTTTTTTAGAGTTGGAAGTCTCCTCTAACTCCATGAACCCTATCTCTGGGTGCACATTATCTTTTTCAAGAATAGATTTTTAGGCTTCTTGTCCATTTTCATGTAGGAACATAGATTCTGTATTTTTTAAGATTTTATTTGTTTATTTAGAGAGCATAAGTAGGGGGAGGGGTAGAAGGAAAAGATAGCATCGGAAGGCGACTCCACACTGAGTGTGAATCCCAAGGTGGAGCTTGACCCCAGGACCCTGAGATCATGGCAGATGCATAGCCAACTCTGCCACCCAGGTGCACCAAGAGGGGTATATTACTACTAACTAAACTCTTGACTTTATTCAGATTTTATCAGTTTTTCCTTTAATGTTCCTTTTCTGTTCTAGGAGTCAATCTATGATACCATACTGCATTGAGTGGATTCTGTATTTTAAAGACAATTTCAAAGGTGATTTGCTGTAGTCAGTCCTCATGCCAGTGTTTATAATTTCTAACCTATTCCAAACTAATCAATTTTCATAAAAGAAGGCACATTCAGAAAAGACACATTCTTGCCTCAGTTAAGGGAGCTATATGGCAAAAATGGCAAGGCTTACGATCCATGTTTATCTCAACATTCTACCCTGGATCATGGCTAGCCTCCAGATGATTTCAAGGAAGTAAATTAACCTTCTTGGAAATAATACCAATCACAACGCTCAATAGGAATGAAAAGACCCAGAGACCTAGTAGAGCTTCAGAAGTCCTTATCTCCTTGGTAGTGGTTTTGTGGGAAACTGCTTCCTCTAGTTTTTAAGTTAATTTTGTATGTAAATTAATAATTAAGAATACAATTCTGATCAAAGATTTAACTACAGAGGCTCCTGGGTGGCTCAGTCAAACATCTGCCTTCAGCTTAGGTCATGATCCCAGGGTTCTGGGCTTGAGCCTCAAATTGGGCTCCCTCCTCATGGAAGAGTCTTCTCCTCCCTCTGCCCCTCCCCCACCGGCTTGTGCTCTTTCACTCATTGTCTCTCAAATAAATAAAGTCTTAGAAAAAAGATTTAACCACAAAAGCACAACAGGATTTTTACTCAACATTGCCAGAATCTATTTTCCATTAATTTATAGAAATAATCAATGGTTTCCTTCTATATTATCCTTCTATAATAGCAATGAATTTCAGTGCTTGGAAAGTAATTGTAAAGACAGTAATCCTGATTCTAAATTAATTTCTCAAAAGTGTAATTTCTATTCTCTGTAAACAGCATATTTATTTCAAAGAGCTTTCAAAACAATGCATGCAATTGGAAAATTTAAACATACACATACACAAACATGCAAGCATGCACGGGTGCATACATACATTCTTGAGCATATAGTCTCTTAACACTGGATCAAAAACCATTTGAGGTAAAGTCCTCATGCTCTTTGCTTATGGTGCCTTGATTTGCCTCTGACATTGCTTGGATTTACTTCATACTCGGATTTGCATCTTTAGAGCTCAGCTAGTGTAAACCATTGCAGCTTGATGGAAATTTGTTTAATTTTGCAAGGTGCTGAATTTCTAATATTTGATTGTTCACCATTACAATGTTTCAAGCTATTTGTAGGTACTAAATTCTGACCATTGTGAAGCAAAGGTAATATGGCAAGGTTAAGAAAAATACTGAGAACAGTTTCAGAGAAAAACAGATATATCCATATCACATGAGTTTTGTTTATCCAGGGTTTCATAGTCTATAAAACATCATCTACTTATTTGAGTTTTGTAACAAACCTAGAGATTCTATATATGATTGCATTCTACTCATGCCCTTCCTTCTGATTCCAAGTATTATATAGTTCTTTGGAGTAGTAAAATTAACAACCAAGAAAAATTCATTCATTGCATTTACAAAAATCCAGACTCCTTACTATGTTTTGGTTATTGTACTGGATTCTGGTAATAATGAGAGTTTTCTTAACCTTTTGGAAACTCTTAAGAAACATATGTAACACACAAAAATATAGAGAACTTTTTAGATGACTTTTATTATGAAATAAGAAATGTCCTTTTGGGTGCTGGATCATGCATTGGAAGTCACCTCTCTTCTTGACTTCCCAATTGACTTTTTGCTCATACAAATAAGAAGGTACCTGTTTATAGGACTTTGGACAAAGACAATTCATGGGACCAAATATTCTTTTTAAGCAAAAAATGTAGTGGATATTAAGCCAGGGCCAGCTGTGAGATTAGCTAGAAGACAGGATTGTCAATATGCTATGATTTGTTGTGCTTGAAACATCTCCACCAATCCATGCCCTGCTAAACTATTTTTCACCTTAACATTGAAAATGTGTCTAATATCCTGATATTAATCACTAGGTAGTTAAAGTGTTTCTGAATAGATGGTAGATTAAAGACCATCTAACCTAGATCATTGATTTTACAAATGGGGGAAATTGGGACCTAGAGAAAGGAAATGGCTGACCCAAGATCATGGTTGTGAGATCAAACTATAACATAGCTCACCTAATTTACAGTCTATTAAATGTCTACTTACTACTCCCCAATTTTATGCATGTTGCTCCTATGTAGCTGTTTTGCACTAATAAAGAAAAATGGCCTTACACATTTTCTAGGTTTATAGTCTCATAGTTCATCACAGACTCTGTATTTTAATAAATGATCACAAGTGATTCTAATGTACCTGCCCAGGTATGGGTCCACAGCCAATGATGAGAAATCCCAACTCCAGTTTCCTTTATCAGATACCAGGTGTTATGATCCCCTTATATTTTATATTATAAATGTTTCACTATATATCATAACTTAAATATGATTACTCTATTGTGTCATTATTAGGATTTGAGACAATGTAGAGTGTTTGTGTTAGATGCCCAACATTTTCTAAAAAGACACTAAATTGAAAAGGCGAGTGGCAGCCCTAGAAACACAAGATCATGGAAATTAAATCAAGATGGCATCTTATAAATATTTTAGTTCAATCCTTTCTTTGACATGTGTCTCCAAGGAAATAAGAGACTTCTTCAAGATCACAGTGATATTGTCAGCTGTTGTATTTGCCTGCTAGAGCTGCCATAACAAAATACTACAGACTGGGAAACTTAAGCAATGGACATTTATTTTCTCACAATCGTGAAGGCTGGAAGTCCATGATCAAGATGCCAGTAAATTCCATTCCTGGCACGAGCTCTCTTCCTGGCTATATCCTCACTTGGCTTTTCCTTGGTGCATATACATAGAGAGAAAGAGCTCTCTCTGGTGTCCCATATTATAAAGACACTAATCCTATCAGATCAGTGCTCCAACTTTATGACACCATTTAACCCTGATTACTTCCTTAGAGGCCTCCTCTCCAAAGATAGCCTCACTGGGGGTTATGGCTTCAGTATATGAATTTTAAGGAGACACAAACATTCAATTCATAACAAATGTAATTACCAGTTTTCATATTGATATTTAAAAGAAAATATATAGCATCTAGGAAATGAAAAAACATACAAGTGCTCCTATGATAATATATTTTACATTCGTGTCTTCACTTCAGTGTAGGCTTGAGTTGTATGGTCTATGTTTAACCTACATTAGAAGATTCTTCTATTGTAAGAATATAGGTGTATGGTAGAAAGGAGAGTAAACATGAAGGAGGAGTACAACACATGTTGCTTATACCAACTTGTATAAGCCTATTGTTAGCATCTCTTCACAACTCTGTTCAGATGATGTCATACCAATAGCTAGAAATCAGCCATGGTGGGAGCATTTACAACATGGAAATTGGCAAATGTGAGAAATTGGGGCCCATTTCACCCCATCTCCATCCCCATTTCATCCTGTCCCTATCCCAGGGAGACAGTTGTTAAATATTTACCAGCACATTGTGTAATATATTTGCTCAGTGATTTGGAAGTGGATGTGCATACGTAACAGCTTATGATGGGATCTTTGATCAAAGGATAGACATTCTGATACATATCATGCATATGCTGGGGTATAGCATAAGAAAAATATGGTGCTGATGAATAGTGGGAAAAATTCTCATCCTTGTTGGATCTGAATTCTCCCATCTGTAAAAGGGGATGAATTATCTACTCTTCAGATTAGTCCTAACTTTTTATATGCACAGACTTCTGAGGAAATATCACATAGTGGTTAAGAAAAAAAGCTTCAGAATTTGAAAAACAAATTTATCCAAGAGGAAGCCATGTGATTTAGTAGCAGTATGATCATAGGCAAGTCTTTAGCTCCTATGTTCCTATCTATGAGTAAGGTTGGTTTGTTACTTCAGGATAGCATTTTTGTGAAGGGTAATTGGATCATGTTGTAACATGCTTGGCACACTTCCTGGCATTTTAAATAGTCGATTCATATTACTGCTACTACTGTACCATTACTAGTACTACTGCTATTACTACTAATGTACTTCCTTGCTTTACCAGGTGCAAGGCAACAATTGGGAGACCTGAGAGCTGGAAAGCTACAGCTCTTCCTGGCTCTGAGCAGTCAATTATTATTATTATTATTATTATTTTTTTATTACAAGGCAACCTAATTGATGTTCTTTGCCACTCTAGGTTGGCACCTTTCCTATGCCAATAAGCTTGAAGTTACAAAATCCAAACTTACAAGATCCTATATCTGAGTAGAGAATTAACATCAATTAAACAGGTTTCATTGTGAATACTTCAGTGGAAATCAGTCTTTCCAATTGATTTCTTTTGACATTTGACTATGGTCTGGAGACTAAATGAAAATTTCTAGGGAGGGAGACAAGGATGGCTTTGGAATCCAAAGCAATACTTGAAGATGGCAAAATATGAAACTGGGCAGACTTAAAATGTGTTTAAGAAGATGAGGTGGAAGATTCCTTCAGGCAAAAATCTATTCATGTCACATTTTAAAGAGGAAGTGGATAGATCTTTAAGGATACATTTAGACTGATAAGGAGAGAACTATGTAGGTCAAGGACTATGGCTTTGGAGGCACACAGGTCTGAATTTAGGTCCCAGAAAAGTTCTTTTCTACATAATTTAGCCTAAGACAGGATCCATAGCCTCATTCCTCATCTGTAATATCAGGATATTAATGTGCCCTCTGCACAGGGCTCTTGTAAGGATTAAATAACACAATCAATGGGAACCACAGCTCATGGTGTCTGGGACATAGTACAAGCTTGATAAGATGAATTTATTAAGTTTATTTTTACCAGCATTATCATTTTCTCTTCTCTTCCGTTTTCTCTCTGTCCTCTCCTCTTCTTCCTCTTTTTCACCATGGTTGTCTTTATCAATATCATCTTCACTACCATTATCACCTAACATTGTCACCACATAGAAGTATGTGGAACCCTTACTGTGGACCGGACACTTTTCCTATTTAATATTCATTATAATCCTATAATTTGGGTATCCCATTAAAATTGTTTTACACATTAATAAATGGAGACACAGCACAAAGTAGCTAGCACAAGGCTGCATAACCATTTAGTAGTAGTACCGAGTTTTTTTTTTTTTTTTTTTTTTTAAGATTTTATTTATTTATTCATGAGAGACACTGAGAGAGAAAGAGAGAGAGAGAGGCAGAGACACAGGCAGAGGGAGAAGTAGGCTCCCCACAAGGAGCCCGATGCGGGACTCGATCCCAGGACCCCAGGATCATGCCCTGAGCAGAAGGCAGATGCTCAACTGCTGAGCCACTCAGGTGTTCCAGTAGTACTGAGTTTTAAGTCTAGCCATTTTGTTTTTCTTCAGAACTTGTGTACTCTCAAACATTTATACAATCAGATATTTACTAACATTGCAAAAATATAAATTCCCAATATTCTTTCTTAGAATAATTACCTTTAAGACCTTTAAGACTCTAGTTTTAATTTTGTCATCTGGCTCTTTGAATGGTGAATTGAATATAATCATCACTAAGGTTCTAATAATCTTTTAAAAAAATTATCACTATGTGATAGACTAAAAATGATGCTGTCTATTCAAGATGGGGTTTACTGATTAACAAATATTTAGAGACTGATTAGTATATACTAGCTACCAATCTTGATAAGGATAAAGTAGTAAAAATACAGAGAAGGCCTGAGTTACCATGGAGCTTACATTCTAGTGGGAGGAAACAAGCAATGAACTAATAAGAAGGTTGGAAAAATATTTTTCTGTAAATGGCTAGACAATAAATACTTTATGCTTTGTGGGCCATATGATCTCGCAAGCAACTACTCAACTTTATCCTTACTGTGCAAAAGCAGGCACAATAATAGTTAAAGAAATGTCTGGGTTCCAATAAAACTTTATTTACAAAAAAACAGGTGACTGCCCAGATTTGGCATTTAGGTTATAGTTTGTTCACTATTGAATGAACACATAAATAAATACATAAGGCACAACAGTATTAGTTAGTGGTAAGTGCTAAATAAATATTGAATATAGGTAGCTGACAGTGACTTGGTGGTATCTTCTTTAGGGCATAAGGACTGAGAGGACCTTTTGGAAACTTAAGCTGAAATTTTAACAAAATGAGGGAGACAGACATGAAAATCAGAAGGAAGACTATATGGGGAAAATGCAGAGTCTAGAAGAAAAATTTCTAAAACCTTCTAAGGGAAGAGATAAGGTTCAAAGGATTAATAGTGGATATATAACCAAGGAATTTATAAACTAGGTTAAGAAATTATAATTTTATTATAAATGAATTGAGAAATCAAAAGCAGGTGTTAGACACGAAAGTGACATCATTTGTTCTACATTAAAAAAGATTAGAGGGGCACCTGGGTGGCTCAGCGGTAGAGGTCTGCCTTCGGCTCAGGGTGTGATCCCGGGGTCCTGGGATCCAGTCCCACATCAGGATCCCTGCGACGAGCCTGCTTCTCCCTCTGCCTGTGTCTCTGCCTCTCTCTGTGTGTCTCTCATGAATAAATAAATAAGTCTTTAAAAATAAATAAATAAATACATAAATAAGATTAGAGGATTCTAGGAAGATGGCAGCTGTGGCATAGTCTTTTATTCTCTCTCAATCACCATCTAAAACAAAGAAACTAGATAGGAAAACAAAACAAAACAAAAAACACTGGATTGTGTTTACAAAAAAACTTGTCGACAAGGTATTTCCAGCAGTACCAAACTATAAGCAAATTGCCAGCATCCATTGTACCTGCATGATATCAACATTTGTATGGCAGAAAACAGAGAGAAGCAACAGAGAATCAAAACTCAAAATAGTTAACAGATACTCATTAGGAACCCAGCATGTCAGTTTGATAACAGGAGCTAAAGAGATTTGGGCCAGAGGAAGACAGGGGTGTGACAAGGAGTAACAGAGGTTGAATAGGTAATCTTCATTGAACTAGTCAGGAAGATTCCCTTCCAGGACGGTGCCTACACTTAGGAGAAATTTCTAGGAATGGCACCAAAATGGTGCGGGATAGTGACAAGAGAGACAAAGGAAAGCTCATTTTCAGATGAAAATTGGAGAAAAGAACAAGCCAAGAGATAGCAGATAATAAGCCACCATATTTTGAAACATAACATGATAACAACAGTTGAGAGAGCTCAGGAAAAGTTGCAAAAAATAACCCTCAATCAAAGTCTCATTTAAAAGTTCAGGAAAACTGAGCAGCCCTGGTGGCTCAGCGGTTTAGTGCCTCCTTCAGCCCAGGGCCTGGTCCTGGAGACCGGGGATCGAGTCCCATGTCGGGCTCCCTGCATGGAGCCTGCTTCTCCCTCTGCCTGTGTCTCTGCCTCTCTCTCTCTCTCTCTCTCTCTCTCTCTCATTCTGTGTCTCTCATCAATAAATAAATAGAATCTTAAAAAAAAAAAGTTCAGGGAACCTAATTTTACATATAAATAAACGACATGAAAATATTGAGTTTAAATCCCATACCACATTGTTACAAGACAAAACAGAGTAAGGGGCAGTAAAATCTCTTTGGTTCATCAAAGCCTCCCAGAAACATATGCACACAGAACACAGCAAGACTATAAACTATCTCACAGGATAAAATAAATTTGTAAGTTATATAGGAACTCAAACAGAAGGAAAAGTCAGAATTACAAAAAAGCTAAAACATGAGTTCATAAAACTAAAGGGAAAAATTAAAAGAAAAAAGAAATAGCTTGATATATGAAATCTTAACTAGAGGAAACACAAAAAGTAAACATGACAGACAATGATCTAAAAGAAATAGAGGAAAGGAGGAAAAAAAGAAGAATTTTTTTTAATGAAAAAACTGATAGGCATTGAAGATAAAGAAGATTTCTTTTACAATAATAGAGTTATTAAAGAGAAAAAAAATCAGAGGAATAGAATAAATAAGTTGTGATTCAAGAAAAAAAAATTTTTTAAAGATTTTATTTATTTATTCATGAGAGATACAGAGAGAGAGAGAGAGAGAGAGAGAGAAGCAGAGACCCAGGCAGAGGCAGAAGCAGGCTCCATGCAAGGAGCCTGATGTGGGACTCGATCCCGGGACTCCAGGATCATGCCCTGGGCCAAAGGCAGGCGCCAAACTGTTGAGCCACCCAGGGATCCCCTAAGAAAATTTTCTTGAAATAAAAAGGACTCCGAATGATATATTAGAAAAGTATATTACATACTTGACAATATTGACCCAGAAAGATCATACCAAGACGTAGTCTTGTAAAATTACTAGATTTAAATAAGAAAAATCCTTAGGACATCTAGTGACATAAGAGAAAGAAAATTCACCTTCAAATGTTTCAACAGCAATATTTTATGCCAGAAGAAAATGGAGTCACATATTTAATATTCAGAGGTTATCCAGCAAAACTGGCTCTCACGTATAAAGAGTGGAAACTCTTATCAACATTCAAGAACCAATAAAATTTTATTCTGTTGATATCTTCCTAAGAGATCTAGAGAGTGAACTTCTGACAATCAAAATAACTAGAAACACATTGACACAAAACTGTAGAACATAAAACATGCAGTTACCTATAGACTTAAAAGTGGATGAGGTTTAAAACAGTGGAATAGAGGATGCAGTATATGAGCTGTATGTCTGAGCTAGGTGCTCCAGGCAACAAGAGTACAACAACAAATTTGAGAGGAGAGATGGAGAGAGAAAACATAACTTTTTTTTTTTTTTTAAACTGCTCTTAATGGTAACAGTATTAGTAATTTTTTCTAAGAATTTTGTACAGGTAATGTGGGATAAATTAAAAAGAAAAAAGTGTATGGGCTATTTTCATTTTATTATTTCATGTAGTTTCAAGGTCTAAGATTCTTGCTATGGAAGAGGAGGAGTGTTGCCGATGTTAAAAAGAAATCAAGGTTTTAAAGAAGTGCTGGATGGCTCAGTCAGTGGAGCATGTGACTCTTAATCTTGGGGTTGTGAGTTCAAGCCCCACATTGAGAGTAGAACTTACTTAAAAAAAATAATGATGATAATAAAAACAAAAACTCCTATTATTTTAAGCTTGAAAAAGAAGTAAAATAAATTTCTCTCTATATGTACATCAATATCTTTGATGGTCTATATCTACACCTGCATTTTTTTTCTTCTAGTTCTTCTAGTAAAGAAACCTTATCAAAAAAAAAGAAAAAAAAAAAGAAAAAGAAACCTTATTAATGACCAGACCAATAGTGATGAACACAGATAGTGTACTGATTGTGGCCTTGAAATATCAATTTCCACTTACAGAAAAAAGTTAAGTTTTCTTGGAAAAAAATGACTACTACCAGGTCTAGGGGCAAGAAATGTCTAAGTCAATCTAGATTTTGGGGAAGCAATCAAAGACTATTAAAGTCATGTCGAATAGGCTCAAAAGTCATCATAAGGAGGCTCATTGCCAAAGATAAGACAATTGCACTTCAAAATGCATAGTAATTGCAATTGATTGAAACCTGTCAAAAATGTTTAAACCTGTGAGTACCTGATGAGACTGAAAACAAAACAAAACAACAACAAAAATTAATTGGTCACATTTGGAAGATGGCAGGGAACCATTTTTTTTCTAGAAAACTGGTAATCAAGATAAAAAATTAAAATGTTTATCTTACCTTTCTCCAGTTTCTGTATGAAGAGTACCACTAACTGCTAACCACATAGCAGATGAGGCAAGCATTTCTTTACAAAAGTAGGACAACTATAAAAAAAGACTGAAATGAAGTAATTTGAATGTCAACGTTTGGCAACAGCTAATGAATTAATGGGTCCAGACACTGAGCTGCAAGACGCGAGAACTTCTCTAAAAAGAGAGACAAGCAGACTTGAAGTGCCCTCTGATGAAAGCCCACAGCACCACTTCTAATCTTGCCAAAGCAATTGGCCATGAGTGAGATCAGGCTCCGGATCCAGCTGCTAATGTGAAGGGTGAAGCGATGTGTTGAGCTGTACCGTGGACATGTAATCAACACAAGCCAGACTGTGGGAGACTCTACAAGTCAAGTCCCTTGGGCTAACCACCAAATAAGTTTTAAGAAAAAGAAAGGAAAAGATTGGTTGTGATGGTTAAAAGATTATAGATTAAAAGAGATATAGTAAACTTAAGTTAAAAAAATATAGGGCAGGGGACACCTGGGTGGCTCAGTGGTTGTGCATCTGCCTTCGGCTCAGGGCGTGATCCTGGGGTCCTGGGATCGAGTCCCGCAACAGGCTTCCCGCAGGGACCTGCTTCTCCCTCTGCCTGTGTCTCTGCCTCTCTGTGTATGCTTCTTTCATGAACAAATAAAATATTTTAAAAATATATAGGCAACACTAATCAAGGGAACCTGGTGTCATTTTTTTAATTAAAAAAAAAAAAACAGATTACTATAAAAATCAGGAAAGTGGCTCCTTTTGGTTGAGTAAGATATTTGAGTTAGAACAAGCCAGACATCTAGAGGGACTCCAGAGGTAGATGGCAAGGTTCTATTTTTGTCCTGGGTCGTGGTTTCAAGTGTGTTTGCTTTGGAATAACACATTAACGTCAATATTTGTTTTATGCTTTTTGTGTCTCTTTTGTTTTACAATGAAAAATACTTAAGGCAAATATTTGGTCTTCTGTAAGGACATTGACTTAAAGGGGAGCAAGACTAAAATCAGGGTATTGGATTAGGGAGCTCCTGGAGTGTCCAGGCATGAGATGGAGAAGAAATTTAGTGGGATTCTCTGTTGCACATCAGAGAAAGAGAGAAATTATTTGGGCTACCTTCTTCTTCCTTGTAGAAAAACACTCAAGACATTGAAAAGGATGTGGAGACAGATGTCCCAATAAGAGTCTCTGACATCAAGCTAAATTACCTTACTACTTGATTGACACATCGAAGTTGGTGCCCATTATGGATTTTGCACATGTTAGTGTGATAGCTACTTTTTTTTTTGTAATGAATAGACACAATCTGAAAAAAAAAATCTTATAATATTTACCCAATTTCATCCATGGACACTGCTTCAGTAGGACATTTGAGAGTCATAATGGCCAAATTGCATCTAAGATCTTTTTCTATATTATTTGATTTATTTTTACACTAGTACACACCAGTTCATATCGGGGAGAACATTTCAGTTTGGGGGAAAAGGATGTAACAAGTTGTTACCTACAGATCTTCCACAAAGCCATTTATATGACACATAAGTTGTTAGCTATTAGAGAAGGACCTCGTCCTTCTTTGCCGGTGCTGCTGTGTACATACTTGACCCATTGAATCCAAAATTAAATGCAAAAAAAATGAATTTATTACAAAATAATTAATATCTACAAGTAGAAGACATCGATGATTTACACGTCATCCACATACTTATCTCATGTTTCTCTATAGATGAAAAAAAAATCTTTATGATTCCATAGAAGCCAGAAAGGATAGAGTGTTTTAGGGCTTGGAGAAAGGACCTGGGAGGACAGAATGAAACATGAACACGGGTCTAGGACAAAATCGAGTTTGACGTCTGGCTTCAGTAATTACTAGCTGTGTAAACTTGGGGAAAGTCACTTATCACCACTCAGCCTTAATTTCTACAGTTGTAAAGGGTGTAGAGCAGGAAGGATAATTATGCGTGTTGAAAGAACTTTTATTCTATGCTCATATACAACACAAAAGTTGCTCCTAAGTATTTTTTTTTCTTTCTTAAGGATGATTTTACGTGACCCTCTTCTACCAATTCTGAATCTAGCTGCCTTTTACATGTTGGCTAAGCCCTGATGTATCACATCCTGCTGAATGCTTTTGATCCCGAATGGATCACCCTTGACATTAGGGCTGACAGTTCCCAGGACATCGCCAGTAACTGCTGTGTTGATGCCAATGTGACCTGAGTGGCTCCCATAATAATCCCTTTCCTCTACATAGTCACTTGCTGTCAGGAGCTGCCTGTGCAGAAGGAACTGATTCCTAGTCCCATCAGAGCCCTAATTAAAAGTGCACCAAATTAAACTTGAATGCATGGAAAACAATTAGCTCTCTCTTTTGTCTCTCCATTCAAATCCATAATGCAGAGCAGCCAGGTGTCATGTTCAACAAATCTCCATCACTTGATGGCTAGAGAAAGGAATGGAGTTGGAAAAGCTCCAGAATCTCCCCCTAGAGGGCTATTCTGGCCTTCCCATGTTTGCAGTGACTCAATTGTCACGATGCTTCTGCTTGAATCCCTCTTTCTCAACATCTCCTTCTCCCATCTTTTTCTTCTCCCAAGGAAACATACTTCACCATGGCTCTCTTTATCACCACTTCCTTTGTCGGGAGGTTTGCAAAAGGTTTTTTGACAAAATGTCAAATATGCTTGTCTGGCATATTTTAAAAAGATTGATGGATCAAACATAGATACCAGTTCACCCTACTGTTGCCCTCACATTGCATATGTGGATTAGTAGGAGGCACCCCTGTCATGGTAAACTTAGTTGCTCCACCCCGTGTCAGCTGTGATATTATTTCTACAAACATGTGCATCAGTGATCCTACCTAGAATTCTTTCGTATAGCTGACTACTCCTGAATCTTATACTAACTTCAGGAACTAGGCCCTCTGTGTTATAGAGGGAAACAAAATAAACTGCTCAGTCATCCTAGCCCTCTGTATCCCTAAGGCCTGGAAGATGATGATTTATCCTTAACTCGTAAGGAAAATGATTAGGAATCCAAAATTAAATCAAAATATGCAAGCAAAAATAGCATATTTTTTGAAAATAAGATCTTAGAGGGAGAGATGTAGAGCTGGGTAAAAGGAAAAGATGTGAGCTTTAGGCAGTTTTGAATTCAAATCCAAGTTTGACCACTTATCAACTATGTGAACTTCGGCACATTATACATAACCTCTCCACGTTTCAGTTTATTCACTTAAAAAGTTGTGATAATAAAATAACATCTATACCATGTGGCCGTTTTGAGGATCAGAGATGATATACGTATTATGTCAGCATGCTGCCTCGAGTTTACAGAAGCTGGTATTACGGATGTGAAGGAGGTCAGTCTGGCTAAAACCAAAAACTCACGCTGAGCTGTTGTCTGGAAACAAGACTGAGGCGAGGCTATACTACAGAATGTAGTACAGTAAAATTTTCAGTTTCTCTCTCTTTTTTTTTCAAGATTTTATTTTTTTAAGAGTTATTTATTTATTTATTTATTTATTTATTTATTTATGATAGACACAGAGAGAGAAAGAGAGAGAGAGGGGCAGAGACACAGGTAGAGGGAGAAGCAGGCTCCATGAAGGGAACCCAACACAGGACTCAATCCTGGGACTCCAGGATCACGCCCTGGGCCAAAGGCAGTCACTAAACCACTGAGCCACCCAGGGATCCCCAAATTTTCAGTTTCTTCATGGTGGTACTATGACTATAACAATCTAATTTAATGACCACTTGATTATATAGATATAATATACTGTACTTAATAATAATATACTGAAGTACTCTAATAAGTGAAGGTTCTCTTAGCAATATTTAATGCCTGGTAAGCATACAGCACAAATGCCACCACTCCCCACCTTGTCACCAGAGTAGACTCTGCCATTTGGTCCTTGGGCTCTTTCCCAGTAATTTTGAGCATATTCTCAGATTTCTTTTCGATTCTTAATTTATGTAAATGATTTATTACAGCCTCTAGCGCATTACAGCCTCTAGCGCACAAAATCTAGTTCATAATAAGTGGTAATAACAAACTGAGCTTTGTAGTTTTCAGGTTTTCCTGGTCAGAAAATGTCATTCACAGACACTCACCCATGCATGTACCCTCCAGCTTCTATGAATGACAGTCATGGTAAACAGACAGGTCTGGTCAAATCCATACAGCCGTGGTGCGAAACATTTGTTGGCAGCACACATTCCAGTACTAGAAACAATTCGTTGGCAGCACACATTCCAGTATTAGAATTTCTGTTGTCCCACTTGAAGGCACAAAAGGACTCAAAACAGTACTAAAAAGTCAGTAACAATTAGAACATAATCACTACCATGGTATAACAATGCCTCACAGATTGTATAAATTCATCCGTAGCTATTAAACCATTCACTTGATCACCCTTTGGCGCTGTTTTGCCCTTAGGAGAACTGTTCATTGCCCTATTGAACTTCCTTACCCTCTCATGAGACCAACTACTCAAATATTTTAGTAAATGCCCGTTCTTTTTGCTGGCCTGATGTTTTACGACACCTCTTACTAGTAGCAAGAGAGGTCGGTATTACACAAACTTCTCAGCTCAGTGCTCCATCAGGCAAGCATCACCTTCGTGATATGTCTTTGAAGTTACAGACAAAGAGAAATAGGAATCAGCATCTGGTGATTCACTTGCGATGGGCTTGCAGTACACCAGTGTACTGTTGGGTACCATTTTTATAGAAAACCCAAGCTCCCACCATAAATCACGAAGGGCGATTGGACTGGTTAAGAGAGGCCAATCCTTCAGGGAGAGTCTGTGGGACCTAACAGACAAGAACAAATCCTTGAGAAAATCATCTGAACCGTAGCCATAGAGAGGGGATTCTCACTCTTTTCTGTATTCTATGAGAAAGAGATAAGGAAACCTTCCAGAACAGAGTTACTTCATTATACCCATCAAGAAAGATGGTCCCAATTACTGGTTTCCAATGGGAAGGGGCATCCTACAAGTAAATATTAAATAACGCCCTGGAAGAGATGGCATGGGCCAGAGACTCTTCTGGTCTTTGCCCTCTGCTTGCTATTGACCCCTTTTCTCTCACTGACTCCATACATTCCACACACTCTGCCTCTCTTCTATGAAAGGTCCTTCTCTCTTACCTTGTTAATATGGCACAAACTTCTATCTTATGTTTTCATGTCCCAAGAGTTAGCAGTCAGGGACTACAATATACTTAATTATTCCACCTGTATTCATCCATTTGTTTCTCCCAAGGCAGGATCACTAGAGGTAACTTCTCCTCATAGCTGTATTTTTTAGGGGGTCCACTGAGAAACAGAAATCTAGAAGGGATAAGATTTGCAGCAGATTTATTGGGGGGAGGGGCAGGAGAAGACAGGCTTCACAGTGGGATACAGGTCTGACACCTGTGAAGGGGGAAAAAGGAGAAAAAGACTGAAGAGTGGAGCTTCAGACTGCAACAGAGTTCTGGGAAAGATCCAGCCGGGCCAACCAGAGACCTTGAGCCAAAGTAGTCCATCCAATCGGTTCCTTTGTCTCGCTATAGTGGACCTTATCACACTCAGCCATTGGCTGCTATCAGCCCAGGAGAGGCGTGCTGGATCCATGGGGGCAGTAGCTGGGGACATCAGTCAGCTATGCCCCGATAGTAAGAGACCTAAAAATTTCATTTTCCAGTCTACCACACCAGGCTAATGAACAACAGTGGGATATAAGGCAGTTACAGGAGATATTTTTGGCCCAAGGTCTTTTCTTATGATGTTTCTTATGTGATATTTAATCTTAGGCTGGCTTCTTTTTCTTGTTTAAATCTTAACTCGAATATCTATTCTTCAGGTAATCTTCTCTGACCACATCATTCAATGTTGCTGTTGCTCCTGAGCAACTCAATATCACATTACCCTGTTTTATTTTCCTCCTGGCCTGAATTACTATCTGACATTATCTAATATATCTGAGTACTTATTTATCGTGTGTCTTCCCCACCCCTTTAGAGCAGTAGTCTAGTCTGACATGTCGAGTACTCTATGGTCAGTGCCTGAAAAGCCCAACAGCAATGCCTAGAAGGAATAAGGCGCACTTTGAATATTGTTATTAAGATTCTTTTTTCTTCTCATTCTGTCATCCATTGTGGATTCTCCTTCCTTAGAAGATCCAAAGCACCGTATGAGTCTCCCATGTTATATATCATGATGCTACAATGCTTTGTAGCTGGTGTTATCATGTCTCTGCCTCTTACTAGTCTGTGAGCTTCCTGAAAAGTGAAAGTCATGATTCATATTGCCTATAATAATGTATCAGGTACCTAGTTGTACCGATAAAGCAGAATTGATAAAGAGTAGAAGGCACGAAGGGAAGATCTCAGATGCATGGGCTTCGTGTGCACTACCTCTTACATGTGTAAAGACCTGGGGGCCAGCGGAGTGTAGCATAGGCACTCGAGTGCACATACAACTATGGAAGAAACACGGAAGGAAAATATGGCAGAAAGGGCTGAGAACCAGCAGCCATAAGAGCAACTGTGAGCAAAGTCTACAAGATGCCTTTTCTCTTGGCAGGAGGTGCATCCATCTGGTGATCAAATAGGAACTACACAGTCAAGTTTGGAGAGGAAACCTGGTGTCTGCCTTTGTACTGGAGACAGGCCCTGAGGCGCCTGCCTGGTCCTGGGGCCAGGGGCAGGGGCTGATTATTCCAGTGTCCTTTCTTGTGAGAGCAACTGCTTTGTTCAGTGATCAAAGGCCCCTTCCATCCCGCATTCCCACTTTGGTGTCACTTTTGTCCCACACCCCTGGAGAGAGGCCCCCTCTGTAAGCTGATACTATTTCCTGACTTAGAAGGAGCCCTTGAGTGTGCTCGCTGAACACCCATCCTGTCAATTTGTTGTGACATTATTCTCCATTTTAATTCCCTGATTTAACAACTATTGGGTTTCATTTTTTAGAGAAGGAACGTACTGGGGCTCTGTATTGACAAAGAGGGAGGCAATGTGGTAAGAGCGTGATATGAGGCATTAGAAAAATCTGGGTTAGATATTAGCTCCACTGTTTCCTCACTGTGCTGTCTTGGGTCGGTTATTTAACCTCTTAGTGCATCAGTTTCCATATCCCCAAAGTTTGAACTGCAATACCTATCTCATAAGGATTTTCCTGATGGGTGAACAGGATGTTGTGTGCTTTTGCAAACGTGTTTTCCAGCCCACACTGTGCTCAAGACACAGTGATCCCCTGCAATGTCTCTGGAATAGCTTTCCCATAACCTCTATGACCACTCAATAAAATAAGTGTACCTCTAGTGGAGGAGGAAGACACTTACTCCTCCTGACCCCGACCCCGGAGCTTTTTTGTCACTGGAGGATACTCAGGATTCTCTGTCCCAGTTGAACTATTGCTTACGGAGGCAGTTATGAAGCAATGAAAGGCTTTCAATCTGTTTATCAAAGGCCTTGCAAGCGTCTGCTTCAAGGTAGGTGAATCAATTAGGTGGTATTGAGCGGGGAAAGTTAATCTGCATCCAAAGCGTTTTACTGCACAAACAAGTTAAATAAAAAATCAAATGCAAGCCAATTGACTTTATTCCACTGTGACTAGAATTGAAGGAAGAGGAACCATTCACCCTCAATGTCTTCTAATCCCTTCTTACTTCTGCCTTAGAGAAGGAGCTTGGGGAAGTCTTCTAGGAATAAGAGACTGGGGGTCCTGACTTGTGACAAATAAGCGTTGCAGTGAAGATCATTACTGGAAGAGTTAAAGGCTCTTGTGGATATTATTGCTCTTTTGGTGTCTTGGAAGGACTTTTCTCCAGAAGAAAGTTTGGGCAATGGGTTTATATTACAGGGAAACCACTGTTTCCAGAAAGACTTTCTTGTTCTCTCTGCATATACTTTCAATAACTAGGGTTAGATCTTAAGTCTTGTCTCTGACAGCTCTCTCTTTTGGCACCCTGAACCCAAGCAGGCAATAATCCTTAAAAGATTTACCTTTTCCTGTTAGTCTCTTTTCCCCATTCTAATCTCCACTCCTTTATCCATATTCTCATTAACTCTTACTCAGAGTACTCCGGGGGATTGTTTAACTGTACATCCCTTTGTGTTCTTACTCATCTTTAGTTCATTCTGCACATAAAAGCTAAATCAGTCTTCGGCATGACATGGTGGAAAGAATACATACTCAGGTGTCAGAGAGACTCCATGTTGCATCTCTGCTTAGCAATTCACTGACCTTGGGTAAGTTACTCTACCTTTCCTAAGATCACCTCATCCATAAAGTAGGAATAATTGCAGTCCCTAACTCCCAAAATATTTGTGATAACTGAAAGAGGAAGTACCTTTAGCATGACAATTGGTATCTAATAAACGGTCAACAGATGGAAGCTACTAAGACATCATAGGAATTTATTGGAAAATGACTTTTTATGATTATGTCATTGTTCTTATAGGACCTTAGTTTCCTTGTGAGCAGAAAACATTTTTGATTCTTCTCTGCTTCAATAGAAGCACGTGGAGTGCAGTGTATAGGCACATAGTCATGCAATCCTACCTATTATAATTAAGGCAAGAATCCCAATTTTACTATTTACCTTATAGCTAAATAAAAGGGTGGAAAGACTTCTTCCAGATGGGGCAATTGTGTAAACAGACATGTGGAAGTAGAGATAGGTGAGTAAAACATAGTGAATGTCTATGCAAAGCGTTCTGTGTGTGAAGACGCCCCATGCTATCAAGATGATGATTTATGTAAGGAAGCCATGAGATAACATTGTGGAAAGGGATTCCCAGGAGGGCCCAGAAGGTTCTAGAATTCTAGGTTATGAGTGCATGAGCACCAAGGTGCTACTGAGAGTTTTGGGGCAGAGGGAGTGACGGACTGCACCAGCCAAGAGAAACAATGTCTATCCGTTTAGGTCGAGGAAGGACAGGGCACAATGCCTTCAGAGCTCAGAACAAATCACCCGATTCTATTTCCCGAATTGTTCATCTTCTATGAGGCATGATGAATGCTGACTTTAGACTCCTTCCTTTGGTTCTGCCAGCAATTCAGTAGCTTAATCTTTTTCCAATCTCAGCTGTTGCCTAATAATCTGTTCCAGGCACAGAAATTTCATTAACTCCCCAATGATGTCCACAGGCTTTGACCATGGATTTCATCTGTTAAGCTGGCTTTTATTTCAGCTACTATACAAATTATCCTCTGCCTGGGAAAAAAACAACAGCCAAAAAAAAAAAAAAAAAGAAATAAAATAAAAATAAATAAATAAATTAAAAGCAAAGAGGGAAATAGAGAAGAAAAGCATGGCTGAAGCCTTTCTGTATTTCTCAAAACACTTCCCTCTCCTTAGTGAAAATGGATGTCCAGAGGAGAAATTGAATTCCAAAGTAATGACTCGATACTAGAATGGCCCCCAATTTTCTCACTGGTAGCTTAAGTGGGGGCCCCTGTCACAACCAGCATATGTGATTGTCTTATCACCCTTAAATCTATATTATACTTATAGGTAGAATGGAACTGTTGCTGGTGCTGGAAATGTGGTGAGTGTATACTGGTTTCTGCTAAGTCTGAGAAGTGGTGGCGATAGGGAGGTGGAAAGGGAGAGAGGGTGATAGGACATCCCCACTACACAGCTCTGGCTCGAAACCCCTGCCGTGCTCCTATGAACCGCTTAGTTAGTGATGCTAGGATCGACAGGCAGCAATGGAGAAGATATTTTTGGACAGAAGTCATCCCTTCTAACCTTTCCTCCGTGAAGCCCCTTCTAATTTGTAGAGCGAGTCACCACTTCCCCTGTGTTTCTGTGACGCACTGAATCTTCCCCTGTATCCCCTTATCAAAATGCATCACACTATTTGATGTACATATCTGTTTTCTTTCCTCACTTTTGAGTTCTTTGAGGGCAAAGGTCAAATGATGTGAGGCTAACACCAGAGTGAGGGGGCCAGAAATTCTCTAGGTATCAGCAACAGCAGGGCTAAGACAAAGCGTACAAAGTGCTACCTACAGAAGCCAGGAAAACGGCAAGAGATGAGCCCATTTGGGATTAGATCGAATAATGGATAAAAAAGTGACCGCTAGCAGGTGGTGATATTAGTGGTGCTGGGATGTTCACTCTGTCCCTTCAATGGGCACATTTTTACATACTGATTTCTGTTATTATGCAACTTAGAAATTTAGCCAAACCTCAGAAGCTTCTGTGGGAAGAGGGAGTGACTTAGGGTGGAGTGGGTGCTCTTAACGGTTCTTTGCTCACTTGCTTGTTTAAGAATCTGGATTGCGACTCACTCATCTCCCTTTAGGACTCAGCTGTATTATAACATCTAAGAGGGGATCTAGGGTGAATGAGTGGTGCTAAGGAAAGGCCATACGAGGTCCTCTCTCATTCTGGGTGATGCTTCCAAAAGGACAATTAGAAGAGCTTGACCCGGTATGGACTAATTTCAGCATTGCTGACATGGTTTCAAAATATTTCTCGTTAACAGTTTTTGGATCGCAGTTTTATCCTGAAATGACAGAACGTGAACATTTTCAAATACATGGTTTGCAAGTGTTGTGTATAGTGTCATACACTAAAAAAAAAAAAAAAGCCCTCCTTTTGATTACATTGTACATAAAGCATTTTTCATGCTTTGAAAGATAACTTGTATTCATAGCAAGAATGTTTTACTATTTACTTGATATTAATCAATTCAGAGATGTTCTAATCCAGTAGGATCATGAATTGATAGGATTCTGTTTTGGGTGGCTTTAGTTCTGTTTTCTTGAAAAGCCTACCAGTTGGTTTCCCATCTCCTATTTCTCTATATCCCTCTATGAAATATAGAGGCCGACACTCTTATTTCATAAATGTCACAGTCTGAGAAACAAAAATGTAAATCAGCATACTCGATATTGTCAAATATCTGTGATGAAACCAGGAACCAGGTCCCATTCTTGCTTGAGAATGACTATAGTCACCTTACCACCACCCCAACCCTCAAAAAACGCTGTGGGGTTATATGACTCTTTTCTATTATTTTAATTGTATAGAGGAATAATTTTAAAAATATAATCATATAGATTTAAAGCATACAACATAATGATCCACTTTGCATATACATTGTAGAATGATTACCAAGATTATGACAGTGAACACATCCATCACCTTACACAGTTAACATGTTAACCTGTGTGTGTGTGTGTGTGTGTGTGTGTGTGTGTGTTGAGAATGCTTATGATATACCCTCAGGAACTCTCAAGTATATAATATACTTAACTATCGCCACCATGTCATATACTAGATCCTCAGTGCTCATGCCTATAACCGAAAATGTGTACACTTAGCCGCTGGCAAGCACCATTCTATTCTCTATTTCTATAAAATCAGGGTTTTTAAATTTTGCTTTGTTTTTTTTAGATTCCACATGTAAGTGATGCCATAGAGAATTTGTCTTTGTCTGCCTTATTTCACTTAATATAATCCTCAGAATTCATCCATGTTGTCGCACATGGCAAAATTTCCTTCTTTTTAATGAATAAATAGCATTCCATTGTATGTGATATATATAAAATGTATGATACATCATTTATATCATATTTTCTTTATCATGTATATATGTCAAAGATATCGTATTATTTATTTGTTCATCTGTCAACGGGCATTTATGTCTTTCCATATCTTGGCTATTGTGAATAATGCTGCATGAACACACATGTGCAGATATCTCTTCAAGAAACTGATTTTGGTTCCTTCAGGTGTACATCCAGGAATGGACTTGCTGGATCATATGGTAGTTCAACCTCTAAAATTTTGGGGAAAAAAATAAAAAAATAAAAAATAAATAAAATTTTGGGGAACCTCTACAGTGTTTTCCATAATGACTGTGCTATTTGACATTCCTACCAATAGTGTATGAGTTTCCTTTCCTTGACATCCTTGCTAATATTGTTACCTCTTGTCTTTTTGATTATACCCATCTTATAAAGGTATTGATTAATTCTGGTTTTGGTTTTCATTTTCATGATAATTTGTGATGTTGAGCATCTTTTCATGTGTCTACTGGCCATTTGTATGTTGTCTTCAGAAATACGTCTGTTTAGGTCTTTTGCCCATTATTTGATTATTTTCTTTCTTCTTTCTTTCTTTCTTTCTTTCTTTCTTTCTTTCTTTCTTTCTTTCTTTCTTTCTTTCTTTTCTTTCTTCTTTCTTTCTTTCTTTCTTTCTTTCTTTCTTTCTTTCTTTCTTTCTTTCTTCTTTCTTTCTTTTCTTTCTTTCTTCACTATTGAGTTATATAAGTTCTTTCTGTATTTTGGATAGTAACATCTTATCAGGTACATGTTTTATAAATATTTTCTCACTCTATATGTTGCCTTTTTAATTTATTGACTTTTTCCTTTGCTGTGCAAAAGCTCTTTAGTTTGATATAGTCCTACTTGTGTATTTTAGCTTCTGTTACCAGTGCTTTGGTATCTTATCCAAGACTCTCTCTATTTTTGTGATTGCTTATTTTGTTTTATTTTATTTTATTTTATTTTATTTTATTTTATTTTATTTTATTTTACTTTATTTTATTTTATTTTACTTTATTTTATTTTAATTATCTTATCCCATCTTATTGTATCTTATCTATGTGTAAGATCAGTCCTTACCACCATCCATACTTACAGTCAGTCACCTTTTGGGTCTAAAACTAATACCACTTAAGATTTCTGTGAACCTCTTCAGTCTCCAAGTTTTTAGACTTGAGTTTCTTTCAGTTCTGTGACCCCTAGAATGTCCTCTTCAAGGAGGTAGTATATAGCATTATGGCAAAACTCAGTTTCCATAGGCGGCCAGAACCCGTGCCAGTTCCTGACTGAGATAATGCTAAGCAAGTTACGCTGCTGTTGTCTCCTAGACTTGATGTGAGATTTACATGATGTAATGCATAGGGAGTCTACAGTAATGGGTACATTTTTAAATGCTATATCTGACTAACATTAGGATAGATAATATTAGCCAGACCAGTGCTCAGCTTCATATCTAAACCCGAATTCTGTCCATTGGATTTTCATTTTCTGTTCAGTACTTGAAACTGACTCGGTGACTGTTATTTGTTTAAAATGGCATATGTTGGGGCGCCCAGGTGGTCCAGTTGGTTAAATATCCAACTCTTGATTTTGGCTCAGGTCATGATCTCTCAGGGTTGTGCAATCAAACCCTGAGTGTGGCTCTGCACTGAGCTCTGCCTCTCACCCCTACCTCTACTTCTAAAAAATGAATGAATGAATAAATGATGAATGAATGAATGAATGAATGTCATGTGTTGCCTCCTGGACCAGCCTTCATTCCATCCCTGCCCTTCAATGAGTACAGCTTCTGGCTGGATGTGTCAGTCTGCTCTCCTTTCCATCTATGGATATATTTCTCCTCTGTCTTTTCCCCTTAATATTGGGGGTGATCATCTTTACTCCATTAACACCTATTTCTTTAGGGTAGGATTTGTCTCCATCTTTGGCTTCTGAGATAAACCTGAATAGCTTAAATGGATGAACATATGCCATCTCCCTGGCCATAGCCAGTGGCTCAGATGGCCACTGATCTGATCTAGTCCATGAGAAATAAGGAAATTGTAGGAGTGGGAAAGAGGCTTAATTTTAAAAATAAACATATATATATATATATATATATATATATATATATATATTTGTGTGGAAGTTATTGGAAGATACATTATTTTTTCCTAAGTCTGTGGTTCACAATCCCATCTGTATATTAAAATCTCTTGATCATCTTAAACCATCATGTTCAAGACTAATTGGGTTAGTTGCCTTTTCCCCCTCAGTGTGGCCATGCTATTCATTTGAGATTCAGCAAGGGACACTTGTTTCTGTTTGTATTCTATTTCATCTGTCTTTTTGTTCATATTTTTTGATTATGTGATACATTAATCTGGTACCAAAGGTGGAACTATATACAAGTTACCCTAGGGAGGTGCTCCTACACCCACATTCTGTTCACCAAAATCCCTCTCAAGTCCATTAGTGACCAATCTTGTTAGTCTATGAGTTCTTCCTCTGATTCTTGGTGCACAACTGAACAGAATGTGATTTTCTTACTTCCTCTTCTTTTTTACACAAAAGGTAGCTTTTATATGTACTTTTTTTTTTCATTTTTCTTTCTTTAAATGACAAGATCTCCTGGAAATCTCTTATCAGTCCACAGAGGGCTTCTTCATTCTTTTTCAGCTGTACCCTTGAGCACTGCTCTTGTTTCATATCATTTCAAATCACTCAACCACTCTACTAGATGGCCTTTTACGTTATTTTCCCCAGTATTTTAAAATTACAAACAAGGCGTCAGTACATAAACTTGTTTTTGCATATCTGAAGGAAAAAAATGGGATAAACTTATATATGAAGGATTACTGGATCAAAAAATAAATGCATATTTATTAGATATCACTAAGTCCTCATCCCAAATCATTGTACCAGTCTGCATTCAGATCTGCATGCACAACAATATCAGCTTGCCCACAGCCTGGCCAATAGAATGTGTTATCACACATTATGTCAATCTGATAGTTAAGAAATGGTTCTGATTTGCTCACCTTTAATTATGAGCAAAGGCGAATATCTTTACATGGATTTTTCCATACTTTTCTCTATTTCAGTCTTTCTAAACTGTGAATGTGTACTAGAATTGCTGTGTGTGTGTATGTGTGTGTATATGTGAGTACATGTGGATCCCTATCTTCTAACCTACAAACTTTTTAGTAAAGGATCTGTAGGTGATTCACTGTTGGTACAGCTGACACTGTGAAGTACTGCTTTGGGTCATTCAGCATGAGGAGATGGGTCTGGAACTGCAGTAGTCACTATTGCTGCCATGGGAGAAACCACTTGGAGAAGAAGCCAATGGGTAAAGAAGAAAATGATGATCCACTGGAGTAATTGTAAATAAGTCAATTACATCTACTTACTCTTCTTCTATATAAATCATTGGATTTTCCCCCACAAGTCAATATATGGGTTTTTGTGCATGGTCAATGCTTTGCATTTCCTTGTTATAGCAATTTTTTCTGCCTGGAATGTTCTATGCCCTTTCCACTCCTCTTCTTGTTTTTATTTTGTTTAATTTGTTTAATTTATGCTGAATAATACCGTTAGACTTTAATTTAGACATTGCTCCCCCTCTTCTGGAAACACTTCTTTCATCACCTCATCACCTATTCAGGTTATGTGCATTTCTTCCTTGTGCTCTAGAAACTTGTGTTATAATAGCAATATATGCTATTGCACAGTCATGTTGCTTTGTTTCCATCTATCCCTCTGAACCATGAGGCCCTTGCTTGCTTGGAGTGCTTCATATTCATGTATGTATTAGGGAAGGAGAAACTCAAGCTGCCTTAAATCTGAGTTTAAGATTAAGAATAAATCATGATCTCTTGGGGTGCCTGGTGGCTCAGTCCATTGAGTGCCCAACTGTTGACTTCAACCTGGGTCATGATCTCAGGGTCATGGGATTGAGCCCCATTTGGGGATCCATGCTTGGCAAGGAGTCTGCTTGGGATTCTCTCTCTCCCTCTGCCTCTCTCCTCATTCTCTCTCTCTTTCTCTCGAATAATCTTTAAAAAAATTAGAAATCATAGTCCCTCTTTATGGATATTACTCTTTTGTAGAAAAGATGACACTGCAATAGGTATGTTTAAATGTATGATATTCTAGAAGGTGATATGAATGATTATAGGGAATATTATGGCTATCATTTATTAGATAAATTATAGAAGGTGCCATGGATATATGCTAGCAGGTGTGACCTAGGTGAGAATTATTTAGTGTATATTCCCTGTGGTAAATGGGAAAGAAACTTCAGGAAAGCAGTCTTCAAAATTTAGATTTTAGTCATATCTTACACTGTGATGTATCCACTGCTATCAGTGTCTACCACACAGGTCTTTCAGAAAAATGTCTTCCCAATACAGCAACCATGTAGTATCACTGCCTTGAAGAAATAAATTGTGTCACATGCAGCAAGCTCAGGGTAGAACAATAGTAGGAGCTATGGCAGGTAAAAGAAACAGCAGAGTCAGGTAAATTTTGTAAAGCCAGGTGATATGCAGATTGATATGGGAAACAGATAAGCCTCTCTTCCCCAATCCATCTGTCACACTGAAGAGACACCTAGGAGAAATCTAGAACCTTGTTTTTAAAATCAATGTTATTGAGCTATAATTTACATTCAATTAAATACAACCATTTTAAGTGTAGAGTTGATGATTCTTAATAAATGAATACATCTGTGTAACCACCACCACACTCAAAGTGTGAAATATTTTCCCTTAATTCTAAAGGTTCTCTGTGCTCTTTCTTTGTCAGTTACTCAGCTTCCACCTCTCTGTCTCCAAGCAACCACTGGTCTGCTCTGTGTCCCTATAACATTGATGTGACTTTTTTGTTTATATTTTTAAGGACGTGTCAAACTGTTTTCTGAAGAGATTGTACCATTTTTATCCCTACCAGCATGTATGAGAGTTCTAGTTGCTCCACAAATTAGTTAACACTTTCTAGTGTCAGGTTTTGTTGTTGTTATTGTTGTTGTTGTTGTTGTTACTGTTTTACATTGTAGCTGGTGTATTTCTTTGTGCCTTTAATTCTAGCACTTTATGTAAATTCAAGAGACTAGCTCAGGTGATAAGAAATATCAATCGAGTCTCTTCGGATGTCTCCAACCATCCTTCCTCTCCCTATTTGTGTGTGCTGTTCTTTCTATCAAGGGATATATTTTATTTCTCCTCCTCCTTAATCCAGGCTGGCATTTTGATTGACCAATGAAATGTAGCAGAAATGATATTCTGGGACTTCTGAGACTAAGACTCAGGACAATTGACAGCTTTCACTCTCTGAATCTAGGGATTCATGCGCTATGCTGTTAGACGCCCAGCCCACATAGAAGTCATATTGTGGAGAGCTAAGACACCGGCTGACCACCACTGGTGAACTCTCAGCCAGTCAACAGCCAGTGCCACGTGAGGCATGGTAGACATTACAGCTCTGCTAAGTCTCCCGATGACCAGACACTGCTGACAAAAGAACCGTCCAGCAGAATCCATTCAACCCACAATTATGAGAGATAATAAAATGGTTATTCTAAGCCACCTAGTTTTGAGGTGGTTTGTTAAGTAGCAATAGATTACCAAAATAGTTGTATACACAATTCCTAGTTTAGGGCTCAATAAATATTTGCCAAGTACATACCTTCACTCATTCAACACACACTCTTTGTGTACTCAGCACTACTAAATATCACAGCACTGCTATGTGTCTTAAGAAAAATAGAAAGGAGATTGTTTCCTCAATTTGCAGTTGATGATAGCATTTGGTTATATCATTTGGTAATTTGACGATATATCATTGACCCTCATTTGGCCTTGATCAAGAGTCTCTTTATCCAAATCGGGCCCTGCTGGGAGCCTGGAATAATTTCCCTAGGCACTAAATCCCATGAATCATCCACACCCCTCCTCTAGCACAGCCCTTATAGTGTCTGGGAATCCAACTACACCCGCTGCTTGAGTAACAGTAGAAACATGACCTACTTCAGTCACGTCAGCAGAGATTTTTGTCTTGCAACAGTTCATTCTTTGAGTAAATGAGGTGCAATCTTGAATAGCTGTAGGATAGTAAATTGATCGCTGATGGAGCTCATTCGAGCAGCCCCCATCACCCACCAGTCAGCTGCAGTTTACAGGCAGCTGTGACAGATTAAGTCCAAAAAGAGCACAGCAATTGCAGCCGCCTTGATGCCCAGAGCACAGGATGCCCTTTTTACCTTTTTTTGAGAATGAAAGAGACAGAATGAACCACCATCACTCTGCCCCTGACTATGTTCCTATCCTTCTTGTTCCCACAACAAGGGACATTGGTGGCTCACTGATAGCTGGATAAGACCTAATGCAGCTCAAATACATCATTTTCCAGAAAGGGAAACAGAGGCCTCAGGAGGTTAAGTGATGCTCTGCTAATCATGCAGGGAATTAAAAGCACAGCTAAGACCACATGTCAGGTCACTAGGATCTTCGTCATATGTCCTTTCCATTTCAATACTCTCTCTTTCTGGTTCCCTAGGACTTGGGGCTCCCCCCCCCCATAACTGCTCACATTTTAGAAGAAATCTGCCATTTCCTTGAGAGGATAGATCACAAAGACCAGAATATGTGCTGAGACCATTTCTAAAACTTTATCCCTTCCTGTCACTAGCAGCCCTTATCTAATCTAACTTTCTATTTTATTCATTCAGCAGTTTCCTGGGTGACTAAAATTTAGAAAATCCTAGGGGTGCTTGGGTGATTCAGTTGGTTAAGCATCTGCCTTCAGCTCAGGTCATAATCCTAGGATCCCAGGATCAAGCCCCACATCCAGCTCCCTGCTCCATGGGGAGCCTGCTTCTCCCTCTCCCACTGCCTACAGCTTCCCTTGCTTGTGCTCTCTCTCTCAAATAAATAAATAAAATCTTTAAAAATAAATAAAATGTAGAAAATCCTCTGGAAGGTATTTTGGGGGCTGCAAGATTATGGAACACCATTCTGAGCTCAATAAATATATTTGGTGAGTGATAATTAATATTTAAATACCTATAATAGAAATGAGTATGTGGTAATTGTCCTATATATATGATAATTAATAGTTTCACATTCTAATGAGATGAACCCTGGTTGTTTCCCTCCAACAGTGGAAGCCATACATAATCTACAAAATGTGTTCCTCTGGAGTAGCTGCATCAGCAGAACCTGAGAGGTTGTTAGAAATGCAGATTTGCAGGTTTTACCCCAGAACTTCTGAATCAGAGCCTATACTTTAATAAGATTTTCAGGAGAATTTGTACTCACCTTAAGATTTGAAAAATCTGAAACAGAGTGAAGAGGAGTGGGGGAAGGAGGAGTTGGTTCTGACCAGTGTGTTTAAGGAAGACCCCATACCTCAGGGCAGCAGAGTGATATGTTGATCAAGACACTTGGATCACAAAGAACTGGATTAAACTGGAGGAACCTGAGCAAGGTATTTAAGTGCTTTATTCATAAAAAAAAAAAGTCATAGTATTAGTCTGTGTCTCCTAGGTTGTATGGAAGTTGGGTGAGCTTTGGGAATGAAAAGAATAGTGTGAGAAGGAAGAGTGTCAGAAGACAATAATCTACAGCATTGTCGTGACCGAACCAAGGGAGGCGTAGCGTTGAGTTCATTGTTAGCAAGGTGTTTGCCCGGAGTGCCGACATTGAAAAGCTGAGGGAAAGGAATGGAAGATGACGGTGTTGATAGCACTTCTAGTCTTACCCTTTGGATATTGATCCTTGAGCCTTACTCGGACTTGTCCATCTCCTGTCTCCAAAGAATTTTCAAGACTGAATACAGTGCAAATAGAGGTAGAGGTCCCTTGGGACTTTGAATAGTTTTCCCTGAAATGGATACATAGCAGCCCTTTAACTCTACTGTAAAAAGGCTCCCTAAATGCAGCTCTATTTTTCACACCACATAGCATTTTGCTTTATGCACATAGTCATGTAATGTAAAGGGTAATTTGGAGTTGATAAATTAGAAGCCAGAAAAAAGGTCTACAAGGAGCTTCACTAAGCCATTTAGCATTTGGCGAGTTCTGTAGAGCTTTGGTCTCTTCCCACACCCAGAGGTAGTAAATATCCCTCTCCGGATGGTACTTGCAGAGAGTGCCTCTGCATTCTGATACTCCGTGAAGTGCATTCCTGTGAGCAGCAGTCATTTCATGTTCTAGATTAGAACTTCGGAGGCATAATTTGAGGGTCCTTTCCGTTCAATGGGGAAACTATAGCCCAGGGAGGCATCAAGACTTCCCAGGATCCTTACCAACTAGTTATCTCAGGTGAGCTCCTTAGGTAAAATGATGTATTTCTGGGGCCCTGGTTGGCTCAGGCAGTTAAGCATCTGCCTTTCAGCTCGGGTCCTGACCCCAGGGTCCTGGGATAAAGCCCGGCACAGGGCTCCCAGCTCAGCAGGGAATCTGCATCTCCCTCTCCCTCTGCCTCTCCCCCAGCTTATGCTTTCTCATTCTCAACTCACTTACTCTCTCAAATACATAAAATCTTAAAAAAAAAAAAGATGTATTTCTTTTCTTCCCCCATCCCTCTTTTCACACTCCTTTTTCTGTCTCTCCTTCATGACTTCATTGCTAGTGAAAGGCTACTAATGTTAGATAAATACAACCATAAAATCAAATTAAGTCAGGATTAAATAAACAGCATGCAGTTAGATGAGTTTACTTTCTCTGTGGCTGGGATGCCTTAGTCTAACCCTGCATAACACCTCTTCAGGTTTAGGAACCAAGATCTCTAAACAACATTAGCTCAATGTGAATCTGCAGTATGATGTATCTGGCCGAGAGAGAGAGAGAGAGAGAGAGAGAGAGAGAGAGAGACATCTGATGTAAACATCATCTCAGATTAGGGCTGAATTAATGAAGGTGAAGGATAGACATGTGTATGCATTTGGGAAAGGCTGAGTATTATGATTTTAAAGTTTCTTCTGATTCCTAGGGTTCACTACTGGGATAATTGTTTCACAAAATTTAGCAGCTCTGAGCTGGTAAGTTGAGGAGAAATGGAAGATAAGGTGAACTTTTTGAAAACTTGAAAATTGCATGTATGAGCTCTGAATTCAGCATCTTCATTCCTTTGGCAGGAATTGGCTCTTCCATCAGGGCTCTCAGTGGGCCAGAGCTGTGTAGAAATGACATACCTGTGTAGGTAATGGTTGCATTTGAAGCTGTGAGGGATTATTTACAAAGGAAATCCACTTGCCTTGCAGGCTCTATCCTAATGGACTCTTTATTGAGCTTATTATCTTGTTGATAACACACACAATCACTTTGCTACCAGTTTCCTCTTGTTTCAGGCCAACATGCTCTGATCTTTATGGGAAAACATAGTGATCTAGTAGGGATACTAGACTAAATAGCAACCAACTTGCCTGCATTTCTCACTCTATCAACAAATTGCTGACTATGAGCCATTTAACCTGTCTTTGCTTCTACTTTACCACTCATCAAATATAATTATAGTAACTCCAGTCCATGGCATTTGTATAGAAATCTACAATTTCAAATTGTTTTCATATCCACTTTTTTTTATTAGAATTAAAGAATCAACCAATGAGGACAGCAGTGATATGGACTTACAAGTGATATAGATGTAGATTTTTTAAAAAATCATTTTACTGAAGAAGAAACCCACGGTGTGGTAAGTTAAGTGATTGCTTAAGGTTGTACAACACTGAATGATGAAGCCTGTCCTTGGACTCATAGTTTATGACTCTAAGATATTTTTTACAAAGGTAAAACTATGCCTCTCATACAAATGTAACATGAAAACATTATTTATTTTAACTCATTAATTGGTGAGGAACAAATAAGATGTTAAACTGAGGGAAACTCAAAAGTTTCATACATTATGAGCAGATAAGGAGGCTGAAATTTCAAATTTGCAAAACTGTTCAATATCCATAGAGTGAAAATCTGTTGCATTCCATAGATATACTTTGCATAAATAACAATTATTTATTTTACTGCAGCTTGCAGGGTTATAAATAAAAGGCAGAGATAACCCTGATGGATGAGCATCTTACAAAATATTTCATATTATTTTCTTAAACTAAAAGTGTAGTTTCTCATTGCACAACACTACACTCTAAAGAATTAGTAGTATCCTTTTCTTCTCCATAACTGATCATCATCTCTAATGTTTGCTAGACACATATCAATATTTTAGAATTGCTAGCATGTGGTTTTAAAGGCTAAAATACTTAAGTAATAAAAATTGGCAATAAGAAAACAAGAGCAACTACTGTTTGTTGCATACTTAGTATTTACCAATTGCCAATAACATCTATTAATCTGTATTTTGTTTTTTTTTTATCTCATTTATTCATTCAAGTAATCTTATGACAGAGGGGCTACTCTAAGGAAACAGTCATGAATATAGTAATTAACTTGCCCAAAACCATCCATAGAATATTCCATGGGATATGATCCTAGATTTTTTTTAAGCTTTTATTTATTTATGAGACACACACACACACACGGAGAGAGAGAGAGAGAGAGAGAGAGAGAGAGAGAGGCAGAGACACAGGCAGAGGGAGAAGCAGGCTCCATGCAGGGAGCCTGACATGGGACTCGATCCCGGGTCTCCAGGGTCACGCCCTGGGCTGAAGGTGGTGCTAAACCGCTACACCACCCAGGCTGCCCATGATCCTAAATTTTAATTTTTTTGTAGCACTTAAACGAATTAGATCATAGATAAGATACTTAACTGCCCTGTACTTGAATTTGACAGCTAAAACTGGAGTAATTACATAAAACTATAATATTATTAATGCTACAAAGGATTCAAGAATTTTAGGAGGGAAAATGTTATATCAACCTGAGGATATATCAATAGAATTGTCTATAAAGTCTCAATGCAAAGAGAATGATTTTCACCAGTTTCTCTCATTAGACTCCTACTGAGATTGTTCTGGAGGTGACAGATGAGGGTATAGGTCCCTGTTTAGCAGAAGGAATACTATTTTGATTAATTCATGGCCTTTAGAACTGGGTTGAACTAATACTTCTGCTGAGTGATTTACAAGATTTATTTAACCTTTCTGAGCCTCAGTTTTCTCATCTTAAAATGGATAAAGTATCATCATCAACCTCAGAAGGCCCTATGGGTTAAATGAAATAATGCAGGTCGAGCACTTTGAATTATGCTTGGCTCTCAATAAATAAATGGAAGCAGCATTCAATAAATGGAAGCACAGATTATTTGCTATTATTATTAGAACACCTGCATTCAGATGCAGCATCCTCCTTTAATGTTACCTTATATTTTAAAATAATGATTGGGTCTGAAAATACTTTTAGGTAATAGACATTTTAGAGGGCATGCTTATAAACCTTCCGGAGCCTTATTCTCTCCGTGAGGATTCTCTTACACGCCTCAGGGAAACTACTTTTTTTAGTTAAGAACGTTGGACTAGCTCTCCAATGTCCCTTTGAATTTGTGTTCATTATAAGGCAGGAGACTCATCTGCCCTCTGACATCAGAATGGGGAAAAGGGACGGGGGCAGGTTAATTGAAACTGCAGTCCAGGTAATTCTTAGCCTTGTGTTGGGATGAACAACCTGAGACAACTACTTCCTTGATATGGAGAAGATTACTTTTAAATTGCTGAAATCAAATCTCTCACTTCCATGAAAGTCTGACATTCATTTTTAATTTAATGCAATCTGGCCCTTTTAGTCCTTTTGTTTCAGGTTTGTTATTGGACTGTGGGGGAGCATAGACATGGGAGGATGAAGTCCATCTCCTCTCCTCGAGGGGCTTCCTGTCTAGTTGGGAAGCCCGGCATTCACAAAGACACAATTCAGGCTGGGTATAGAGGATTAGCAACAGAACTCAAATCCCTGCTCTTTGCTTCGATGTGGATGGAATGGGAGGGCAGCGTGCTGAGTGAGTTAAGTCCATCAGAGAAGGACAATCATCATACGGTCTCACTCATATGTGGAATATAAGATAGTGAAAGGGATTATAAGAGAAAGGAGGGAAACCGAGTGGGGAAAAAATAGAGAGGGAGACAACCATGAGAGACTCCTCTCTGGGAAACGAACACAGGATTGTGGAAAGGGAGGTGAGTAGGGAGATGGAGTAGCTGGGTGATGGGCATTGAGGAGGGCACTTGATGGGATGAGCACTGGGTGTTATACTGTATGTCAGCAAATCGAATTTAAATTAAAAAATGCAAAAAAAATTTTAAAAATAGATGATGAAATTAAAAAAAAAAAAAGATCAAATCCAGAGATTCAAACGAATGGCCAGTAAACGTACATGGCCTGTAAATGTGTGTATTTAATTTGAATTCTGATGCAACCTTTATAAGTCTAAAGAAAAAAGTCAGTACTTTCCTAAGATAAAATAAAAATAGATAGAATAAGAAATTCGGGGGCAGCCCCGGTGGCACAGCGGTTTAGCGCCGCCTGCAGCCTGGGGTGTGATCCTGGAGACTCGGGGTCGAGTCCCATGTCGGGCTTCCTATATGGAGCCTGCTTCTCCCTCTGACTGTGTCTCTGCCCCTCTCTCTCTGTCTCTATGAATAAATAAAATCTTAAAAAAAAAAGAAAAGAAAAGAAATTTGGGATTTCTGGCACCTCACTTACATGGCATTAACATCCTGCCTAGCAGCCATCAGCTTCAGGTGAGCAGTAATTGCCCCTTCTTAAGGGTTTAAGGAGTCTCTAGTTCACCATATCCAGCTTAAATTAGTGGTTTATCATAACTAAATGGTCTCTATGTGCATTTGTTCCTGTGACCCCTGGAATAGTGACTCCTGACAAAAATGTTATGTGTCCAGGGAATGAGACTCTTAGGTTCATTTCAACGGGGTGATAGAGCTGAGGAAATGGCAAACTAAAACTTGAGCATCTACTATGTTTTGCCTACTTTACATATATATTTTTTTCAACTAATTCTTGCAACTGTCTCAAGGAGGTAGCCCTATACGTTTCACAATTGGGGAAAATGAGTCTCCGTGTTTATTTAGAAGTCGCCTAACTGGCAGAGGTTAAGATGTAATTCCAAGAGAGTGGAAAGAAAATGACCCTGCAAATGACTTTTGTTGTTGTTGTTGTTTTTTATGACTTTGTTTTTAAACTGCTATCCTTACCTTGTAGTTTACAGTAGGAGTAGTATAGTGGTCAGGATAAAATAAGCGTCGCTGCGCTAATAAACAAACCCTGTATATCAACAGGTCAACAAATAGTGGGGGGTCCAGCAGCGACCCAGGACCCCTCCCTTACAGGAAGGGCCCGGTGATCCCAGCAGGCCCTGCCTTGTGGTAAGGAGAAGAGAGAACTCAAAAGGTCCTGGGTGGGTGTTGGCTGGCGCCAGGTAAGCACGGGCGCCACTTCCACCCACAATTCGTTGTTGAAAGTCAATGGAATGGCCCTGGCAAGGAGCAAAGAGGTTGAGTGGTCTTCCTTGGGCCCAGGAAGGAGAGGAGGCTGCGTGTAAGTGAGCGCTAGTGATGTCTGCCATGATCGTCTAGGCCAGTCATACCAACTGGCCTTTCCTTCTCCACGAAGGAGAACGAGAGCTTTCTCACAAGATGTGGGTGGTGGTTTGAGATGACGTTTACAAGCCCTGAGTGCAGTGCATGACTTTAAGTGACCAGTAAAGTCACCTGTTTGGTTTGCTGTGTCTGATCAAGGCAACATGGGATCGTAGTGCTTTTTCTGTGCCCAATCGGGCAACCGAGATGGGGCCCTGGTTCCACTACTGGTGATTAGCCAGCTGTGGAAAAATCTCTGAGGGTTCATCTAAGGGTAAGAAGGCGGAACTACATGATCTCAGGGTTCCCCTCGGCTCCCCACAGTCTACACTTACCAGTGGTTTCCTTCAGAACAAGCTCCCAAGGATGTCAGCTTGCACCCAGCATGGTCTTCGGATCCAGAAGTTATTCCATTGGGAGAGATTTAGAAAGACAAACAAAGGCATTGAGGAGAGCACTTGATGGGATGAGCCTTGGGTGTTACACTCAATACTTGAGTAAGGGGGTGAGCGACCACCCGTATTACACGGCTCGGGCTGCCGCAACAAAATTCCACACAGCAGATATTTCCACACGGGTTGGGAGGCTAGAAGTCCAAGGGAGAGGTGCTGTCGTGGCTGGATTCTGGTGACAGCTGTCTTCCTGGCTTGCAGATCGCCCACCTTCTTGCTGGGTCCTCACATGGCCTTTTGTCTGTGTACACACGTCACCCTTCTCACAGACACCAGTCCTATGGGATTGGGATTCCATCCGTACCATGCTAATTAACCTCTGTTACCGCCTTGTAGGTATATCTTCAAATACAGTCACATAAGGGGTTAGAGCTCCAACATGTGAATGGGGCGGGGAGTGAGGGAGACACTATTTCATCCATAACCACCATAAGCCATGACAGTCGCAAATATGGCCTGAGAGTATGGGCCATAAAGAAATACCCTGAGGGGCGCCTGAGTGGCTCAGTCAATGAAGTGTCTGCCTTCTGCTCATCGGGGACCCGCTCCACGGGGAGCCCGCTTCTCCCTCTCTCTGTCCCCAGCTCCCGCTCTCTCTCACTCTTTCTCTGACTCAAATAAATAAAAATAAAATCTTTAAACAACAACAACAACAAAAATACCCTGAAAGCATCCCCTTTTCTAAAGAATACAGCGATTTTCAATGGAAGGAGCTCTATCCTGGGAGCACTTTCTTATCGGATTCTTATCACTTCTCTTGGTCTCCTCTTATCTGTAAAATCAAGGTAGTATAACTGAGCAATACGTAGGTCTTCTCTTTGATCCAACCCGAAAGATTAATGATGAAAACAGAAGAACTGAGACCACGTCTGGGGATTGGCGGGAAGGTATGGCCTGGTTAAGGAGAAATGCCTTTTATGGGCCCAGAAAGGGGACAGAGATGATCCAACCGAAGCTTGTGTATCTGAAGTTCTTGGACTGGATAAACCCAGGGGATTCCCGGGTCGAACGTTCTCCCATTCTATAAAGGAACGCGATTCCTCCCGGATTAAGGGGCCCTTAGAGCCACGGAGTCAGAAAGGAAGTAGCAGCGGCTGCTTTTCGAGTCAGGGTCTAGAAGCAATCCGGGGGGAAGTGACCTGGCGCTCCTTACCCAGGGGCCCTTCGTCGGGCTGCTGCGGAGCCAAAGGTGAGGGTGGGGGTAGGGCTGCAGGAGACACCCCGCGGGGTCGCCCTAAGGGGCACCAGAGGCCCGGCGGGGGGTGGGTCAGAGGCCCTGGGCGGGGGCCTCACTGTGGGCAGGGGGGGGCGGGGGGTGTCGCAGGCGGGGTGCGCCCGGGGGAGGGCGGAGGGCCTTGGCGCTGCTCCAACACCGTGGCCCGACCCTGGAACCTGCTGCCCCGGGGCAGCCCGCGCCCACGGCTGCCCGGGCCCCCGCCGTCTGCCCCCCCCCCGTAACCCCCGTACCCCCACTGTCCCCCCGTGTCCCCGCCATCTGTCCCCCCATGCCCCCCCGTGCCCCCGCCGTCTGTCCCCCGCGTGCCCTCCGTGCCCCCACTGTCCCCCCGTGCCCCCGCTATCTGTACCCCGTGCCCCCGTGTCCCCACTGTCCCCCTGTGTCCCTGCCGTCTGCCCCCCCGTGCCCCCGTGTCCCCACTGTCCCCCCGTGCCCCCGCCGTCTGTCCCCCGCGTGCCCTCCGTGCCCCCACTGTCCCCCTGTGTCCCCGCCGTCTGTCCCACCCGTGCCCCCCTGTGCCCACACTGTCCCCCCGTGCCCCCGCTGTCTGTCCCCCCGTGTCCCCGTCGTCTGTCCCCCCGTCACCCCCGTGCCCCTACTGTCCCCCCGTGTCCCCCAATCTGTTCCCCCCGTGACCCCCGTGCCCCCACTGTCCCCCCGTGCCCCCGCCGTCTGTCCCCCCGTGCCCCCCCGTGCCCACACTGTCCCCCCGTGCCCCCGCTGTCTGTCCCCCCGTGTCCCCGCCGTCTGTCCCCCCGTCACCCCCGTGCCCCTACTGTCCCCCCGTGTCCCTGCCGTCTGTCTCCCCCGTGTCCCCCGTCCCCGCCGCCCCGGCTGCGGTCCGCCCGCTGGGGGAGGCAGGTGACCCACGGCCACCCCGGGCAGGGCCCCTGGCCGCCGGGACCCCGGGCGCCGGCTCTGCGGGTCGGGGGGCTCGGGGGGCTCCAGGGGGTGACCAGGCGGGCCTCGCAGCGGCCACAACCCAGGCCTGCGCCGCCCCGACTGGCCCAAGGGCACCCCCCGCCCCGCAGGCCGCGGGCCTCATCCCGGCAGCCCCGCCCAGGGCACATCTGCCCTCTCCTTGCCTCCTGTCCCCGCACCTGCCGCACTGACCTCACTGGTTTCCCTCTTACGACCCTTACCCCTTTCAATCCAGTCACCACAAAGAAGTAGCCAGAGAGATTTTCTTTTTTAAAAGAAAATCACTGTCAGACAGTCAAACCTCTCAGGACTTTGTGGTTTCCCATTGCGTTTACAATAAACTCTCCACTTCTCACCATGACCTGCGATGCCCTGCTTGACCTGGAACGGGCCGCGCTTCACCCCTCCTTCATGACACTTCCCCCACACTGGTTTCGCTTCCCTCTCTAGAAAATTGAAAATAGCTTCCTTCCTTTTCTTTTTTTAAATTATTTGAGAGAGAGAGAGAGAGAGAGAGTGAGCAGGAGCAGGAGCAGGAGCATGAGCAGGGAGGGGGAGAAGCAGACTCCCCACTGAGCGGGGAGTCTGATGCAAGGCTCAATCCCAGGACCCTGGGATCATGACCGGAGCCACCCAGGCGTCCCCCAAATGTCTTCCTTTCTCAGTGCCTTTGCACATTTTCTTTGCTTTATTTCAAATACTCTTCACCAGTCCTTGCTTGACCAGATTCTACTCATTCTTCAAATCTCAGCTTCAGTGTCTCTCATTCTTCATAACGGTCTTTTCTGATCTCCACGGAGGTTGGGTTAGTCAGCTGGGGCTGTCGCAACAAACCATCACAGACCCGGTGCCTTCGGCAATAGAAATTTGTTTTCTCTCAGTTTGGGGGGTGCTGAAGTTCAAGACCAAGGTGGTGGCAAGGGCTCCTTTCTCCTGTGGCTTCTCTCCTTGGCCTGCCTTCTCCTGGTGTCCTCAGATAGCCCCTCTTCTGTGTGTACATCCCTTATGTTTCTTAAAAGGACACCCCTTCCACTGCATTAGGGCCTCTCCCCAGCCACCTCCACTTTAATTACCTCTTTCAAGGCCCATGTCTCCAAATACAGTCACGTGTGGCCTTAGGGCTTCAACATCCAAATTTTGTGGGACCCAGTTGTGTGGTTCCATGACGTTGTCTGTGATAGGACTCAGGTCTTCCCTTTCATTTCATAATTCTTTTCTT